>NC_142615.1:5967819-6280614 GCF_059453375.1 Lepisosteus platostomus
ACATGGGCCCTGTTTATCGATATCACCAGTATAGTTCTGGATTTTATTCTGCCTTCCTACGCACATATGAATTTTCTTTCACTCAACAGCTCGCATGTGTGGTTCTGTAACTTATTAGCGCCAGAGAGAAAAAGAACGTTGTTGGCTTTTAAATGATGAACCATTTGCGTTTATACAAAATGACAATGCGTTGTCGCAGACATTTGGACATACTCTGTTTAAACACCTGTTGTTTTCTTTAATATTGGCTCCTGTGCTTCGGACCATTTGTGAGAGGAGAAGACACTGAAAAAGTCGTGAGAAAGTGGATTTTACACCTGCGCCAGTGCTGTAGTGGTATCATAAAGATGCCCATACAAATCCATCACAAGCTGGAAGCTCTGGAAGGCAACATAAAAGATTGCTCTGTCCGTTGGTGGATTAGGTATGCTCGTTTTTTTCAATGTAAAATGTAATGTACAAGGATCAAATCTGATTCAAAATCCATGAGAGGAAGGGAAGATATCACTTACAAAAAATAAGAACTGAATATTTGGATCCGGGGCCTCATACTTATCAAATTATTAAAATAATAGTTATTAAAATATCAGATTGTGTTTCTGCAACATTTCGTGCACCGGACGCCGTATTTAACAATAAAAAAACAGTCACAACGAGGGCTTTACACGCAGTCCGGGGTATTTTCCCCTTTTATATTTTTGCCACTTTATATCGAACCTGTTACACTCCCAAAAGTGCAGAGTAGCTTGTAAATAAAAATGTACAATTCACCGCTGGTATAAACAGATGTGGGCCTTGTTTGCCTTTGTAAGCATTTGTTTAAAAAATAAGTTCACAATACGTTAAAAACACAAAAAACACAAATTTAATAATATAACGATACAAAATCAATACCAAATCATTATGCCAATTAAGTACCTATCCTTTGAAAACAGAGAACACCTTTATATCTACAAAAAAAAAAAAACGTGACATTTGTATATACTTTTGAATTACAAAGCAGACAGAGTAGTCCCTGAATTCAAAGATCAGATTGTGGCCAAAACAAGACAATCAGACAGGAGTTGAATTCGGAACAAGAGCCTCTGCTTTGTGGTTTATTGAGCTTTTGATCAACGTCTGAGTGAAAAACATTTGTTATTTCAACTCTTTGATTGAAGTACACAAGAAGCACATTCCTCCAAGCCAGAGTCAAACCAGCAACCTAAGGATGCTTCGCTATTTCCACTACAGTCCTCTGCTCTACCAACTGAGCTATCTGTTTCTGGCACATACTGCCCAATGTTGTCCAATGTTTTGGGTGATTTAAATCACAGTTCGACATCAAGTTTTCAACTCGTTTCCTTAGTCTTGTTTACCTTGAATTTAAGCCACGAATCAGGTTTCTACAGTATGAGCTTCCAGAGATATTACAAAATGTTTGATGGGGCATCAATCATTCCAGGCGGATATTGACACCTTTTTTTCTCGAGGGATCATATTAAACATTTCATTAGAATCGAGAGGAAGATCGCCATGAGACACAAAACAGTTTCTTTTTGTCTTTATTAGAAAGTAGCATTTGTGCTACATTAATAATATTTTCATGGAAATATAGAAGTTGTAATTTTTAAAACTTATATTTGAATCGAAATGTGGTTTTGAGTTAAATATTAGCGTGTTCATGGAATTAGTTTGTGTTTGTCATTACTATATATATATTGCCATGTTACCAGAATTTGTAGCTGAAGTTTAATACTTGGGTTTTTTATGATGATTAGCCATTTGTTTATTACAATATTGTATAAAATGCATAATTTGAACTATATATTTTTCAGGGGTGAATAATTGTATATTCTCAGAATAAATTTCTAAACCAAATCATTGGCTTGATTTACTAGTTTCTACACCTATGAGACCTATCTTTGATGTATAATAGACCTTTAACTATATAGGTATAATAGTCCTCTAAATGTATCCGTATAATAAAACTCCAACCATTTATGTATAATGGACATACTGAATAATCAGAGATGTGTAATTGACATATAATGATATACGTATATTAAAATTTCATTCTAGACCAATTACGGACCACATTTATACATCTAAGGTATGCGTTTAATCAACGTACTGTACATCAGGAAAATAAAGTATATGCTCAGTAGAGGGGTTGTCATATTTTGTCTGTTAATCAAACATAAACAACAATTATGGACAACCATTTTTTGCCAAGGTTGTGAAAATTATAATGCCTTCAAAGTCACATTTAAACTTTCTGTAAAATTTAAAAAAAAAACACAGAAATACAAGCGGGCACTGATTTGTGTTCATGATACTCAAATGTAACAAATCCTGCTCTGGAAATTGTCTCTTCTCCCCTTGTGAGCCACAATCCCACCAAAAGGTCTCTGTGTGTCTCTGTTTGGGAGATGTCAAGATGCTGAGCCCGTGCTGTGCTTCAGTGGCGGGTGTAGAAGACACGCTGTTGTACACGGAATGCAAATTGAGCTCCTTGGACATGAAAATTGACAGATGGTTAAACCTTTTCTCAATAAACAGGAGATCCTGTGTCCGAAGTCCTGAGGTGTCTTTCTTCCTGTCTTGTCATACAGAATGTATCATTAAGGACGACCACATATGGCTTGATTTTGTTAAATTCAAGTATTTATTTCCTTTCTTGGAACCACTTGTTTTTCGAGAATTTCTAACAATTGGTGAAATATGAAAGAGAAATCTTCTATTCTTTAACCAAAAACCTGCATAGGGAGATAAAAATCCAATTGAAAAAATCCACTTGAGAAGTTTTCGTTGGGGGGGATGGTTGTGGAAGGGCAAAAAAATCCATCTGTTCCGTTACGAACGGCGAACGTCGCAGGTGATTCACTCCTCTTGACTAGGTGGCGCTAGGAGGTGCAGAGAAGTTTATATCCGGCTGAAGAAACTCCTCTTTCTCAGCTCCGCTTCTCTATTGTTTTGAAGCTGCGGTCGCGCTAACGAATGACGTCATTATACTGCGCGACCCTGCATGTACTTCAACCACGTGTGGGTGACTGAATAATTTTCTTTAGATAAAGAAAGTTGTTGTTTTTCTTTAAAATAACTTCAGGTTCTGAATACGTAACGTCTTGTCGACTGTGTTTATGCTTGAACAGAGCACAGCCCTGACAACAGGATCTGTGAAGAATAAAAAATAAGTTGTTCTGTTTAAACTTCGGAAGTCAGCCTTTGTTTCTGACCGACTCTGAAGAAGGATGGCGGAGTGCTTGTTAAATCTGCAAACCCAGCTTGACTCGTTCATGCAGGTTTTGCTCAAATCGATCGTGTATGAAGTGTCAGAAGTTTTCCGAAACATGATGTCTGACTCTGAGGACGAGTTTCAAGACAAACTCTGCAGCGTCTCCCAAACTCTGGTGAGACGGGCCGTGTTTAAAATCACACAGTGTGTGGAAGAAAGTGTCGGGAGTGAAATGGCGCAGCTGAAGAAGGAGAACGAGAGCCTGAAGCGGAGATTGCAGCAGTGCGAGAAGGAGTCGGGAGCAGGAGGAGATAAGGAACAGACAGATCGTGTTGGACACACGCTTCCCTGTGAAGTCACTGCAGAAATAAAAGAAGAAATGGACACAGAACTGCAGCTCTCAGGTCAGTGTGGTGACTTGTATGTAGTCAGTATGTGTGTTTAAAACCAGTGTCTATAACTTTCTCACTGGTGAGATTTTTTTTAAATAAACTTTATTTTAAAGAAAACATTTCGCAAGAGTAAACATTCTCGTTATCTAACAAACTATCAAAGTGTCATAAAAACTTTCCTCAGTGGTGAGAATATAGTGGAGAGATGCAGGGTGACGTGGGAAAGACTTGTGTGATGTAGCAGCGGGATTCTTTATTGGAAACTGAACTGTTTTGTCCGGTTACGGTGCTGAAAACACCTAGTTCACATTCAACAATTTTTTCACTTAATTCATTTGTACTCCAACGTCATTAGGAAACAACATTTATAAATGAACAAGTAATAGGTTTATTCCATGCTGAAAAAAAGAAGAGAGAAAAAACACGGCTCCACGGCCGAAACGTTTTGTTTTTTCTCTCTTCTTTTTTTCAGCATGGAATAAACCTATTACTTGTCCCTTTGCAGCCTACGCATGCTGACGCAGCTATCCACATGAAAATTTGTAAATATTGTATTACCGTTGTATTGGTCTAAATTTTTACTAAGTATACTAATGATTGTGTATATAAACATTATTTAATTGGTTTAAGTATTACTGTCGTCCAGGGTCTGTGTCTGTATTGAGTCCTTGAATATTAATCCAGTGTGTCTATATTAACCCCTCTCTTTCTCAATGCAGTGTTAGTGTAGTGTCCAGAAAGTGTCTGTATTAACCCCTCACTCAGTGCAGTGTTAATGACCTGTAGTGTGCAGTGTGTCTGTATTAACACCTTTCTTTGATTGCAGTGTTAATGTCCTATAGTGTCCAGTCAGTCTGTGTTAACCCCTCTCTCAGTGCAATGTTAATGAACTGTAGTGTCCAGTCTGTATGTATCTATTAACCCCTCTCTCTCAGTGCAGTGTTAATGTACTGTTATGTCCAGTCAGTGTGTCTGTATTAACCCCTCTCAGTGCAGTACTAATATCCTGTTGTGTGCACAGTGTGTCTGTATTAACCCCTCTCTCTCAGTACAGTGTTAATGCACTGTAGTGCCCAGTAACCGTGTCTGTATTAACCCCTTTCTCTGATTGCAGTGTTAATGTACTGTAGTGTCCAGTCACTGTGTCTGTATTCACCCCTCTCTCTCAGTGCAGTCTTTATGTCCTGCAGTGTCCAGTCAGTGTCTGTATTAACCTGCCTCTCTCTGTGCAGTTTTAAAGTAATGTAATGTGCAGTCAGTGTGTCTATTAACCCCTTTCTCTCAATGCAGTGTTAATGTACTGTGTTGTGCAGTCAATGTGTCTGTATTAACCCCTCTCTCAGTGCAGTGGTAATATGCGCTAAGTTCCAGTTTGTCCATGTCTGTATTAACCCCTCTCTCTTTCAGTGCAGTGTTAATGTACTGTGGTGTCCAGTCAGTGTGTCTGTATTAACCCCTCTCTCTTTCAGTGCAGTGTTCATGTACTGTAGTGTCCAGTCAGTGTGTCTGTATTAACCCCTCTCTCTTTCAGTGCAGTGTTAATGTCCTGTAGTGTCCAGTCAGTGTCAGTATTAACCCCTCTCTCTCAGTGCAGTGTTAATGTGCTGTAGTGTCTAGTCCGTATGTATCTATTAACCCCTCTCTCAGTGCACTGTTAATTTACTGTTATGTCCAGTCAGTGTGTCTGTATTAATCCCTCTTTCAGTGCAGTGTTAATGCACTGGAGTGTCCAGTCAGTGTGTGTGTGTGTATTAAACCCTTTCTCTGATTGCAGTGTTAATGTACTGGAATGTCCAGTCAGTCAGTGTGTCTGCATTGATCCCTCTCTTTCTCAATGCAGTGTTAATCTACTGTACGGTCCAGTCAGCATGTCTGTATTAACCTCTGTTTCGGTGCAGTGTTAATGTGCTGTAGTGTCCAGTCAGTGTGTCTGTATTAACCCCTCTCTCTCTCAGTGCAGTGTTAATGTGCTTTAGTGTCCAGTCAATGTGTCTGTATTAACCTCTCTCTCTCTCAGTGCAGTGTCAATGTAAATGTAATGTAATAGTGATATTATTACAGTAGTCTTACTTTTTACATGGTAGTTAGGTTTCTGACAAAGCTAAATCAGAACATGCCCTTATACCCACATATTCTGCTATGTTTAAACAACCCAAATTGATTGTGAGTGTACTTGTAAGCGTGTGTGTAGTTTAAAGCTTTTAAGATCACATGGCCTCAGCTATCACTACTATGCTGATGATACTCAGATATACATCCATACCAAACCTGACGCTGATGTGGCTGTCTCTATTCTATTTATTTGCATCCCCGATATAAAAACTTGGGTGACTCAAAATTTCCTTCATTTAACTGTGACAAGACTGAAGTCATGCTTATTGGCACCACCCATCACCTTTGTACAACCAATGTGTAACTCTATCTGCAGATGGTCTTGTACTTGAGCTTCAGTCTAAATTGAAAAACTTGGGGATGATATTTGACGTTCGACCCACATGTGCAGCATGTTGTCAGAACATCTTTCATTCACCTCAGAAATATTCCTCGACTACGCCCTATGTTATCACTAACTGTGGCTGAAAAGTGTTGTCTAATCTTGAATGGACTACTGTAATGCTCTACTCTCTGGGGTTTCTAAATCCACATTGAACAAACTTTAGTATGTCCAAAATTCAGCAGCCAGAACCCTGACCACGTCTAGTACAAATGATCACATTACTCCTATCCTGGAGTCCTAGCACTGGCTTCCTGTCAAGTTTCATATCGACTTAAAAATCCTCCTGCTCACCTATAAGACTCTCCATGTCTTGGTTTTGCACCTCCATACTGGTCTGATATTATCACCCTACTCCCTAACTTGCAATCTTCGCTCTTCTAATTGTGTTCATCTATTTGTTCCCCAGTCTGTCTACACTCTATGGGTGACATGGCCTTCTCCTGTTTTGCCCCAAGCTCTGGAACTCTCTCCCCAAGGATATCAGAGAGTCACCTTCTCTAAACTCCAAATCCAGACTCAAAAACTTTTTCTTCAGAAGAGACTTTATTTAACTGTTCTGTACCCCTCTGTTCCTACTGTGCTTAGGACCACTGTCTACTGTCTCTTCTAACTGTGTGTTCTCATCGTGCTAATTTTGTGTATTTTTTGTAATTGGCATTCTGTAAAATGCTTTGAGAAGCCACCTCTAAAGGTATAAAACTATAAAATAGTTTATTCTTATAAAGGTTGTGTCTTCTTGTCCTGTGTTTACAGGCTCAGAGGCCAGTGTTCTCTCCGACACTGGGGAAAGGGCTCTCCTTGAACAGCAGGAGGAGTGGGGCTCCAGTCTGATGCAGGAGACAGAGCTCACTGCTGCAGCAGGGAAAGAGGCACTTAGTGAGCAGCACACAGACAGCAAACAGAGTGTCAAGGATCTGGACTCTGTGCCCATGATGAAGACGGAGCCTGAGAGTGAGACACCGGGGCTCTTAGTATGTGATGATTTTACAGAGAAGATGAATAATCTGGACACAATCAATATTACACAAAGTTGTAATGAACTGGGCTGTGTCTCTGTACAAGAGCACAGTGAAGAACTGGATGTTTTAAATCTTACAGAGCAGGATATGGATCCCAAGTTGATTGAACCTGCAGAGCAGCAGACTGATGTCCCTGGTGAAGAGAACAGTACTGAGTTACAGCACCGAGAGGAGAGTCAGTACAGGGAGGAGCAACAGCAGCTCCTACAGGGCTTGATAATAATTAGGCCTTGTTCTGTTCAAGTGGAGAGACTGTCACTGCAGAGTCTAAAACAATCATATGATCCCTTAGTATCTGATGACTTTACACACAGGTTTAATAATCTGGTTACTGAGAAAATTGTTGAAAGTTTTAATGAACTGGAGAGTATGTCTGTTCTTGGGCAAAGAGAGGAACAACTGAATGAACTGGGCGGTTTTAGTCTCAGAGAGCTGGGGATGGAGTCCCAGATGATTCACACTTCTGAGCAGCACACTGAAGGACACAATGGAGAAAACAAATCTCAGTTTCAGCACACAGAGCAAGACCATTCCATGGAGCATTTGCAGAATAAGAGACCCCAAAACGATCAGAGGATGAGGAAGAATCACTCAAGGCCTTGCTCAGATGGAGTGGACAAACTGCCATTATGGCAAAGGGAGAAGCAGCGTTTCTGTCATTCTAGCACTTCAAAACCCTACCAGCACTTTCACACAGGAAAGAGACTGTTCAGCTGTAGTCAGTGTGGGAAGAGTTTTAGTCAGTCAAGTAGCTTAATAGTCCACCAGCGCATTCACACAGGAGAGAGACCATTCAGCTGCAGTCAGTGTGGGAAGAGTTTTAGACAGTCAGGTAGCTTAATAACCCACCAGCACATTCACACAGGAGAGAGACCATTCAGCTGTAGTCAGTGTGGGAAGAGTTTTAGTCGGTCGAGTAGCTTAATAGCCCACCAGCACATTCACACGGGAAAGAGACCATTCAGCTGCAGTCAGTGTGGGAAGAGTTTTAGTCAGTCAAGTAGCTTAATAGTCCACCAGCGCATTCACACAGGAGTGAGACCATTCAGCTGCAGTCAGTGTGGGAAGAGTTTTAGACAGTCTAGTAGCTTAATAGTCCACCAGCGCATTCACACAGGAGACAGACCGTTCAGCTGCAGTCAGTGTGGGAAGAGTTTTAATCAGTCAAATAGCTTAATAGCCCACCAGCACATTCACACAGGAAAGAGACCATTCAGCTGCAGTCAGTGTGGGAAGAGTTTTAGTCGGTCAGGGGACTTAAAAACCCACCACCACATTCACACAGGAGAGAGACCTTTCAGTTGCAGTCAGTGTGGGAAGAGTTTTAGTAAGTCAAGTCACTTAAAAAGGCACCAGCACATTCACACAGGAGAGAGACCATTCAGCTGCAGTCAGTGTGGGAAGAGTTTTAGTCAGAAAAACTCCTTACAAACACACCAGCACAGTCACACAGGAGAGAGACCATTCAGCTGCAGTCAGTGTGGGAAGAGTTTTAGTCGGTCAAGTAACTTAGTAACTCACCAGCGCATTCACACAGGAGAGAGACCGTTCAGCTGCAGTCAGTGTGGGAAGAGTTTTAGTCGGAAAAACTCCTTACAATCACACCAGCACAGTCACACAGGAGAGAGACCATTCAGCTGCAGTCAGTGTGGGAAGAGTTTTAGTCGGTCAAGTGACTTAAAAACCCACCAGCGCATTCACACAGGAGAGAGACCATTGTAGCGGCAGGGTTTATTAAAATACAGGAATTAAGTTTGCTGCTCCCTTGCCAGTCTCTCTCTCCCTCATCTCAAGTGGTGCTTGATACAGAGAGGCCATTCCATTTGGTTCACATTTAAGGTGTTTTTCTAGCTGATAGAGTGTTCTGATAAGGAACAACTCCCAAAGCTGAGACACATCAGCCACCCTAATTAATGGTCATCTCTGGTGCCTCACTGTCTGGGAGATTCCAAGGGAGAGTCTCATCCCAAGTGGTTTACAACCCCAAGGTCAGAGTTCATGGTTAATCATCCTCACACGGGGCACCAATAAATGTAGGCATCCTCTCACGAGGCACCAATAACTGTAGGGACTTGTGCATTTACTGGGCCAATTGTTAATTGTAGCAGTAAGTCACAAAATGATTCTCGAATGCCCATGGAACTTTCAACCAATGAGCGACCGTAGTTCCTCCAGGTAAAACTCCAGCTCCTCCTGGACATCCTCAGACTCAGCTCAGACAGTCACGTAATGGCCAATGTGTCCGAGTGCCAGGACTTTTCCTTGTTCTAAGAGTCGAGAACGGAGGTTGCCAGCGTAACCAAAGGATCCACCCGAGGTTAGCCCAGCAGCAAGCCTCGTGAACCCACCGCAAACGCTCACCTGATCAACGAGTGAACTACGGTCGGAGCTGTGGACAGCTGAATATCAGTATTCAGGACTCGCGCTACATCGGGAACGAACCGGTCTTCTTCCTGTCTAAAGAGTGTGACTTGCTCAGATCTGTAGTCATTTTTCTGTGTGCAATCTCTCATTAGTTTAAGCCAACACTGACTAGCCAGTCTTCAGAGAGCATCAGCAGCGCACCGCAGCAGAAATCTCTCTTATTCTTCTTCTCTCACGTTGAACCAGCACTGCCTGGCACCAGCAGAGCCAGAGAGTGCCAGAGAGCACCGATTGCATGCAGCAACAGCCTGCCACTGCTTCTTTGCGTCCGCGGGAGATCTGAATCCCCACAGAGCGGATGAGTATTCAACATTCTGCATTACAGCTCGAGAATTCAATTGTTACCTCAACCTGAGTTGATATCAATTTAATTCCTATGAGTCACATACTTGCTTTTGAGTATCTAATGTACAAGTTTTAACAAAGTTCATTTACAAAACGGTCTAAATGAATGATATACGGAATGTATGTCCCTCTTGGTTTGTAACTCTTTGTGATTGAATATATACCTTTTGTATTCTGCTAACCCTCACTATAAGATCTGTTATGTTGATATGCACATCTTATGTAATAATAAATGTATTCTCGTGTATTAGTATCCATGTGTGTGTGCGTTGCTGAGTTATCCTGCTGGGTCGGTCTTATAATAACCATCAAAGAATCATTTTGTGACTTACTGCTACAATTAATAATTGTCCTGTTAAATGCACAAGACACCTACATTTATTTGTGCCTCGTGAGAGGATGCCTTCAAGCTCCTCCACTCAGGACAGTAGGCTCTACTGTACACAGAGAGGGGTGGGGGTGTGGATTAAGCCGATACCCTGGCTTCTCTCCAGACACAGCTGGGTGAGCTCCTCCAGTAAGGACAGGAACCTCTTCTGTACACAAAGAGGGATGGGAGGGGGGAACAAGTTGATACCCTGGCTTCTCTCCAAACACAGCTGGATGAGCTCCTCCAGTCAGGACAGGAGGCACTACTGTACACAGAGAGAGGTGGGGGTGTGGAACAAGCCGATACCCTGGCTTCTCTACAGACAGAGCTGGATGAGCTCCTCCAGTCAGGACAGGAGGCTCTACTGTACAAAGAGAGCTGTGGGGGTGTGGAACAAGCTGATACTCTGGCTCCTCTCCAGACACAGCTAGATCAGCTCCTCCAGTCAGGACAGGAGGCGCTACTGTACACAGAGGGGGGTGGGAGAGGGGAACAAGCTGATACCCTGGTGTCTTTGCAGGCACAGCTGGGTGGGCACCTCCAGTCAGGACAGGAGGCTCAACTGTACACAGAGTGGGGTGGGAGAAGGGAACAAGCTGCCCAGCCCTGTTGTTGAAGCCGATACCCTGGCTTCTCTCTGGACACAGCTGGGTGAGCTCCTCCAGTCAGGAAAGGAGGCTCTACTGTACGCAGAGGGGCCGGAGGGGGTAACAAGCTGATAACCTGGCATCTCTCCAAACACAGCTGGATGAGATCCTCCAAGCAGGACAGGAAGCTCTACTGTACACAGAGAGGGATGGGAGAGGTGAACAAGCCAATACCTTGGCTTCTCTCCAGGCAAAGCTGGGTGAGCTCCTCAAGTCAGGACAGGAGGCTCTACTGTACACAGAGGGGGGTGGGAGGAGGGAACAAGCTGATACCCTGGCTTCTTTCCAGACGCAGCTGGATAGGCTCCTCCATTCAGGACAGGAGGCTCTACTGTACACAGAGACGTGCCTGGGTGTGGATCAAGCTGGTACTTTGGTATCTCTTCAGACACAGCTGGATGAGGTCCTCCAGTCAGGACAGGAGGCTCTACTGTACACAGAGAGGGGTGGGAGAAGGGAACAAGCTGATACCTGTTTGTCCTTATCCAGTGCAGGACAAGCCAACACAAGGGTGCACATTTGCGAACATCCAGCCACGCATTGATTTCGAAAGAAGCTCCTTTCCAAAGAATTGCAAATGAAAGATCCTTTAGTCCTCCTCAGGGGACACAGAACCCCCGCCAAACAGCTTCAAGTAGCGTGTCAGGTGCCATTGCTTTAGCTTATGGCCATACCACCCTGAACATATCTGATCTTGGAAGCTAAGCAGGGTCAGGTCTGGTTAGTATTTCGATGGGAAACCGCCTGGGAATGCCAGGTGCTGTAAGCTCTTGCTCTCTCAGCCAGCAGAGGTCGCCATTGGTGCCGTAGGCTTTAGGAGGAAAGCCTGAAGTATGGACATTTAACATTTCCAAGAAAAGTGATCTATAGCCTAATTTCTAGAGATGTTTTGTTGCTATGGCATGTGTGTGACTCATACATATAAAAAAACCCGTTTGTAAAACGAATATCGAAGCTGCCTCTAAATCTGTAAATGAATATCAGTCAATAAACCACTTGTTTTTCATATAACTATACATATATTCACTTATTACTGATTTCATTCATTGAGCACGGATGCACGGATACAATAGAGGTACAGCCATTCACTGTTTGACATGTCTGCACTGGTACAGATCCTAGCAATCAGAAAATGGGTGAAACTGTCTTTAGAATTAGCATACAGTACCGAGGCCCCCCATGACCAAATAAAGGCTAACCTCTATAATCATCCTAAGTAATGCAAACTACAACAAAAAGACTCACTTTGAAAAGGGAATGAATGTCCGGAAGGAGTAGTGTAACCAGCTTGAATTGGTTCTCTGGACCTATAAGTAAATAATAGAATAGAACTATATAGAACTAGTAGTGTCATCGATTCCTTTCAAACTGGGACCCTATAGCAAGCACATGATTCGTGGTGTCGGAAATCTTCTGTATCTGATATTGGACCAAGCACATCGGGGGAGAGCTCGAACGCAGTCCCCCACTACCACAAGCATCTTGAGATACTGTCCTATGCCCTCTATTTCCCACAGATTTTCTGCTTCCTCCCTCCCTTCTTTCCACAGATCTCTGAGGTAATAGTTCTCTCGGGTGATGAACAGGGCCAGGCTACCTGCTGCCTTGACTGGGACCCCGATGCCTTTGAACACCCCCATGTTCCTCACTCTCCACAGAGCGTCTTTCCCACTGTTCACCATGGCCCAGATCCTGTCAAACATGTCAGGAGGAAGTTTGTCAGGAGAGATGCCGTATATAACGAAAGCAGCGGTCAGGGAAAATTGGGGCAAGAGAGCTTGCAACCAGTGTTCAAACTGGACCCAGAAGGTCTTAGCAAAAAAGCAGGACCACAGGAGATGGGTCACAGTCTTCTGCTCATCGCAGCCCACCCTAACGCAGCGAGGGCTGGGGGTGAGGCCCCTACGGTACAAGAAAGTTCGTACCGGTAAGCACTGGTGGACGACACTCCAGGCTAAATCTCTGTGAATGTTGCACATAAACTTAGAGGATGTGTGTTTCCACACCTTCCTTGTTTGGGCTGATGTTAAAATGCCCACAGGGGTCTGCCTATTGTTCTGGGGTGTAACGAAATCTTCCAGTTTTTGGACGCTGACATCTTGGAGGGGAATATGGCCAATTGGGTGAGATCTTAGAAAACTTTTAACTGTCCCATAAATTGCAGGGCATGTGTCAGAGAGTGGGACATCCAGCTTGGGTCTGACACCCCACACTCTGAACACCTCCCTACCTACCCAGAGCCTGGAAAAAAGTCCAGGTACGTGCTGCAGGTGCTGTTGCAAAGCCTCTCAGAGGCCAGGAAAATGCACAGCAGCTTCGTAGCAATATCTGGGACGGACTTCCCCCCTGAGAGTAGCGACCTGTACATTATTTCCCTTCTGAGTCTTTCCTGCTTCCCACCCCATAGAAATTGAAACATCAATCTCCTCAGCACCGCCGCAACACGGTGTGGGATTGGGAAGGTAGAAGCCAGAAAATTCAAGACAGGCAAGAGCTCAGCTTTGATGACCAGCACCTTCCCTGTCATGGTGAGGTCTCGGTCCTTCCATTGCATCAGTTTTTTGTTTAAGATTGGCAATTTGTTCTGCCAATTTACTGTTCCCATCTCTTCTCTCAAATACACCCCCAGGACCTTAATTCTCTTCTCTTGCAGCCTGAGATCATGTCCTTCTTTTGGCTCCCTCCAGTTCTGATAAAAATATCTCACTCTTAGATTTGTTAATTTTTGCAGAGGAAGCCAAAGTGAAACGATCACAGCACTGCAGAGCTCTGCTAATTGAGGCATTGTCAGAGAGGAGCAGGGTGACGTCATCCATGTATAGAGATGTCTTTACCTCTCCTCCCCCACTTCCAGGCACTGGTATCCCATTAATGGCCTGATCCTGGCGCAAGGCACAGGCTAAGGGCTCCATAGCCAAAACGAATAACAAGGGGGATAATGGGCAGCCCTGCCTCACCCCTGAACAGACTTCAAAGGGGCGTGATGTATTGCCATTAACCATGACTCTGCTGTTGCTACCTGTGTACAGCAGGTTAATCCACTTTCTCATGATGGGGCCAAACTTCATGTGCTCAAGTACCGATGTTAAGTACTGCCGGTTTAGGCGGTCAAAGGCCTTTTCTAGGTCTACACCTAAAATGCACAGAGAGAGAGAGCGATCCTCTGAGTACAGACAGACATCCCTCAACAAGGCCAGGTTGTCGCTCATCAGGCATCCTGCTATCCCACAAGTCTGTTCTTTCCCTACCAGTGAGGCCACTACATTTTGTAGGCGCAGGAAAAGGGCTTTGGACAGGATCTTAGTGTCCACGCCTAACAGGCTGAGGGGTCTCCAGTTCTTTATGTCATTCTTTGCTCCTTTCTTAAACAAGAGAGAGATAGTGCCTTCTCTTAAGGAGTCAGGCAGCAATTCTGTCTTATAGCTTTCCTCGAATAGGAGCAGTAGCGGATCCTGAAGCAGATCTCAAAAGGTGCAATAAAATTCCTTAGGAACCCGTCAGCACCCGGAGTTTTCCCCTTCTGTAAGCTCTCCATAGCTTGTCTCAGCTCTTCTACTTTCAAATCCCTCTCAAGTACTTCCCTATCTTCTTCACTCAAAACGTTTTCTAGCTTTGAGGTAAAAAAATGAATTTCTTCATCCTTTACCTCTGTAGAGCAGTACAGTCTTGAGTAGAAGGCCTCGGTGCAGGAGAGGATAGCACTCGGCTCTGTTCTCTCTCGTCCCTCCTCATCAACTACACTTTCCATGACAGACTTGGAGCCTACCACTTTCCTGAAAAAGAAGCGAGTACACTTCTCATTTTCTTCCAAGAACTGCACTCTGCGTCTTAGCAGCACTCCTCGACTACTCTCTTCCGCTATGCTCCGGATGTCCATTTTTAAAAGGGTGATATCCTCGAGCACATCGAAGCCACTGTGCAGCATCGTGTAGAGACGCTGCAGCTGCCTCTGTTTCCTGGCTAGCACTCCTCTCCGTCTGGCAGAAGCCTTCCTTCCCTCAGCCATGAAAAAGGCCTTTGTCCTCACCTTCACCTCCTCCCACCACTCTCCTACTGACCCGTACAGACACTGCAAGGACAGCCACTGTGATAGTTTATCCTTGTAGCAGGATACTACCCCCTCGTTTTCTAGCAGCTTTGTGTTCAGTTTCCAGAGGCCTGGGCCAAAGGCAGTCCCACCCTGGAGTTCCACTCTACACCCTAAAGCCTGATGATCTGAGAAGAAGACAGGCTGAAGAGTGACCCCTACAACTTTCACTCTCTCTGAGACAAAGCAATAGTCAATTCTGGAGCTGCTATTCCTCCCTGACCATGTATATCCTGCTGTTGTGGGATATATACATCTATATGTGCCTGAGAGTTTAAAGTCTTGAACTAAGTTTTGCAGGGCCAGTGAGCTGGAATCCAATTTTATCGGAGAGCTAGACTGCCTATCTGTGTGCTCTAAGATACAATTAAAATCCCCTCCCACTATCACATCTGTGCTACATAACAATAGGGGAGAGAGTGCCTTGAGTAGCTCCACCCTTCCTCCCACGTCAGTAGGGCAATACACATTGATTAGCCGCAGGTTAATGGTCCCCCATTCCACATCCGCACACAGCAACCTGCCATCTATGACCAGTGAGCTGGAATCCAATTTTATCGGCCTTTTGGCTAAGATCAAGTTCAAGTGGCATGCCCGCAGTTCTTGTCTTTCCAAAGGTCTAGAAGGTACTCGTGGCCTGCCCGCGGTGCTTACTTTCTTCCTCGAGACTCGGAAGCACTATCCGCTCCCTCTCTCTCTATTCTCCTGCGCCTGCACCTAGCTGGGCTTTGCCCACAAGGACAAAGGCCAGGGCTCCCTCGCTGCTCCTTTAGCAGCTAAACCCTCCTCTCCACAGGACTTTGCTCTCTCTTTCTCTCCTTTTTTCTTTTTTCTCCTTTCCAGATGGCAGACAAGAAGACACTGATCCGGTTCCACTGGACCAAGAAAACAGAGACGATGCCAACTGCGAAATCCTTTTTCATTACCTTCCTGAGAGGGATCCTGCAGTTGGTGGCCGGAGATCTCTACTGCCTGCAAGACAACAAGGCAGAGAGATACATGGAGGCCTACATGGCCATGGACGCCTCATATGAAAAGGCAACGAAAATGATCAGAGAAAAAGGTAAGCACCCCGGTTTCTCTGGTTTGTCTTTTGAGGAAGACAAACCAGAGGACCATCACAGTCAACATCGAAGCCGACAGGGGGTACCTGTAACGCTGCTCTGTAGAGGTGAAAAGGATCCGATGCAGATGCAGGAGTCGCAGGGAGGTAAGTAAACGTACCGAGCAAATCCAGGAGCTGAGTCGTAGTCCGAAGGTGAAGGTAAGTCGAGATCCGGTAAAGGCACTGGTGGCGAACAATCCAAAACGTGAGACAGAATCGTAGTCGAAAAGAGAGCTACAGGGTCAAATCCAAAACAGGCAATGAAAGCAAACAATCCAAGGGGCGAGACGAGATCCGAAGTCCGAAGGCAAAAGGTGCAGGCAGAATTCCAGGAAGGCAAAAGAGGTGTAAGAACGCTAGGCTGAGCAACAAGTAGAGAACTCAATACCGAGCAACGGGAATCAGGTACGAATAGTATAAATAACCCGGCGTGCCGCACGGTAGAGCAATTGCAGGTGTGTTAACTCGTGCGGCGGCGCTTGTTAGTAGTAATCCAGACAAAGGGGGAGAGGTGAGAACAAAGAACCCGCACCTCCCCCGCAGAGAACCGAAACTGCCGAGGCCACACCCCCAGCTGCACCAGTGCCACAAGATGGCCGCTTGTACGACGGACAAAATGGCTGACCAGAGGTAGGGCCCTGGATAACTCCCAGCAAGAAGGGAAAGAGGATCCACCTTCGGAAGGACAAAAGAAAAGAGTGGTAAGGGAGAATCGTTTCCTCGTCCTAGAGGAAACGGAACTTTCTTCCCCCGAGGCCCAGGAACAACCGGAGGAGGCAGCCCAGGAAATGGAAACCCTCCCCCCCGAGGCCCAAAGACGACAGGAAGTGACAGCCCAGGAAATGGAACCCCCCTCCCCCGAGTCCCACGGACAACAGGAGGAGGCAGCCCAGGAAATGGAACCCCCCTCCCCCGAGTCCCACGGACAACAGGAGGAGGCAGCCCAGGAAGAGGTTACCCCCTCCCCCGAGGCCCAGGGACAACAGGAAGAGGCAGCCCAGGAAGTCGGAATCCCCCTCCCCCAAGGCCCAGGAGCAACTGGAGGTCCCCGAAACTCCTGGAGAAAGGGAAGAAAAAAGCCTTCCCGAAGCAGTGGCGGAGAGTATCCTCGAGGAAGACGAGGATTACTTTGAAGCCGCCCTGGAGCCGGGACTGATGATAGGGCTGGACCTGTCCAGCATGTTTACCTTTCAGTCCCCAGCGAGACCTGGAGGGAGCCCAGCATATTCCCCCCAGGACCCGAATGAGAGGAGTTACATCTAGGCTAAACAGTGCACAGATGTAGACTCCCAAGTTTTCCACTGTAAGCACAAAGAGAGGAGGTTCAACTTTCACTTGTTTAATCATGACTGTGAAACTTATCTTTCTAACAACTAACGTGAGAGGGCTAAGAGACCCGATGAAAAGACAGGGAGTCTTTCATCATCTGGCCTCAAAGTCTTTCTCAGTTTGTTCTTACAGGAGGTCCACCTGAAGGATGAAAGCGACCAGCTGACATTCACCAGGGAATGGACGAAGGGAGAATCATGCTGGAGCGTAGGAGGGGTCCACTCTTCCGGAGTGGGAATCCTCCTCGGAAACCCAGAGATGACGCTGGTTTCCTCCTTCTCGGTGGTGCAGGGCCGGATCCTGGTCGCAGACATCGACTGGAGGGGGCAGAAGTTGAGAGCAATTAACGTCTATGCTCCGACGGAACCCTCTCTCCGGAAGGAAGTGTTTGCTGACCTGGCCAGCTGCTGCACCACCAACAGACAGGTGGTGCTTGGCGGGGACTTCAACGTCGACCGGGAGAAGGGGAGCGACGCTAGCTCGGCAGAGCTGGAGTCGCTACTCAAGCAGTTCTCCCTGGTAGACGGTTTCAGACGGTGCCGCCCTAACGACGCCAGAACGACATGGAAAAACTCCCGGGGAGTGTGCAGCCGCCTGGACTACATCTTTCTGCACACGACCTGCTCCCTGGAGTCGGCGACGGTGTCCCCGGAGTGGTAATCCAGCCACAAGCGCTTGACGGTGGTGGTTAACACCAACCTGCCAGCATTCGGTCGTGGGTACTGGAAGCTGAACCGGGAGATACTGGAGGAAGACGACTTCAAGGCACTGTTCCGTAAAGACTACGCGAGCTGGGTCGATCTGAGAGACGGCTACAGCTCCATGGTGGAATGGTGGGAGTCGGTGAAAGACAGGACCCGAACCCTGGCGCAGACGTACTGTAGATGGAAGGCGGCCAGGGAGAGGAAGGAAGCTGCACGACTCCAGAGACAACTAGAGGAGGAGTACAGCTCGGCTAACGGGGGAGGAGCCTTCAATTCAGCCCGGGCACGGGACCTGAAGGAGAGGCTCCGCAAACTCAATCAGGTCCGAGGAGCTCAGAAAAAGAGGGTGATCCACGGCCTGAGACGGGGAGATGGAGAGGAAGTGCTGGACAAGAGCGACAAGGTAGAAGCGGCCACCGCTTTCTACACAGAGCTCTTTTCAGAAAAGCAGACGGAGGTGGAGGCAGGCGATGCTTTTCTGGAGGAGCTGAAGGCACGAGTACCGGAGGAGGTGAGGGAGGACTTGGAGGGTCTGATCGCGGCCGAGGAGCTGAAGGCGGCGCTCTTGTCCATGGAGAATGGCAAGGTGCCAGGGCCGGACGGACTCCCCAAGGAATTCTACACCTGCTTCTGGGACACCCTGGCGGCAGATCTGGTGGAAGTGGATCTTCCGCCGGGGGAAACTCGGAGACACCATGAGGGAGGGCATCATCTCCTCTTCAAGAGCCCTTAGCAGAGACGGTGAGACGGGACCCTGTCATCGACGGCCTGGAGATACCGGGAGGCGCGGGGGAAACCCTGAAGATCTCCCAGTATGCCGACGACACAACGCTGTTCCTGAGGTCGGACAGGGGGTTGAGGAGGGCCCTGCAGGTCATGGAGCAATACTCCAGAGCCTCGGGGTCGAAACTCAACCGCCGAAAGAGAAAACTGAAGTTCTTCGGGCCCTGGAAGCACAGGACGACAGCGCCGGAGGGTCTCAAGCTCTGCACGGAGCCCCTCAAAATACTGGGGGTTTCCTTCCAGAGCCAGGACAACGAGACCAACAACTGGACCGAGAGGATCGCCAAGGTGAATGCGAAGCTGGGTCTGTGGAAAACGCGGTCGCTGTCCTACACAGGGAAAGTGATGGTGTTGAAAGCAGACATCCTGCCGGCTTTGGTTTACCTGGCGGTGGTGTACCCGCTGCCGGCCAGACTCAGACGAGCGCTGCAAGGGATTATCTTCGGCCTCGTCTGGGGTGGCAAGTACGAGTACATCACTCGAAAACCGGATGTGTCAGCCGGTCGAGGAAGGGGTTCGAGATGTCCCACATTTCCCCCTGAAACTCGACTGCATCTTCTACTGCAACCTCTGTCGGGCGCTGCAGGAGCCCATTGGCCACAAGTACCAGTACTTTGTCAGGCTGTGGCTCTCCGTCCCGATGAGGCACTTGGTCCAGTGGTCAAACACTGGGCCCAAGGCAGAGAGGCGACCGAAGTTCTACACCCACGCTGTCAAGTGGAGCAGGAGGCCAACCACAGAGCCCTGTACAAAGAGGTGAGGGGGCATTTGGTCGCTGACGAAAGGCTGCAGGTTCCCAGACAAGTCTGGGAAAGGACACAGCCCAAAGAACTTGACAACCAACTGAAGGACCTCAACTGGATGGCTGTGCACAAGAGACTGGCTACCAGAGAGGTCCTCTACAGACACTCGCTAACCAGGAATCCGCATTGCCCCCGGGACACGTGTTTTGTCGAGGAGACTCAGGAGCACGTGTTCTGGAGCTGCCTCTTCGCCAAGGCGGTGTGGGGCAGAATGGACAACATTATCCAACTCCTGGGAAAGGATGCAGTGCTCAGTTACCAGTACATTCTGCTGGGGGCTGGCACCCACCAGACTGGACAAGGGGACACAGGACCTGTGGGGGCTGCTACTGTCCCTCACAAAACAAGGACTGTGGAAGGTGAGGAACACTCTCATCCGGCAAAACATAAAGTGGGGGGCGAGGGAGCTGGAGAAGAGGATCCTGGCGGACCTCAGGAGGAGGACGAAGCACCACGTCGCCAAATGGGGTTTCCCCACGGCGAGGGAGCGCTGGAATGGACTTTGGGCCCTATACAGAGATTAAAGGACAATAGCAAGTGGTAGATTTGGAGGGACTCTCTTAATTGCGCAAATCCGCCCCCACTCGCAAAGATTGATAACGGACAATCAATCTCCGTTCCGCCGTTGTTTTTTATTCCATGGAGTGCTAATATGAGTGAGATGTTCCTTTTGAGATGTTTTTTTTGCAGAATAAAGTATATTTTGTAGAACAAAAAACATCTTATGACAAGGTTTACAAGTTATCTGTTGAACTACATTCTCATAGGTGTGGTCACATTCCAGATCATTTGTTTACGTTTTTGTTTCTGGAGCAACTGTTAGATGAAATGTGCTAATATGTAACCTAACTCCAGTGTGAATAACTAGAAGAGGGGAGCAGCTCCATTCCATACCATGGGAGCTTTGAGATTGGCTGGGCCAGATCTCTCATTTGCATATCTGATTTGGAAATATAACACTAAACCCCTTCTTGCATGGATTTAACTTGCACCCAAGAGTCCCCTACTGTGTATTGCTACTTATTTTTTTATGATAAGTGGTGATTACCAGTTGACAGGTTTTATTTGTTGAATTATAAATGGTTTTGTATTATCATCCTGAATGGCCTGTACTCAAGGTTTGGTAGGGTATGTGTTTTTATTTCATTTACCAAATTGAATTTTTGCTCTTTTAGTATTTGTCTAGAAGGCTTTCTGAAGTCAGGAACCCCATTTATTTGGTGAAAAAGGATTCTGTATTAATATTAATATTTCTCATACAACATAAATAGGGTCTTTTATGAATAAAAAGATCTTGCACTTGGAAATCTTGATAAAGCTGTGTGCTTCCATACACTCAAGCAGTTTTGATTCCTAATATTTGACCTTAGGTGCGGGAACGGGTCTTTTTTGCCATTTGATTTCCAATTGATCAGCACAGTATAGAAAATAGACCCATAAAGCAACCTCAGCAGTGACAAATGTCACTGTGTCACTTGGGTTTATACGTCGGGGTCCAGTAGTGAAGCTCCGCTCCTGTTTAGCCTCCGAAGCCGTACAGGGTGCGGCCCTGGCGCTTCAGCGCGTACACCACGTCCATGGCAGTGACGGTCTTCCTCTTGGCGTGCTTGGCGTGCTCTGTGTAGGTGACGTTCTCCAGGAACACCTTCAGCACCCCGCGGGTCTCCTCGTAGTTCAGCCTGGAGATCCGCTTCACTCCCTAATGGCGAGCCAGGCTGCGGATTGCGGACTTGGTGATTCCCTGGATGTTGTCGCAGAGAACCTTACGGTGACGCTTAGCACCTCCTTTCCCGAGTCCCTTTCCGCCTTTGCCTCTTCCAGACATCTTCTAGTTATCAGCTGTGAACACGACACACACTGCTCATCTTTGATGTATAATAGACATCTTTCTTTGATGTCTATTATACATCAAAGAAAGATTTTTATAGGTGTAGAAACTAGTAAATAAAGCCAATGATTTGTTTTAGAAATGTATTCTTAAAATATACAATTATTCACACCTGAACAATATGTAGTTCAAATTATACATTATATACAATATTGTATTCAAATGTCTAATCATCATAAAAAAAACAACTAGTAAACTTCAGTTACAAATTCTAGTAACATGGCAATAAATATAGTAATGACAAACACAAACTAATTACATGAACACGCTAATATTTAACTCAAAACCACATTTCGATTCAAATATAAATTTTTAAAATTTACAACTTCTTTATTTCCACGAAAATATTATGTAGCACAAACGCTACTTTCTAATAAAGACAGAAAGAAACTGTTTGTTTTGTGTCTACTGGTGATCCTCCTCTCGATACTAATGAAATGTTTAATATGATCCCTCGAGAAAAAAAAGGAATCAATTTCCGCCTGGAATGATTGATGCCCCATCAAACATTTTGTAATATCCCTGGAAGTTTATACAGTAGAATCCTGGTTCGTGGCTTAAATTCAAGGTAAATGAGACTAAGGAAACGAGTTGGAAACTTGATGTCGAAGTGGGATTTAAATCACCCATTTCACATTTTACTTCATTGGGCAGTATGTGCCAGAGAGCAATGCCACTGCATCTCTTCGATAGCTCAGTTGGTAGAGCGGAGGACTGTAGTGGAGTCAACAGGGAATCTTTAGGTCGCTGGTTTGATTCCGGCTCGAAGGAAGGTGCTTTTCATGTAATTTAATCAAAGAGTTAAAAAAGCGACTCTGTTTTATTCAGACATTGATCAAAAGCTCAATAATCGACTAAGCAAAGGCTCCTGTTCCGAATTCAGCCCACGTCTGATTGTCTTTTTTTTGCCAAGATCTGATCTTTGAATTAAGGGACTACACTGTCTGCTTTGTAATTCAAAAATACATACAAATGTCAAGTTTTTTGTAGATATAAAGGTGTTCTCTGTTTTCAAAGGATAGTTACTTAATTGGCATAATGATTTGGTATTGATTTTGTATCGTTGTATTATAAAGTTTGTGCTTTCTGTGTTTTTATCGTATTGTGAACTTATTTTTTAAACAAATGCTTACAAAGGCAAACACGGCACACATCTGTTTATACCAGCGGTGAATTGTACATTTTTATTAAGTACAAGCTACTGTGCACTTCTGGGAGTATAACAGGTTCGATATAAAGTGGCAAAAATATAAAAGGGGAAAATACCCCAGACTGCGTGTAAAGCCCTCGTTGTGACTGTTTTAGATTAAAATGGCCTACTGTGCACGAATTGTTGCAGAAACACAATCTGATATTTTGATAATTATTATTTTAATAATTTGATCAAATTGAGGCCCAGGATCCAAATCTTCAGTTCTGATTTTTTTAAGTGATATCTTTCCTTCCTGTCGTGGAAGTCACACGATGTGAGCAATTGTTTTTTTTTACGTTGCGATCCAAAGAGCCTCAGACGCACTGTAACCAAACCAGGATGGATTCTGCTGGGAGCCGGACTGAGCTCATTCTCACTCCCTGTGCTAAAAACAGAATTAGCTCTTCTCCGAACATCGTCTACAGCTGCTGGATGGTGCTCTGAGTCTTACTGCTCCGGCAATTACTTTGACGAAAGACAGATCACTTGTGCGCTTTTAACCTTCTCGCAGCTACTGGCGAGACTGACGCTCACGATATGAAGGCACCCGCTGGTATACCTTCTCTAACTTTCAGTCGCGACAGACTTCGCTTTTTTTTAAAAAAAGTAGATATAGCCCTGAAAAAAAGCATTAGCTTTATCAGTTTTATATTAATCTATTTTGAATCAAAGTTTGATATTTTTTTTATTTTTTATTGCATTTTACATTACAATAATAATAATCATCATCATTATTGCGTACACTTATATAGCGCTGTTCTGGATACTCCACTCAATGCGCTTTACAGGTAATGGGGACTCCCCTCCACCACCACCATTCTCCTGAATGATCACAGAGACTCAGGACCTCGGTTTAATGTCTCAGCCGAAGGACGGCACCTGTTTACAGTTTAGTGTCCCCGTCATTGTACTGGGGTATCAGGACCCGCATGGACCGCAGGGTGTGCGCCCAGCGACAGAAACCAGACGTGTGTCGGGCTCGGCTGCGAGCAGGACAATGACGTCATGGGGACAAAGTAGAGGAAATCAAAACGGTTCTATAAAAGACCTGTGTCAGCTGTTGGTTTGCAGTCTGGACTCTAAATCCTCCGATCCGATTTTAAATCTCTCTAATACCTGAGCTGCGGCTTCTTCCGAGTATTTATTCGTATACTTATTATGTGTAAATGTATAGATGAAACCTTTCATATATTGTTCAGTTTAAATCAAAATGCTTTACTGATACAAGAGAGAAGTATAGTATGAAAGATGTGACAAATTTGTGATTTCTTGGAACAAAACGGTTTTTATTTGCATTCGATATGAAGCGGATTTTTAGCGCGACACCCAAACCCTTTGTCTTTTTTAGAGTGATTTTTAAACAGACATAAATGTAGAAAATGTGTTTTTTTTAGTACTGCAATAGCAGGGTCAGTGGCGTAATGAATAACGCGTCAGGCCTCGCGTCAGAAAATTATAGGTTGGCCTGCCGTCTGGCTTGTTGCGTTTATACCACTTACATTCTTTTATATAAATGAACTCCACCTGAAAGCTATAGAAAACACTTTGGGTAAGTTGTCTGCAGCCTCATGCGAATTTTGACAACTTACCCAAAACACTGTACTGTCTGGAGATCAGCTCCAGCTCTGAACTCAATTGCAATGAAAAACCATGTGTAACAAAACTGGAGAACAGCTGAACTTGTGCTCAGTTCGGTGATGAGAGTTCAGAACTGTCCTTGTTGTAATTAGCACGAACTGCACAGGCTCTGAATCAGACCATGTCAATTAGTCTGAACAGTGTAGGACACGTTAATGTAGAATTATTAATAGGTTTATTAGTTAGTTAGTTCAGGTTTACCCACCTGAACTAATGTAGAATTATTACTTGGTCTGTCTCTTGTTTGTATATAAATGAATGTCTCTGACAACTTAATGTTAGTTTTACGATGTAGGTCAGGCATTGACATATGCACGAGTATAGGAAATGTCTCACTCCTGATTCAACTCATGTTCTATAGGAGATTGGCGATTCCTCCTGTTTCTCGTACAACCATATCAGAACAGAAGCCCGTGTCACCCAGCTGTGATTCAAGATCGACTCGCATCTTTATCCCTTTTTTGTTCGTGATCATTATTTTCTTTAGTTATGATCAATATTGAACTTTTTCTAAATTAAATGACAATAATCAAACATGCAGGCAGATTTTTGAAAAGTTTTCGGAATTGACAGGGTGCCCCTTTGGAACAGTCGTCAGAAAATGTGAGAAAATGAAAGTTATGTAATCTCTCCCACAAAGCATTGAAGATTGGAATCTGAGTGTAAAAAAGCTACCCGTCTCCCAATGATAGGCAGGGATACACACCATGACTCGAATAGACTCAGCGAACTTTAACACCTATGATATTACGAGTGCTTTGCACGTGTCGAATTTCAAGAAGGAACTACTACAACAGTTGTGGACATAATTCAATACCACCGGCAAAGTCCAATGCCGGCAACGTCTGAGAAAATAATGTTCACTCATGGAATTTGGTCTTTGAATGGCTGGTGGGAAAATTCATTTATACTCCTGTTGCACCCTCAGCTGAAACATGTTAAAATAACAACGCAGATTTGTTGGAGAACCTGACAAGAATTATTGGGTTAGCACTGTATGTATTCTTGTATATTTACTTTAATTTTAATATAAATGTAAACATGCATGCTGTATAATCTATTGTAATTTTAAAATATGTTAGCTGAGGATGCGAGGGGGGCTATTATACCTTGTGAAACACGAACTGTAAAAAAGGCTGGTATTTGAAAAAAATTGGCGATCACAAGAAAACCACAATTTATGTGGTATTATCATCAATATCCTTCAAAATCTACGTTCAAATGAAGGATTTGAAGAAACTATGAAAAAAGCAATAGTAGCAGCAGAGGATTTTGATTTTTGCTCTTCAATTCAGTAGATCACTGTAGAGTTGCGCCCCTACGAACAGCACAAAGGATGAAACCCACCTCCTTCGTTATTGCTATGTTTGTGCCGAGGAAAGTAGCGTTTGTGCTATTGAAAGCATCTCGGAAGATGAAGGTGCAGTCACTTCCACATGTCATGATATCATTAGATCCGACGACAAGAGCTGAAGCCCCCCAGTCCAAGCCAGCAATGTGAGGAAGATGGACATGGAGGAAGGTAGCGTGGCTGAGCGGTCTAAGGCGCTGGATTTAGGCTCCAGTCTCTCTGGGGGCGTGGGTTCGAATCCCACTGCTGCCAAATGTTAACGTTTTAAGAACTGCAATACGATCAGTAAAAGCGCTTTTTGTTAGGCTGCGGGAGGTGTTTAGAGATAGACTTTCTAAAAGACAGGCTTAACATCAAGGCAGAAAAAATATTTTGTTTTCTCAACAGAAATTCTCTTTGGCACGTTCAGCTTTATGTAGGGAACAACGTCTGCCGAGATCACTTTTGAGGCAGTGCACATGATAGTGTACCGGCAAGTACATTTAATATTGGCTGTGGTGGTGAGCTGCTTTTGTCTGTGAAACTTTTAATTCTTCACGCCGAATCGTTGGCAGGGGTAAAGCTTATTAAATCTTTGAACATAGCGCTCCATCAGAAGTACTTTGTTCGTGATCAAAAGAGATCAGAGGATTAACTTCATGAATTCACATAGCATACCTTACAGGAAAGATTTAAAAGGGGAATTGATTGTGCTTCCTGATGTTGTTCCTGTGGTTTCTTTGGATACAAAGGTGAATGTTCTTTGACATTCTGCTAGAGTATCCACTGGGTGGGTTTTATCGATTAGCTCGGATAGGTCATCAGTGCTCCGTCTCCGGAAAATAATCAGCACTGTTTTTTCCTGTGCTGTCTTTTAAAACATATAAGATCACGAGTTTACAGATTTCTCCAAATAACAACTATACATTTTAACCCAGCGGTTAGCATTCCTTCAATCCAATAGTTTTACTCTGGGATAAAAGCAGCGCAATATACAGAGAGATGATACTCAAATATTTCAACGTTCTGTTGGATTACCTGTATGGAGATATCGCTCAGAATTCCTAATATGATTTTGAGTTCAGTTTTGCTTTACTACTTTCAGAGTCTTTTATTGACCTTGCTGAAGCAGAGAAGTGACATAATCACAAATTTTGTGACCTTGCTGAAGCAGAGAAGTGACATAATCACAAATGCGACCTACCTGTGCTGCTGTTTCTGGTTAATAATTATTATTGCGAGGAAAAAAAAACAGCTCCTTGCATTAAGAGCAAGAGCAACCAACGCGCTCTCTTGTTGAGTTGGGTTTTTTCCGTGGTGCTCTTCCTCAGATGCAAAGTTATTTGGCGAGCAAGGATCTCTGAGAAGGAGCCTGAATCCTTCAAAATACTACGGAAGGAATCAAATTTATACGTTTCTTTGGATCGAGAAGATGATCATTATGAGACTCAAAACATGCCTGTCTTTTCCTTTTTCGAGGACAAATGAATTATTGAGGTGTAAAAAAGGGTTCAAAACCAAAATCACCTGCTATTGCTGCTGTTTCTTCAAATCCTTCAACTGATCATCGACATAGAGAAATAATATTATACAAATTGTGGTTTTCTTTTAATTGCCAATTTGACTGTAATTACATCTTCGTTTACAGATATCTTGCATGTATCACAAGGTATAATAGTCGTCGTGCGTTCCCAGTTAAAATGTTTTAAAAAGTACAACATTTATGGTTACATCCATATTAAAATGAAGGTAAATATAACAAGATATTAAAATACAATTGTACAGTCCTAACTTAATAATGCCTCTGAAGTTTTCCAACAAATCCGAACTGTAATTTTAAAATATTATAGCTGAGAATGAAAAGAGAGTACAAAGATCAAATTCAATGAGTGAAAATGCACCAGTAGTTCTCTAAACTGAGTTTCTTCCCTGAAATGACTTGCTTGCGAAGCACCAAGCAGCCTTGAACAGTTCGCGGAAATCAAATATACAGTACAGATGGATTCAGAGTGTGCTTTCCAACTTTTGTGCAACATTTTCCTTTGATAGGGCAGAGTTGTCTTTACAATCTGGGTTAAATAAAAAGGTGTGACATCAGTGTTAAACAGCTTTCCTTCTTGGGGAACAACGGTTGTGTTCCATATTTCTAACTATTTTGGTTTCAAGATCGCAATTTAGTGTGAAACATAAAAGCCAGCTGGATAAGCTTGATTAATTTCCCTCACGGGATGAATAAAGTATCTATCTATAAATCTCTTACATGTCATTTACAATGGCCTTTCAACTAATAGCCCGTGCAGGGATCAAACCCCAGCTGTTGGTACGAGTTGCATAAGACCCTGTAACGCGCAGATAAGAAACTTAGCTCTGCTTCTTCATTATATACACAGTGAGCTATATATGCGAGCTTACTGCCCCCTGCGGGCTCTGTATTTGATTGTGGTGGAGACCAGCCGTGGAGATAAAGTGAGACGGGTGTGTACATTAAAAGGCTCATAGCGTCCCTGGGAGGGCTCAAACCACCACCCTTTTTGTTAACAACCGAGCCACAAAGACTCATGTACAGCTTAACACTCCTCGGTCTCAGTGAAAGTGATACACTAAAATTTCAGGAGATTAATTTGTTTTTAAAGGAAAATCACCAACAGTGGCCGAGATCTACTGGAGTTTTTAATTCTATACTGCGATTTCTGTAGGGTTCTCTGTGAAAATACGAGTTTTGACGAGAAGGGATGGACATATAAGGTCAGAAGGCTTGGGGAATTGAACTTTAAGGTGAAGACTGCGGGTTCAGTAGCAGCAAAACCTGATCAGTATCAGTTGACTCTGATATACTTTGAAAATGAACTTGGAGATTTAGAGTCAGACGTGCTACCGTTGCACCATGGGGTACTTAATTAAAAAAAATAGAAAAACAGTCAGTGTTCCTGGATCTGTTATTGAGAACAACACCTGCACTTCAGCTGCGCAGGAAGAATAAAATGTGGTCTGGGATGAAGAGACTCTCTTCAGAAGAGCGGCGCTCCTCACAGGAGGAAAAAAAATCTTTTTTTTGTGAAGCTGATTTGTCTCCTTTGGGGAATTCAAATTAGCTGGAAGTTGTGACCTTGTGGTGCAAAGGTAGCGTGTCTGACTAAAGATCAGAAGGCTGCGTGTTCAAATCACGTTGAGGTCTACTTTTAGTTTTTCAGGTTCTGCTCGTCCTGAACACAGAATTCACACCATGCAGTTGAGTTCTATCTGTACACCACATAGATAATCTAAACTAAATAGAGCCCTACTGGACATACAGTTAGGATCTCACACAGCGAATACCCTTGAACACAAGAGAGAAGGCACAGTTCACATCTGCGAAACATCACATCCGTCTTTAGAGACAGCTACATCAGAGAATGGAATCCCGGAAGTTTCAAATAACTTCTTTTCATACAGGTTCAAGCAAACCTGAAAGTTAGGGAGTTTCCGGACATTTTTTTTTATTAAAAAGTGTCTGAAGCCTGAAAATGTAATTTGAAAAAAAAAAACGCTATTGGACATTAGCAGGTACTTTTTGTAACAATTTGCTATTTCATGCTGGAAAACAAAGGAAACAGACCCAATGTTTGCTTTCAGGTGCGGTTCATTACATAATAGACATCTATTACTGAGGAGCTTGAATAAAATTTACACGAGCCAGGTAGAAGTCGGACCTACAATCTTGTGATCCAAAATCAGAAGAACCTTGTCGCCCTTGGGAGATGTCAAACGCATTGGACATGAAAAATGCCAGATAAAAGCCAGTTCTCTTCGTTTCTCAGTGTCGGGGCTGCTACTGTATGTAAAAGAGGCAAATTGCTCTGAGAGCAGGTTCAGCACTTTCTGAACGCAGATGTCTCAGAGCGGTGTGTCCAAGAGGCTGTAAAAGGTGATGGTGGTCCTGTCACCGTAGCTTATTTGGTTAAAGTGCCTCTTTATTGAACAAAAGAACTGTGATTCAAATCCCAGCTGTGTCTTTCTTCCTATCTTGTAGTACAGAACGTACCATCTTGGGCACTCACAAAGGGCTTGATTTCGTTAAATGCATGTGTTCATTTCCTTTCTGGAAAACTTGTTTTTGATGAAATTCACACAGCTTGCGAAACATGAAATTCAGTTCTTGGTTATCAGTGCAGAAGAAATATTACCGGCTGGCAAAATAAACGGTAAGAGATTTTTTTTTTTGATTCGAGAAGAGACTCCACCAGTCAGTCTCTGTGGCGCAATCGGTTAGCGTGTTTAGCTATTAACCGAAAGGTTGGTGGTTCAAGTCCACCCAGGGATGGGTTTCTTCTGTGATGTAAACATTGTTTTCACATAGGTCCATTGGATTTCTCAGCTAAACCATAGCCATTTTAATATTTGTAGGAAATGTGACTGTTCAACACTTGTCAAAAATGTCCAATAATGCCCAACATCGCAACTCCCCAGAAAACCATATTCACCCAAGAAAAATGATCGTTGAATCGTCATTTATACTCCCGTCACATCCTCTGCTGAAATATTTTAAAAATACAATGCAGATTTGTTTGAGAACTTGACAAGCATTGTTTTGTTAGCACTGTGCTGTTGGATTTTGATATTTGGACATATTTACCTTAATTTTAAACTGTAAATACTGTACAATCTATTGTAATTGTGTTGTAATATTAAAATATGTTAGCTGAGGATGCAAAGGGGTGAAAGGGAAAGGTCAGAGGGTATAGTAACAACAAGGTTAGGATTGGTGGAGGTGGTAGGGGTGTTGATGGTTTTTCTCTGTAGAGGATGATTGAGTTTTTTATCCTTCTCTGAAGTGAGAAACTGGAAGAGTGCAGTTGAGAGATCTGATGAGGTTAGTTATAAAAGGAAGTTGATGTGGAGCTGTTAGCCGTAAGAATTCCTTAATGTCTTTGATGTTGTCATCAAAGATAAACTGCAGTAAGCAAAGATAAAAAGAAAATTATCTGTGCATACTGCCCTGTCTTTCTAACACCTGAAGAAGGCTCCACGGCCAACACGTCGTGTTTCCTTTCTTCTCTTTTCAGCATGGAATAACCCTTTACTTGTTCCTTTGCAGCCTACGCATGCTGACGCAGCTACTCACCTGATATTTAACATTCCTATAACACAACTATGAATGTCCACTGTGGGTATTTTTTCCATGATTATTTATTCTATCATTGAAGCATATTTTATGTCATACCGAAGTCATAATCACCGATTTTTTTTTCATTTAGAAAGTCAGAAAATGATAAATCACTATGAATTGCATTTAGCCTGTTCTGATCTAGAGTTTCTATATACTTTAACATGCCATGTTCACAATGTCACAACTCAGAAATGCAACATTGAAGTGTTGTAATTACCAATGTACATAGTGTTGGAACATTGAGATGTTTTGGTAATGAGGAAGGAGGGACATGCCATGTTCACAGGGTCATATTTGAAAAAATGGCACTGTAAAATTTCCTAAAGTTCAGGATTTTGATAGTCTGTTCCATTGTCTCTCACACCTCATATTTGTAGGAAATGTGACTGTTCAACACTTGTCAAAAATGTCCAATAATGCCCAACATCGCAACTCCCCAGAAAACCATATTCACCCAAGAAAAATGATCGTTGAATCGTCATTTATACTCCCGTCACATCCTCTGCTGAAATATTTTAAAAATACAATGCAGATTTGTTTGAGAACTTGACAAGCATTGTTTTGTTAGCACTGTGCAGTTGGATTTTGATATTTGGACATATTTACCTTAATTTTAAACTGTAAATACTGTACAATCTATTGTAATTGTGTTGTAATATTAAAATATGTTAGCTGAGGATGCAAAGGGGTGAAAGGGAAAGGTCAGAGGGTATAGTAACAACAAGGTTAGGATTGGTGGAGGTGGTAGGGGTGTTGATGGTTTTTCTCTGTAGAGGATGATTGAGTTTTTTATCCTTCTCTGAAGTGAGAAACTGGAAGAGTGCAGTTGAGAGATCTGATGAGGTTAGTTATAAAAGGAAGTTGATGTGGAGCTGTTAGCCGTAAGAATTCCTTAATGTCTTTGATGTTGTCATCAAAGATAAACTGCAGTAAGCAAAGATAAAAAGAAAATTATCTGTGCATACTGCCCTGTCTTTCTAACACCTGAAGAAGGCTCCACGGCCAACACGTCGTGTTTCCTTTCTTCTCTTTTCAGCATGGAATAACCCTTTACTTGTTCCTTTGCAGCCTAACATTTTTATAGGAGGTGTTCTAGTACTTCTTGCCTCAGATAAAATTGCCAATACACTTAATTTCTACTCCATCAATATCAGCAGCGTTATCGGTACTGAGTCCTAAATGTACGTCCTGTCATCATATAAAATGTCAAAAGTTTCGACTGCATTCAACTGATCAAATTTCTCTTCGATGACAGTTATAATTTTATCCAAAATACATCCGAAACAAATTTGCACTGTTTTTTTTTTAATCCAGAAGAGCATCATCATGAGACTCAAAACATACCTGTTTTTTCTTCTTTCCAGGAGGAAGGATTGTTCAGATTCAAACATTGGTCCAAAATCAATGTACTCTCCTATCGCTGTTGCTTCTTTAAATCCTTCATTTGAACGTCGATATTGAGGGATGATATCGTACAAATTGTGGTTTTCTTTTAAAGCAAATTATATTAAAATATGAGCCTCTGTTATAGTTGTCTTGGAAGTTTCGGAAGGTATAATAGACCCCCTTGTGCCCTCAGCTAAAATATGATAAAATACAACAAAATGTATTTACATAGAACAGCATTTATGGTTATATGTATATTACAATTAAGATAAATATACAAAAGTATTAAAATACAAATGTACAGTCCTAGCATAATCATGCTGTACAACTGTCTTTTTTGCTTGTCAAGTTCTCCAACAAATCTGTCGTAATTTTAAATATTCTAACTAAGGATGCATCGAGAGCATAAATGAATTCTTCTGCTAGCCGTTCGAAGATCAAAGTCCTTGGCTGAATATGATGTCCTTGAATGTTGGTCATTATTGGCCATTCCCAGTGATATTGACTTACATACTTAATTGTTTAACAAAAACATTCACATTTCTTGCAAATATCAAGTGGGTTAAGGTTTTGCTAAGAAATCCGAATAAGTAGAGATGAGGTTTACATTGCAATAATGAGAAGTGCATTTCTGGGTGGGCTCAAACCACTAACCTTTAAATTAACAGAGACTCACGTGTGTCCCTTTTCTCCATTTGCAAGCTTAAAAAAAAGAAAATAATGCTTTTTTCTTACCAGCCTGCGATATACAAGGCAAGATTTGTATTTCATCTTTAACAAGCTGTATGAATTTCATGAAAAGCAAGTTGTTCCAGAAAGAAAATGAAAACTTCCGTTAAACAAAATCAAGCTGTAGGTAATCATCCATAGTGATACATTTTGTAAGACAAGACAGGAAGAAAAGCACTGCTGGGATTTAAGCATCTCCTGTTTAAGAGGAAAGCATGTTAACCAAATCAGCCAAAGTGCCCTCAGTGTATCAACACCATGTCTGAGTCAGTGAGCCTGCATAATGAGGGGGAAGAGACTGACTTCTGTGATGCAGTATCGACAGATACTAACCTTCTGTCCAACTGTTCTCTGCTGCATTCTGGATTAGCAGGTAAATATTGGTTTCCATGCGTGTGTAGGGGTTTTGTGTATTTACTGGGACAATTATTAATTGTAGCAGTAAGTCACAAAATGATTCTTTGATGGCTATTAGAAAACCGACTTTGCGGGTTAACTCATTAACGCACACACACAGATACTAATACACTTATTGATACATAAAATGTGCATATAAACATAACATATCTTAAGAGTGTGGGTTAGCAGAATACAAAAGGTATATATTAAATCATGAAGAGTTCCAAACCAAGAGGGATATACATTCAGTATACCATTCATTTAGACTGTTTCGTAAATGAACTGGGATTACAACTTCTACACTAGATACTCAAAAGCAAGTACATCACTCATAGGTATTAGATGGATATCAATTGTGGTTGAGGTAACAATTGAATTCTCGAGCTGTAATGCAGAATGTTGAATACTCATCCGATCTGTGTGGATACCGATCTCCTGCGGACATAAAGAAGCAGTGGCAGGCTGTTGTTGTGTGCAATCGGCACTCTCTGGCTCGGTGCCAGGCAGTGGCCGGTGCGGCTGGCGAGAAGGAGAGGAGGGAGAGATTCCTGTTGCGATGCGCTGCTGATGCTCTTTGAAGACCGGCTAGTTAGTGTTGGCTGAAACTAGCAGAGCTTGTGCACATGGAAAGTGACTACGGGTCCAAGCCAGTCACACTTTAGATGGGAAGAAGACTAGTTCGTTCCCGATGTAGCGCTAGTCCTGAATCCTGAGATTCAGCTGTCGACAGTTCCAACCGTAGTTCACTCGTTGATCAGGCGAGCTTTGAAGGTGGAGTACCCGCGGTTCACGGGGCTTGCTGCTGGGCTAACCTCGGGCGGATCCTTTGGTTATGCGTGGGCAACCTCCGTTCTCGACTCTTAAAACAAAGTTAAGTCCTGGCACTCGGACACACTGGCCGTCACGTGATTGTCCGAGCTGAGTCTGAGAACGTCCTGGAGGGGCACCTTCTGGGCATCGTGCTGCCTGTTTTATCTGGAGGAACTACGGTAGTTCAGTGGCTTAAAGTTCCGCGGGCATTCGAGACCCACGTGGGGTTACCCTGCCCTACCAGTTCCTGATTGGCTGATTGAGGTGGAGGATGAGTAACAGTGACCTCTGACCTTAGGGTTGTAAACCTTGGGATGAACCTCTCCCATGGAATCTCCCAGACAGTAAGGCGCCAGAGATGACCACTTATTAGGGTGGCTGGTGAATCTCAGCCTTGGGAGCTGTTCCTTATCAGGAAACTCTATCAGCTAGAAAAACACCTTAAATGTGAACCAGATGGAATGGCCTCTCTGTATCCAGCTGCACTGAGATGAGGGAGAGAGGGACTGGCAAGGGAGCAGCAAACTTAATTCCTGTATTTTAAATACGCCTTGCCGCTACAGAAGTGTCCTTAGAAGAAAAACATCTTCTATGATAGTGGTACAGTCCATCACACCCCTCCTATAGCCTTTCAAAGAGAAAAAAAACTGACAACAAAGTATGTCTATGTGTGGTAATCAACCAGGTCTTACAAACATTCTTAAACCCTTCCACCTCCTTTCATTGCAAATGATTTGTACATGTTAGAAGGTTAATTTTGGCTTCTGATATTATGGTGGATTAAGAGTCCTGAAATCTTTGTAGAAGTACAAAGATGAAAGAAAGGGCAGTGTAATCATGGCTAAGAGAAGGCAAATGTTGGACTATCTGCTTGGATTGAATGGAGCAAAACGTAGGCAACTCCTTGAGCAGAACCTGCTTCATCCTTCAGACTGGGGTTTCTGAAGATCTGTACATTTGAACTTTCAAAGTGACTAAAGTAAAGGAGTTTTCCCTTTTTACCACATAATTCCCACAGATCAACACTAACAGAGAGCCTAATTCCAGACAGGATTCAGTCACTGTCTCTCAGGCATCCCAGCAGTGGATTTCATGACTTCAGAAAGCCATCTTCACCAGTGGAGAACTCAATGCTCTGAGGTTTACTGGCAGAGTCTCACACTGGGTAATGTTAGATGTTGATAAATAATGTCCTATGGAATTCTACTATTGATAAATTCTACTATGGAACTGCGATGTGTCTTGAAAAAAATCTTCTATGATAGTGGTACAGTCCAGCACAGCCTTTAAAAGAGAAAAAAAAAACAAGGTAAGTCTGTGGTGTAATCAACTAGGTCTTGCAAACATACTTAACCTCTTCCAGCTACCAACATTACAAATGCTGTTTACACATTAGATGGTTATTTTTGGCTTCTGATATTATGGTGGATAAAGAGCCCTGGAATCTTTGTAGAAGGACAAAAGAAGGAAAAAAAGGGCAGTGTAACCATGGCCAAGAGAAGGGAAATGTTGGGGAGAGCTTTTTTCATTCACTTTTTATCATTGTTTTTCCAGCCCAACAAAGATCAACATATATGAGCAGGCATCCTGTGCCAAATCCAATCTGCCTTCCTTCCAAGCATACAGGAATGTGAGTGAATTAAATATTGACATATGAAAATACACAAAAATATGCAATCACACTGTAGTGTGCTTTCTGAAGGCACCAGTTCTGTAGGGTTTGGGCATTTACTGGGACAATTATTAATTGTAGCAGTAAATCACAAAATTGATTCTTTTGATGGCTTTAGAATCCAACCATGCTACATAACTCAAACAACGCACACACACAGGTACTAATACACGAGGATACATTTATTAATACATAGAATATGCATATAAACCTAACAGATCTTATCGAGAGGGTTATCAGAATACAAAAGGTATATATTCAATCAGTTACAAAGTGCTACACATATCAAAAGGACATACGTTCAATATATCATTCATTTAGACCGTTTCGTAAATGAACTTGGTTATAACTTCTACATTAGATACTCAAAACAAGTACATAACTCTTAGGAATTAAATTGATATCAACTGGTTGGGATAACAATTGAATTCTCGAGCAGTAATGCAGTGAAGTTGAATACTCATCCAATCTCTGGGGATTCAGATATCCTGTGGACTCAAAGAAACAGTTGCAGGTTGTTGCTGTCCAATCCGCGCTCTCTGGCTCGGTGCCAGGCTGTGCTGTGCGGCTTGCGACAGTGCGCTGTTGATGCTCACTGACCGGCTAGTTAGTGTTGGCTTTAACTAGCAAAGTTTGCGCACAGGAGAAAAGATGACTGTGGGTCCCAGCAAGTCAGGAAGAAGACCAGTTCGTTCCTGATGAAGCGCTAGTTCTGAATAGTGATTCAGCTGTCCACAGTTCCAACCTATTCACGAGGCCTGCTACTGGTGCTAACCTCGGGTGGATCCTCTGGTTACTCTCTGGCAACCTCCGCTCTAGACTCTTAGAACAAAGGAAAGTTCTGGCACTCGGACACACTGGCCGTTCCGTGGTTGTCTGGGCTAAGTCTCAGGATGGTCAGGAGGCGCTCTGCGAGAATGTCCTGCCCTTGGGAGCCTTCTGCTCCTGGGCCGTCCTGCCCTGGAATTCTCCTTTGAATTCCCTTTAGAAAAGTCCACAGAATTCTCCTGAATCTTACTACAGGCTCTCTGTGTTTCTTGTTTTTACCTGGAGGAACTTCAGCTCGTTGATTGGTGAAAGTTCCATGGGCATCAGAGTCCCACGTGGGTTACTTGGCCCTACCAGTCCCTGATTGGTTGATCAAGGTGAGATATGAGTCATTTACTCCTGACACCTAGGAATGCAGTCCAGATGTCCATCTGGCACTCCCTAGACAGATAGGCGCCAATGGATGACCATTGATCATGATAGCCAGGCTTAGCTAAGTGCATCCCCCTTTGGGAGCTGTCCCTTATCAAAGAAAACCTTAAATCAGCCTGCATGAGTAGTTTCTCTGTGGCTGCACCACAGAGATGAACAGAGATGGGGCCTCATTTGGGAAGGCTCAGAACACTTAATTCTTTCTTATTAATAAGCCTCGCTGCTACAACACATATGCAGTTTGAGCAAACATAAGACAATAACCAAGTACCACAAACTACCAGGCATCTAGTATCATTAGCAGTTCAGGTGGGGAGCTGCATCACCATGTGTAGGCTGCAAAAGAACAAGTAATAGGTCTTTTCCATGCTTAAAAGAAAAGAAAGAAAACACAACATTTCAGCCGTGGAGCCCTCACACCTGAAGAAGGCTCCACAGCTGAAACGTTGTGTTTTCTTTCTTCTCTTTTCATCTAGTGTCATTAGCCTTTTAACAGTTCCTGTCAAAATAAAATAGAAATGGATAACATTCTAGAGAGAGTTTGAAATACCAAGGTACAATTTAAAACATATCTCTTCCACTACAACCACAATATTTTGGAGAGATCGTTGAACCTCACTGTTCTGACATGTCCGTTAGCCTCCGTCCTGCTTCAGCAATGAATGTGGCGGGGCACATTCTGAGGGAGATGAGGTCAATCATGTGGCAGGAAAACCACGCTATGCTTTTTTTTGAGATCCTGAAAAGGACAGAAGGGCCATGTATATGTGTGCAGCTGGATATGTAATTACAGGTGGCGTAGCAGATTCTGCTGAAGCCCCACTGCCTGGTGTGGACGGTAGCTGTGTATATTGCAGCAGAATTGTGCATGTGAGATCAAGGGGGAATGTCATGTGTTTCAGCACTTCACTCCCTTCAGTAGCACATGATTCCCTGAGTTCGTTGGATGACCTGTGGACCGATCTTTCACGCTGAAGAATTCCTTAAGAAGAATAGATCTCGGCCCACCATCCCAATGCCTCCGTCTCAAAACAGCAATCTCCCACTGCCCTTAGTCTGCAAGGCAGTCCTTTCAAATGCGATGACAACGCCTAGACCTTCGTTGCCTATTGTACGAGCTGAACTTTTGTGCTCATCAATTCAACGCTCTTTCCATCAACTCATCTTGTCTTTTGACGCTTCGTGTTTTGCGCTCCTTTGACTATCGGCATATCGGGTGACTGCAAACACTGAAGTTCTTGCTTACGGAGTGTGGAACATTGTTTTCAAGTGATCGCTGTTCTGTCATGTTGACGCCAAGTGAATCTTTCTTTGGCAACATGGGCAGGCTGACAGCAGTGCGAGCGAAAGTAATGGCAAATTTCTTGACTTATTTCTGAATGTGAATGTTCTTTAGAAAAGGGATGCGGCGTTGCTTCTCGCCCGTGTAAAGGTCACGCATTCCAGACGTGGTTATGAGCAAACAGTTGCTGCAAGTGTTTGAAAAGAGCAAGAGAGGAAGCAGCCCTGCCCCATGTGAGGATCAAACACCTTTTGGCACATCAAGCTCTAAGCACACACCTGGAGGATGCGAGAATTGATCCTGCTACCTCCCACATGCAAAGCAAGCGCTGTACCATACAAACCAACCCCCCTCGCTGGGACTTATGCCTCGGCGTCACCTAGTGCCGCTTGTTCCCCTCTTACCGGGCACAGTTCACTGCCCTTCGTCTACAAGGCAGTCGTGTAATTGCGGCTTTCTTGACTTATTGATGAAGGTCTGACTGGACGAGCGAATGACGCCTCTCCCCCATCCTCAAGCTCGCTGACAGATTGAAATGGAAAGTGCTGCTGTGGCTCGTTGGTCTAGTGGTATGATTCTCGCTTAGGGTGCGAGAGGTCCCGGGTTCAACTCCCGGACGAGCCCTTGTGTGCTCTTTTCCTCCTCTTCCACAAGAATGGGAACTGATATCCACATCACTTCCCAGCGTCTGCTTATGGCAAACGATGGAATGTGACTAATGACTGAACGAGCCTGGTGAATTCTCATCACGTGGCACAATGAGAGCGTGCAGTCAGCTGTCCGAGGCGGCAACCTCATTGCTCGTTCAAAAGAACACGTACTGAAAACTCATCACCACTATGTCGTAGATGAGCACCGCGATCGCTTGTTGTCATGCGTCCTTACTTGGGAAATGCAGAAGGAAAAACTGCCCTCTCTCAGCCACCGAAACGTGTGCGGCTCGCCTTGCGCTCTCTGCGCCTCGCATATTTGTGGAGCTGTCTGCTCTTCTTTCTGTTGAAGTAATCAAGTTACGGGGTGTCCTGCAGCCTATGATGTTCTCACTGAGAGCTTTCAAGATTTGAAGGAAAACTACGAGCTTGATTGCTCAAGTCGAACGAATGTGATTGTTAAGCAATCGATGATCAAAAGCACGTCTTCTAACAATTCGTGAGAGTATTATCAGCACTGTTTTCACTCGGATATACTTTTCACTTGCTAAGCTGACAAATTGGACGAGAAAATGCCGGAGACACACATAGTGCAGACTGAGGTTGGGAAGGAGGTGTGGCCCTTCAACGCTTGACAATTGAAGGACATTCTCTCCGCAACGGAGGAGCACCTGTCAGAAGTCACAGAGGCTAAATGAGAGCACCAGGCTCCTGGAGCTCTAAACTCAGACCTGGAGGATGCGGGCATCAATCTCGCTACCTCTGGCATGCTAAGCGAGCGCTCTACCATTTGAGTTTATCCTCCTCGCTTCATGCTTCTCGGCATCATGTCTTACCGCCTCTGCCCCTCTTACCGGGCACCGCTCACTGCCCTTGGTCTGCAAGGCAGTCCTTTCAAGTGCGATGACGACGCTGGGACCTTCGTTGCCTATTGTACGAGCTGAACTTTTGTGCTCTTTCCATCAACTCATCTTGTCATCTTACAGTCTGGGTAATTGGAGACTGCACTGTTCTGCTTCCTAAGGTCATATACGGGTTTTTCGCATGAAGCCGTATTGAACAGTATTTCTGGATAGTATGGCATTGTGAACATGTGCACACAGCGGTCCCCCGGGTTCCAGTTAGTGCGTAATTATGCATCAATGAAAAACGAAATTAGCTCACTGAAAGTTTGATGTAAAGAATGTGGAAATTTCCAGAAGTTGTGGTCTTTTAAATGCATTTGGTTTGAAGACGTTCTGTGCTTCAATTGTGAAGATATGGACAAAACAATATTTGAGCGTGGTAAAAAAAAGTCATAAAAATGACAAAGTGAAGGCTGAGAAAGCATTCACAATGCATTTTATACACAAAGCAAGTGTTTTTGTAACTCTAAGAGATTTCGCGAAAGCACTACAGGCATGCCAAAATCGTTTTCGAACTTCAAGCTAACTTTACCCCGGTCTTAGAGAAAGGACTGCCTTTCACTTCTCTGTGTTTTCTTTCACAGCGCTGTGCACCTTTTCATTGCTCTCGCTTTCAGAGCCTCTGCACAGCACACGACTCGACATCAGGAAGCACATTGAAGTGAAAGCAGAAAGCGCTGCGACATGCACTGTGCAGATCCCGCCACACTAAGAGGTGAGTGGGTCTGTTCGATCACAGCGCATAGGCGAATCCCCAAACAGTGTGCGTGGCAACAAAAAAAGCTGCTCTGTTTTGAACTGGGGACATTGCACGTGTGAGGCTAACGTGATAACCACTACACTATGGAAACGGTGGGAAATTGTGCCCAGTGGCCCACTGCTGAGCTTCACCAATGCTATTCAGGGACCAATGCTATTCGATGTGAATTAAATGCTATTCAACTGTCCAATTCTATTCTGGGGTGGAAAAGGGTGGAGCCGTGTGTGTCTTTTGTTCAAAGACACCCCCATCTCAGAGCCGGAAGTACAAGCCTTCCTCCCGCAGGTCAACAAAGATGTTATTGTTTAAGAAGATCCTGCGAAAGTCGGCCATCTGCCTTTCAGCCCTGCAGTAGTCCAGGCTGAGAGAGAAGCAGTCCTTCACCCTGGCAATGTACAGCCTGACAAGGTCTGGCTTCAGGCCATTGTACATCATGAGGTTCCTCCTCTCCCAGACAGCTGTCCTCGTTAGGCTGAGGAGGAGGTTCACTAAAATGGCGTTAACACCCCCCCTCAGACCTGCGGTACCCAAAGAGGAACAGCTCTTTCTAGGGCACCCCGTCAAGAACAGCTCCTCGAACAGAGCGAAACAGGCCATCCAGCAGATCCGTCAAGTACGCCCTGGCTCGAGCTGGGGGAAGATCTTACCCCAGAACACCTCTGAGACCGGCACTCTGAAGCGTTTCGCCACCATCAGCCTGTAGAACATGCTGGTGGTGCACCCCAGGAGGTCCACCCCACAGTCCCCCCACTTCACCCTCAGCTCCGGCCAGGCCGGGCCTGCTTCCCCGTCTTGTAGATGGAGCTTCTCCAGCCAACTGTCCGGGAGACCGAGTTTGAGCTGCTCGTAATCCTGACGGATCTTACTGACAGGCAGCTCGTCGTCGACCTCTCGCACAGCGTCGACAATAGCCTGGGTGGGCAGAAATCCGTCCTTTACTTCATAAAGAAGATCCTTGACCTTGGATATGCCAGCCTCGTAGAGCTGCCTGTTCCATCGAGACACCAGCAGGGGGTCGAGGAACAGAGGCTGTTCCAGAATCTGGGCCCGGGTCTCCGGCGTGTAGGAGACATGCTGGGACATGAACTACCCCCTCGCCAGCAGGACCTCCCTGTAAAAGGAGGGCAGATGTTTTATCAACCCCGGAGTCAGCCTCACCAGGAGAGTCTCCTGCCCCAAGCCCCCGTAAGTCTCGAGGTAGCTTCCCATACCAATCTTCCAAATGCTGACATTATCCAGGTCAAGGAACTTCTTCACTACTTTCAGCCTAAAGCTTTTCAGCTTCAGGCCTACATCACACAGCTTCAGCCCACCCCTGGAGATTTCCCCAATGAGGGTGTCATGAGTGACCCGCGGAGGCTTCCCCTCCCACACGAATCCCACCACCAGTTGCCTAATCTCATTCTCTACCCGTTCAGGAAGAGGCATCACAGACAGTGGGTACCACAAGAGGGACAGGCACAGTGTGTTAACGAGCAGGACCCTTCCCTTTAGGGTCAGGGACCTGTGTCTCCACCGATTTAATTTGCCCTCATCTTAATGAGCTTCTCCTTCCACAGGAGAAGCCCAGTGGCCTGCTCATCAGCGTTAATGTAGATGCCAAGGACCTTCAGGTGACCCGTCTCAACCCTGAAAGGGTAACCGAAGAGCGGGGCAAGGTCTGCCCTCCCCACCGGCATGACCTCAGACTTCTCCAAGTTTACCTTGGCGCCCGAGGCAGCGCACCACCTCTAAATGGCCGAGATCTCCGCCACCTCTGCCAACGTCAGTCTGGTGTCGTCAGCATATTGGTAGATCAACGAGGTGGCGGTGCCCCCAGGCAAGGTCACTGGAAAGAAGCTCGTGAGGGAACCATTCACCTTGACACAGCTCACGATCCCCTTGTACACGAGCCTCACCCAGGAGATGAAGGCCTCGCCGAAGCCAAAGCTCTTCAAGACCTCAAACAGGAAGGAATGCTCCACCCTGTCGAAGGCCTTCTCCTGGTCCAGTTTCAGGACGTATCCACCCCTCGGCTGCTCCCGCATAAGGTCCACAACATCTCTGATGGAGCACACCGTGTCCGCGATGTCTCTCCACTTGACGCAGTAGGTCTGCGAAGGCGACAGGATCCTGGGCAGAACCTTCCCGAGCCCGAGGGAGAGAACACGAGTTAGTATCTTATAGTCTGTGTTCAACAGACTGATTGGGCGAAAGTTTTTCAAAAGGGAGGGATCCCCCTGCTTTTTGTAGACAAGAGAGATCACCCCCCTTCTCATAGATGGGGTCAGAGCGCCGGTCCTGGCAATCTCCTGGAACACCTCCAGAAGGAGGGGCCCCTGGGACTGCTGAAAGTGTCTGTAGAGCTCGGAGGAGAGCCCGTCCCACCCTGGGCTCTTGTTAGGAGACGAGCCCCGAAGTGCTTCAAGCACTTCCTCCAAGCTCAGCGCACTGTCACAGAGCTCACGATCGCTCTGTGACAGGCGGGTACTCACCCAAGCCAGCATGGCCCGGGTCTGCTGCTCATCCACCACTTCGGCCAGAACAAGACGCTATAAAAAGAAAACACCTCATTCCTAACGGCCTCGGGGGCAGAGAGCCGCACACCGTCCTCTCCCACCAGCTCCTCAATGAAGGAGCTGCGCTGCCTCTCCTCCTCCAGGACGAAGAAGAACCTCGTGCTCTTCTCGCCCTCGGCCAGATACTGGGCTCTGCTGCGCACCCTGGCTCCTCTCCACTTCTCCTCCTCCAGGGCTTGCAGCTCACCCCTCAGCTCCAGCAAGAGCTCGCAGCCCCCGCCGTGATCTGCCAGGAGCCCGAGCTCTGAGGTGATCCGAGCCCGAAGCTCTCTCTCCCGCCTGGCCTTCTCCCGCCCCCGGGACAGGCCATACGAGATACTGAACTCTTTGATGCCGTACTTGAGATTATCCCACCTGACCAGCTTTTCTGACCTATACAGGGGACACTGCAGCTGCTGCCGGATTAGGTCTTCTATGCCCTGACACAATGAAGCCTCCCCCAGGAGCGCGTTATTAAAGCACCAGGGGCCGGGGCCCCGGTCCTCCTGTGCCCCTGCTACAGAGAAGTGAAGCACAGCATGGTCGCTCAGGGTCGTGAACACATACCGCATCCGGCTCAGGCACGGGAAGAGACTCATGTGCCCCAGCAACAGGTCGATCCGGCTCTGTCTCAAGACACCTTCAACGACCTGCCGCCGAAAAAAGTCCCTTCGCACACCATAAGCCTGACACCACGCATCCACAAACCCATGAGCCTCCGCACTGCGCTCCAGGAAGCTGCGAGCAGCGCTGCTCTTAAAGGTCATCCCAACCGCGACATCGAGCGCACTCAGTGCACAGTTAAAATCTCCGACGACCAGCCCTGGCTGCTTGAAGAAGGCGAGCCGCTCAGCTTCCCCATTGGGGGCGTAGATGTTGCTCAGCAACACGGACTGTCCCAGAAACCCGAGACAGACCTGCAGGAGCCGGCCGTCCGTGTCGCGGTGCAGGAGCCTTACGCTCTCGTACACTCCCCTCCTCACCAGCACGGCCACCCCCCCTCCTGCACAGGCCGGAGGCGTTGCTGTAAAACAGCTCCCAGTCCCACTGTGCTCGCACCTTTCGGACACACTCCTCGTCCCAGAAGGTCTCCTGGAGGCAGACAACATCCATCCGCCCCAGCAGAGCTAACACTGCCCCCAGCTTCGCTCTGTCCCTCAGCCCGTTGGCATTTAAAGAGGCGAAAGATGCCATCACGTATATGGCCATAAGAGTGAAGTTAATTCTCCGGTCCTCACAACAGTTTCCCCGCCCTTTCTGCCACATTCTCATTGCCAACACTTGCTGCTTCCTCCCCACCTCCTGTCTCCGCCACCGCAGAGACATCAGGGATGGGTCTGCGGACAACTCTTGAACTGGGCTTGAGGTTGGGCTGAGGCCTGACGTGGTGCCACTGGATCCCGGCCTTCGAGGGCCCAGGCGGTTGTACCCCGGCTTGCCCACTCCCCTCCCCCTCCTCCCTGTCCTCCCTCTCCACCCCATCCATCTCCACCACCTCCCCTTCCCCCTCCATCTCCATGCTCAGTAATTCCCCCTCCTCTGTCCCTGCCCCATCCATCTCAAGACACCCATCCTCCATTCCTTCTTCCACCACTTCCCCTACCTCTCCTCCCACGACCATATCCAACTCCCCTTCCTCAGTCTCTGCCAACGGTGCCTGCCAGAGTATTGAAGAGGCTCCCTCACCTGGCAGGGTGTCTTGTGGCCACTGCAGGGCAACTGGGCACTTCCCCTCAGGCTCCTCTGGGTCCTCGGGCATCTCTTCGTTTGGGCCTATGTCCACCTTGCCAGGGTCTTGTCGCCGTTGCCGCTGCTGCTTGGTCACACGCCTCGCAGCAGTGCCTTTGCTGACCCCAGCAGGCTTCTCATCCCCTGGCCCAGAAGAAGGCCCTGCTGGCTCACCGGTAAGCTGGGGAACCGCTGACGGTGATGGTGGTGGTGGTGCTGGTGCCGTCGCCTCCTCCCTCTGCATCTCTCCCTGCACAGGCTGGGGTGTCATAAGCCCACTGGTACGCTGAGGGGCTGCCTCTGGTGGTGGTGGTGCCCGTAGGATCTCAGCTGCACCACGCTGCACCGCCGCATGTTGTGGAGCAACCTCCCTCTGCTTCTCTTGCGGCACAGAGTGGGATGCAGCAGGATTGTTAGGGCAACGGGGCGCCCCTGCTGGTGGAGATGCTGGCTGGTCCCCGGCTCCTTTCTGCTGCACTGTACCCAAGATTGGAGGGGCCTCCCTCTGCCTCTCCCCCATCACCGGCTGGGGCGTTGCTGGCTCACTGGGGTCCTGGGGCGCCGCTGCTGGCAACTCTCCATGCTCAGCTGCAGCGGCCACCCGTAGTCCATCTTCAACCCCTTCAGCGTTGCGGGCAGCTGCTCCTGCTCCGGCTGGATCTTCCGGCTCCGGCTCGCAGTTGCAGCTCATGAGCGCATGGAGGCAGTCCGGGCACTTGGCAGCGGTGCAGTTCCTGGCGCAGTGGCCGGGCTGTCTGCACTCATAGAAGAGGAACTCAGGGCAATCCTTGGCGATGTGCCCCGAGTCCAGGCAGACATGACACACCCTTTGTTGCTGGTCGTGGAGGACCCTGAAGTACTGCCCCCCCTCTGCCGTGGCGAAGCGGGTGCTGTATGGCAACGAGGCTACATGCTCGGGAAAGCGAATCCGAACAAACCTCGTGCCATCAGCAATGGTGGTCCCGGGGTAGTGGCGCATCCTGATGTCCGAAATCACTCTCACCCCCCAGCTACTCAGCTTCTCCTTGATAGTCTAATCTGAGATATATGCCGAGAGGTGGAGGAAGGACACCACTACCTCCTTCCGCTCCAGCCAGTGGCAGTAGCAGGGTGTGGCCTGCACATCCAGCCCCACAGTCACCGTGTCTGCATGTTCCTTTGAGTCCAGAGTCAGTTCAAACTCTTTTGGCGTCTGGGGGCGGCAGGCAAAAAGAGAGCCCTCCCCACAGACGCCGTGCACCGCTGCGATAATAGCACCCGCTATTATCTCCACGCCACGGTTTCTCCACACCGCTCACATCCACCACAAAAGTATGCACCCTTGCAAAAACCCGCCGGGGGAGTCGGTCCGAATTCCTAATCCTTCTCTTTCCTACACCACTCTCCTCCTCGACTACAATAACATCCTCTGCCTCCATGTTTTTTCCTTCCATTAAAACACAAACAGGACTCAGAAAGCAACAAAAAAGCAACAAAAAAACCCCAAAAGTCTCTCCCCTCCCCAAACAGAGCTAGGCTGAAGGGGAGGGCTTCAAAAATCAACCAAAAACACCAAAAAACCACAAAAATCAAAGTCTTACTTAAGACAAACAAATCCTCTGTTCCTCTTCTTCTTCTCCTTCTTATAGAGAGGACAACTCCGTCACCTCTTTTACGACGCTGCTTTTTTTCCCTTGCGTTTTTCTCTTCTTCCACGTTCTCTCTCTTCACTGAGAATAGAATAAAAAATGCTCACGCTAATACACAAGCACCCGTGTCTCGCCAAAGCTGACAAATAAACAGACGGACAAGCCGCACTGCACGTGTGAACAAGGGAATGAGCGAGCGAGCGGGGATAGGGCGCCTCCTACGCTTAAAAGCTTACAGCACCTGGTATTCCAAGGACGTCTCTCATCCAAGTACTAACCAGGCCCATCCCTGTTTAGCTTCCGAAATCAGACAAGATCAGGTGTGCTCAAGGGGGTGTGGCCGTAAGCGAGAGCAAGGCTCGCTTGCACCCTTCTTATTGAGAGGACAGCTCCGTCACCTCTTTTATGACGCTGCTTTTTTTCCCTTGCGTTTTTCTCTTCTTCCCACATTCTCTCTCTTCACTGCCTTCGTCCCCGCTCTATTTCACTTCAGCCTTTCACTCTTGCTTCCTTCCAATGAGGACGGAGCTGCGGGAGAAAGGGCACTATAGAGGATCGCTGTGGAGAGCTGCTGCTGTGCTTTGACATCTGAGCTCGGTGGAAAACAATCTCAATACAATTCTGAAAAACGCGACTCCCCGAACGCCAGCCGAACAAGTCTTGAAGTGGAAATCTAATAAGTAAATTGTTTCTTAAAATGTAGAGAGCTTTGCAAAAAATATATTGGTGCTTTAATATAATATATTTCAAGGATGTAAATGCTGTGCTACAGTACGTGCAGAATTTTAGAAAACAGTGCATCAACAAAGTACACTGTTTAGGTTACTTTAGAAGACAATGTACCAAAACAATATATGCTGTCTGGGTCGTTAGAATTAGCTGAAAGTAACTGATTAGCTTTGAATAACAAATCTAGTGCTTCTTCTCTCGCTTTTTGATGTAATCTGTTTTCTCTTAGGGAAAGGGGAACTTTTAGAAGGGACAAAGCGCTGAGCTTTTTTACAGCGCAACGTCTTTTAAAAACCCTGTACTGCTTGTAACAAATTGAGTCTCTGGTTGCACTTTGCGAAGTGGCAGCAGGGCTTGCAATATTGAAATAAAGACCTTACTCAGGTGAGAACTCTCTCTTGTGGCTTCCTTGATAGTTCCATGACAATTTGGGGGCTTGTCCGGGATCAGAAACCTGAACGCGAACGGCTGCTGAAACTCCATCCGGACCCTGACAATTTTAGCAAAATTGGACGAACCTCGAAGGATAAATTGTTTATCCTTCCAGAAACGCGTCTGGAGAATTGGCAGCTGTCTGACGCCAGTAAGTGATCCTTAAAAATTAATAGTTTGAGAAGTGAGCCACAGGGGTGTTCTCACGCGGGTTTGATGAGTCTGGGACTCATATAAAGAACTTATCTTAACACAGACGTGTGGTTTTTGCTCTGCGGAGTAGTTGATGTGATAAGGTTCTAAGTAAGGCACCGATCGGTAAAAATGGGAAATTAAAATTCAAAGATGAAAAAGGGACCGAGCAGTCCAGCAAAAGTACATGTACGACAAATTCAGAGAAACAATTATAGCCTGGGTTAGAGTAAAAAAAATGTTTTATGTTCATGAACTGTAAAGCTAGGGTAATAGGTGTAAGGGAACTTGCACATAATTTATATATGATAATTAGGGGCCCATAACTATGAAGGATCTTTGTAAGTGAATCAGAATGGACAGAGGAAAGTTGAATTAGGAAAAAGAAGTTTCCTGAAGAAGGGGAAACTTAGAAGAGAAGGAGAAGAAAGGAAATAAAGTGAATTGGAAAACTTATGTAATGGAAAGAGGAATCACAGAAATAATGGGAAGCTTCAAAAAAGACTAGTCTTGAAACTAAAGAACAGCAAGCTGCAGCTAAAGTCATGGCCATGCCTTCTAAAAAGAAAAAGTCTCCACCGAAACTAGAAAGCGGTCCGGAGCCAAAGCCTTTTCACTTGTTCGTGAAATGCTAATGTGCACTTTTACAGGTCCAGAAGGAACTCCAGCATATGTACATTGACATTGGTCTCCTAGTGAATTATTTGCATTAGTTAAGTCTTTTCCTAAATTGCCTGATGACCGTAAAGAATTTCGAAGAAAGGCAAGCCTTGTTCTTGATTGTCTTAAGCCTAATTACAGTGACATAACCTTGTTGCTAGATTATATTGTTCCTAAAGGTTTACAACGTCCTCTAAAAAGGAGGAGGCAGATTGGCGGATACGTGACCCAAATGATGAAGAAGTATCCATCTAAATTAAACCACACGGACATGGAGAGGAAAAGTTAGGCGGCCGCTTCTAAAAAGAGGTAAGGACTCCTCTTTTCTAAAAAGTCCCTTGTCCTCTCCATGTTGCTGTGGTGCTGAAGCAAGTACAACAGAAAAATGAGTTAATGGTGTATGTGTTTTTAGATGGCTGTTTTGTGAAGGTGGGGTAGAAAAAAAGGGATTGCTGATGGAATAGCGTCTCGCCCTGCCCGTGCGAAAAAATCCAGGTGTTGCATCCTGGTACACGACTGCAGTACGGCTGAAGGTAGTAACTAGAACTGTACTCGCAGAAGAGCCGAAAATTGTAACTCGATTCAACTGTGTGTTTAAAGCCAGGATGTGGAACCTGGTGCGTGTTCACGAATTGTGATAGTTCGTCAGTTTGTGTCGACTGGGGGATTCCGCGGGCCCCGTGGGAGACGTGAAAATGGTTTGGTGTGAAGAAAAAAAAAAGTTTGATTAATCCAAAGTGAAACAAAGAAATATGTCGGACGGAATTTAGGCTGAACAGGAATGTAGAAAAGTGTATGAACATTTGGATAAAAATAAACAATATTTAGAGGAATATTTGAGAATTCAACAGAATATCATAGATGAGACACAAAAATCTCTGATGGAAAAGCTAAAAGCAATGGCTGAACGAAACGAAGTTATATATGCAGAAAAAGAAACAGCAAAAGAAGAAATAGAACGCCTTAAGAGAGAATCTAGGAGAAGGGTGGGAATTAGTGTGGAGATTTTTGAAAGAGCATTACCCACCGAAAACTGATTAGACAGCATGTCAGCAGAAGGAAGTGAGGATGTTTCAGATTTTACAGAAAGGTTTATAGCTTTATGGATATTATACTCGGGGTTAGCCGATGAGAAGGAAGTGAATGAAGATACTTCCACAGTAATAAAACAAATTTACTTGAGTGGGTTGATGTTGCTGATGATAAAACCTGATGTTGCCAAGAATGTACAACTATGCTTTCCTGATATTACGGACAGCGGAGACAGATTTGATTTAATAACTCGTGAAGCATGCATGCAGAAGTGCGAGCGCTGCAAATGGGGTAAAAAGACTCCCAAGGAGGAGAAAAGGGAGCCGCCAGTTTGTTGAAATTATTGTGCGACTTTAATGTTATACCGAGATATAAAACCCCAAAGACAAAACTACTAATAAGCTGGTGTACAGTTACTAAAAAAAAGGTGTTTTTTGGAGAAATTGTAAGAAAGAGGCTTGATTTCACAATTAAAGAACATGTCAGAAGCTGAAACGAGAGCTGTGCGTGAACTAACAGTTTTAATCTAGTAAACCCCTCTGTAGCCTTCCTAAATTTATCTCAGGATTTAAATAAAAGTGAAATAATCTTACAGTGTGCAGTAACTGGGGGACACAGGAGCACAGCTGTCCTGTTTTTAGACTAAAACAGCATAAAGATGTGATATAAAGTTTTCTAACGGGTAACAGGAGGCTACAGGAGAAGGGGTGCAAGGGTTGTGTTTAAAGCAAATATAAGCTGTCACAGTCTGCTTGGGAAAAGATGTACAGTTTCAACTACTGATGTGGGTGGGGGACACCCCAGACCTATTTTAGGCCCAGACTGCAGCATTTTATAAGGAATTACTGCATGAAATAGCATTTATGTAAACTAACTCAATAGAGTTATGTGATATTGTGATTGTTTTACCTAATTACGGAATCCATAAGGCCGGGCTACTTCAAGTATTGGATCTAAAGAGGAAAAAAAGGAGTATAAAACCAACTACATGATAAAGCCAGGGTGAATGCCTTCTCAGAACGAGCTTGTCCAGTGACTTATTGGTTTAAGGGGGGTAGTGCAGTCTAAAGACAAAATTGCCTTGACCCCTGCACCAGAAACCGTTTTTGATGTTTTGAAACAAGCTTTCTTGCAGACACTGGCCCTGGACTGTATTCCCTCAGACTGATCATCTGTATGTAATCTGTCTGTAAGTGAAAGAAATGGGTTGTGAGCCGTTGTGCTGGTGCAGGAGCATGGAGATAGGCATCGTCTGGTGGGTTATTATTATTCAGGACCCCTTGATGCGGTGGCCAAGGGGCCGTGTTTATGTGTTGTGCAGGCTACCTGCCTGGCTGTATAAACTGTGAATAATCTGGTGTAGAACTAGCAGACCGAATGAAAATATTTAATTGAAACTTGTAAATATGCTAAATGGAAAATTGTAGCATTTTATATAGAATGTATATATACATTTGGTGTATGCCACAATTTTGGATGGCAGTGAAGGAATAGGGATTTCCCCAACACGGAAGGAATCCAATCAAGATAGCTGGGTTTGTCTCTGAACTGTTAGAAGCTTTGCAGCTACTGACTGAAGTAGCTGTGGTAAAGTATAAATCACATAATAAAGAAATGTTTCCAGTAACTCGAGGGAACAACTTTGCAGATGTAGCTGTCAGGTGCACAGTCCTGGTAGAACAGGAGTCTGAGACCCCTGTGAGACCTCTGTTGGTGAAAAGGGGACAGCTACAGGATATTCAGCCAGAGGCCTCTAAAGCAGAGAAAAGGACATGGTTAGAAAAGAGTGTGGTGCTGCCAGCACACTGGACGCTCTGCATGCCCTCACAGCCTAATGCCCTTTGTAGCTCGACTAATGCACTGTGTCGGACACCTGGGTGTGAGTCAAATGGTGTGCCGGTTACCCAAACCTGGGTGGGGACCGTGTTTGAAGCAGTAGCCACTTATGTGGCATCTCAATGTGATGCTTATCAAAGGAACTCAACTACAGTTCAGGTGCAGGTGCTACAGCTCAAAAGGCCTGCTCCTGAGAAACCTTTCATGCAGTACCAAATGTTTACAACCTTGGCTCTTATAATCTGTTTTCCCAGTGGGTTGCTGTCATTGCCTCTGTGTCTACCAAACACTTGATGATGGAGATAAGCCCTTGGTGGGCACTGCCCTACCGCATGTATTATGATCAAGGGACAGGCTGTGGCTGGATTATTCGGGGTGAGATGGACTAAGATCACCCTCAGTCTGCTAGAACAGTGGAATGAAGGAACAGAAAAGATTGACTAGACATCAGACTGAAGGAACACCATGGGATGCGGGCTGGATCAAACAGAACTGTGTAATAGAGCCTGTTTGATATCATCACAGGCCAATCAACGAAACTTCCTAGAGGGATGAATTTGGCTAATGGATTGTTGAATTTGCTAATTCTCTATTGTAGTATTGTAGGTTGTTAATTGAAGTGGTGCACGGGGCTGGTGAACAGGTGCTGGACACTTGGAGACCTCCAGTAGAGGGAAGACACGACCTGATACCTGGCGAGTGGGTGTGGGTGAGGAAGATATACCCTGCCAGATGTTGCAACCCTGCTGGGAAGGACCATATCAAGTGCAACTGACTACCGACTCTGCCATCTGAGTGACAGGATGAGATCGCTGGATCTACGCATTGCGCTGACACCGAACCACTGCACCAGAGACTGAGTGAACATTATTATATTGTCACTGTTTCTGTGTTTGTTGAGCTTCCTGAGGGGGGGTGACAGTGTACCTGTTAAGTGTAAGGAGTTTTACTTTAATAAATGGGGATATGGAATCAATACTTTATCAGTCAGCCACAAATAATAATCAGAGCTCCTGTTGGGATTGTATTGCTATAAAAGATGCTCATGGGAGTAATCCCCTTTGGTAGAGGTGATTATTTAGGTTAATTGGCATGGGTAAATAGCCCTGCTTTTAGTCTGAGTGCAACTCAGATGTATTAGAATGGAATTAACTGTATGCTCCTCGCTATAATCACAGTTTTAGGCCATTCTCTATTAGGGTGATAGACAGCTGTTTAGGTGAGCAAAGACTAAACAGTACTTGTATTCTAGACAATTATTAGCAAATTAATGACTTAGCAAAGCACATCTATGATGAAGAAAAATATATATCATAATTATAATCCAGATGATTGGGGCATTGGTGCATGGCTACAGTCTGTGCTAGGATCCTGGAGAGGGTCTCTGGTTCAATACATATTTGTGTGTCTGGTATTATTCGTTATAATCATACTGTTAATATCCTGCTGGAAAAACATGTGGACTAAAGCTGCTGCTTCTGTGCTAATTGTACGCCCTGAAGGGATCATGAAGGTCAAAAAATTGATTTCATGGGAAAGGTTCTCTTATCTAGTGGCAGAACCTGATGGGTAGAACAATATAGTTTTAAGGGGGGGTTACCCTTGGGAGTGATTCCCCTAGATGCACATTATTATTATGATTTGTTTGTTCATAATAAGATGTTTTGCAGGAACGGGCCAATGAGAAATTTTACAACTTTAGCTACAATTGTTCTGCAAAATGGCACAGCTGAGGCAGTGGAACAATGTGTAGATTTTTCTAACAGTTATTACTCTTCTGGTGAAAGACTTCAGGAAAAAGAAGTGGTGTTCACTCAGGTGGAGGGGGCCGTACCAAGGCTGCTGACCACTGCAACTGCTGTGAAAGTCACGGAAAGGGTGCCCTGAATTCATGCTTCCCACTGTAAAAAGGTCACAAACGAACTGAGCAAAGCGCAGGAGTGATGTCTCCACAGGGATAGATGGGGATCACATGCTTGGGACTGATGTGCCCAGCCTTTTTCCTTTTTATGTGGAAGCCTGTCACCACCCAGAAAGAGGAAGAATCTAAATACGAAGCCTCTTTGTATACAAACTGGCTGAATGAAACTGATAATGAGGTGGATATGAGTAATTTGTGGTATAAACTTATAAATCATACTGTAAAGTTAAAGAAATTTAATGCATCTTGTTATGTGCTTTAATGCCTCATTCTACAGCCTCACCCATTTCTCTCCTGGTTAGAATCACTGTTTGGGCCAGGGGGAATGTTTTTCTTTAAGTTACTAACACCGATTATAGTAGCTGTGATACTTGTGTAGCGGCGAGGCTTAATAATAAGACAGAATTAAGTGTTTCTGAGCTTTCCCAAATTAGGCCTCATTTCTCTGTTCATCTCTGTGGTGCAGCCACAGAGAAACCATTCATGCAAGGTGATTTAAGGTCCAAGGACAGCTCCCAAAGAGGGATGCACTTAGCTTAGCCTGGCTATCATGATCAATGGTCACCCATTGGCGCCTATCTGTCTAGGGAGTGCCAGTTGGACATCTGGACTGCATTACTAAGTGTCAGGACTAAGTGACTCATATCTCACCTTGATCAACCAATCAGGGACTGGTAGGGCCGAGTAACCCACGTGGGACTCTGATGCCCATGGAACTTTCAGCCAATCAATGAGCTGAAGTTCCTCCAGGTAAAAACAGGCAACACAGAGAGCCTGAGAGATTCAGATTGAGATTCAACAGGATTCAGATTCAGATTCAACAATTCTAACGGCCCAGGAGCAGAAGGCTCCCAAGGGCAGAACATTCTCGCAGCGCGCCTCCTGACCATCCTGAGACTCAGCCCGGACAACCACGGAACGGCCAGTGTGTCCGAGTGCCAGAACTTTCCTTTGTTCTAAGAGTCTAGAGTGGAGGTTGCCAGAGAGTAACCAGCAGCAGGCCTCGTGAACAGGTCGGAACTGTGGACAGCTGAATTACTATTCAGAACTAGCTCTTCATCAGGAACGAACCGGTCCTCTTCCTGACTTGCTGGGACCCACAGTCATCTTTTCTCCTGTGCACAAACTTTGCTAGTTAAAGCCAACGGTGAACATCAGCAGCGCACCATCGCAAGCCGCACAGCACAGCCTGGCACGGAGCCAGAGAGCGCGGATTGGACAGCAACAGCCTGCAACTGTTTCTTTGTGCCCGCAGGAGATCTGAATCCCCAAAGATTGGATGAGTATTCAACTTCAATGCATTACAGCTCGAGAATTCAATTGTTATCCCAACCAGTTGATATCAATTTAATTCCTAAGAGTTAAGTACTTGTTTGAGTATCTAATGTAGAAGTTGTAATCAAGTTCACTTTACGAAACGGTCTTAATGAATGATATACTGAACGTATGTCCTCTTGATATGTGTAACTCTTTGTAACTGATTGAATATATATCTTTTGTATTCTGATAACCCTCTCGATAAGATCTGTTAGGTTTATATGCATATTTTATGTATTAATAAATGTATCCTCGTGTATTAGTACCTGTGTGTGCGCGTTGTTTGAGTTATGTCGCATGGTTGGATTCTAAAGCCATCAAAAGAATCAACTTTGTGATTTACTGCTACAATTAATAATTGTCTCAGTAAATGCCCAAACCCTACAGAACTGGTGCCTTCAGAGAGCCACTAACAATACATATTTGGCGTCCCTGAACCGGCTTAATCTACATTATTTGGCGTCCCTGGGTCGGGCGTGGCAAGACTGAAATGAGTCAACCAAGCGGAATAATTCAATATAAAACGCCGCGGGTTTCATACACGACAATACAGTGTGCTGAAAGCCGAAAGGAAAAAAGTTCCCCTTGCTCTTTAAGCAGTGCTTGATTGTTTTGTGATCTTTTGCGATCTACCGGGTTGATTGCATACTTGATCTTGTGGTTTTCTGTGGTAAAATTGTGATTTCGTACTTAAAAGTAATACTCTTTAAGTTAACGATGGTTGCTAAAAGGTCTGAATTCGAGTCGCTATTAAGCACTCTCTCTAGCAGCGACAGGTCTGACCACGATCTCTTCCATATCTCCGTCAGCGGAGAAGCTAGGAGAATAAATCTCCATTCTCTGAGAGAGCTAGCGAAGGACATAGAGAGATTTGACCCCGCAGTGTCAGAGAATAATATCGAGAGTTATATTCAGGACCTCAGGTATAACCTGCAGTACCTGCCAAACGCCACAGAACAGGAGAAAGTGTTTCTGGTCAGGAAAACTACCAGCAGAGCTGTACATGAGTGGATGGCTAGGCAGATGAAAGAAGTCTGTAATGACTTTGAGCAGCTATGTCAAGCACTTATCGAAGAATACAGTGCGTTTATTGACCCGACTGCTGCGATAGCCGCCGCTCTTAACATTAAGCACGAGAGAGCAGAGTCCCCTCGCAAATATTACGAGAGACTTAGACGAACTTATTTTGCAGGGCGAAATGATGAGGGTTGCGAAGAGAACACACATTTCAAGGGTTTATTCATTGCGAATCTCCACCCATCAGTCAGAAAGCTGATCTTAATGCATACAGATGCACAGACCATGAAAATGACTGATATTAAGAGATTCGTGCAGAAAGCCTGGGAGTATGATGTCCAAAGTCGCTCTGAGCAAAAAGCTGTTAAAGCGACTGTGTTCGCCGTCAGAGCCAGGAGGGTTAATTCCCCCCTGCTCGAAGGAGCACAGGCTCCTGAGCTGGCTAAGCCCCGTTCCAAAGCACTCACACAGGACCGCACCCAGCGTCCTAAGTGCCATGAGAACACCGGGGGAGGGAAAGGGCTAGAAAAGGCTGAACAAAAGGATTCAGTAGCCGCCCGCCTGGCCAGGCTTGAACAAGCTTTATTAGGACAGGGACAACCGCTCCCCAAGGCTGCCGGAAGCGTGAATGAGCTGATACTCTCCACTGGAGGAGGCGGAGACCCGCCCCCTCTCCCTCCCTCAGTCTATCTGATTGAGCGGAAGGGTTCCTGCCTGGATAAGGTCAGCCACTCCCAAGTGAGTGCTGACTCCACCCCTGAAGTCACAGAGCAGGCAGTAAAACGCAGAGGAAAAGCAAGAAGCTTTTACCTCAAGGCTGCCATGGGAGATGTCTTACCCAGTGAGACATTGATTGACACTGAGGTTGAAAGGTGTTTGATGTCACACGGCAAGCTCAAACGGGTAGAAAAAGGAAAGGGCATGCGACTCAGAGAGGAACCTTTGGTGAATCACCAGAAAGGCAAGGTGTGGAAACAGGTCAAGGCTCCTAAGCCTTCTGTACAGAAGGAAAGGGGGGCCAAGAGGCAGACTGTGCTCACACAGTGCCCACCGAACACAGAAGCCTATGCGGAGATTCCTTCTGTTCCCTCTGGACAAGAAATAAAAATATTTCCTTGTTCCCCAGATATACAGGGAAGTCCTGTCCCGGCTGAGATCCCAACAGCCTCCCTGCCACAGGAGCGCTGCTCCGAGCAGCCGCCTGATCCACCAGGTAAAGCACACACCTTTTACATCCCTAAAGAGGAGCAGATCTCCCCACCTGGCGATGAAAAGGAGCTTTCCCTGTACACCCTGGCACCCAAGAGGGGTCAGGACCACCACCCTGCAGTGGTGGAAGGGATCCAGATGGCAGGAGAGCAGGTTGGTGATGTAGCCCTCACCCTTAGCCCTGAGAGGTCCTCTATTAGTGAGGATCTGCTTGAGCAGCTGTCGCAGGGCCACCGCCAGGTGCCCCTGGTGCAACATTCACAGGTTAGACAGGAGGTCCAGCTGGACGCTGAGACTACTGCGCTGTGGACACACCTGTTCCCAGATGCCGATTCCCTCTGCTTTGACCCAGGGAACCTGCAGTCAGGTAACATTATTTCTCACAACTACCAGGTAGTGAGTGAGACTGACCTGATTGTTCCTGCCTCAACGGCAGGGTTGCCAACACACCCAGTCCCCCAGAAGGGACAGGGAATGAAAGCCGAGACGGTTTTCTTACAGCCACCAGCTCAGTCTGTCAGTCTGAGTCTGACCAACAGTGGTTCACCCAGACTGGAGCTGGATGGTCAAGCCACCCGCCTGCCAGTGCAGGACATCGCAAAGAGGGGTGTCAGAACCCCAGCCTGCACTGACATGGGCCTGGTGAGTGATAGTAAGTTCAAAGACAGTGAACTAGCTATCCCAGTGCTGGGGCAGCTCCCTGAACCCCTAGCGAGGGAAGGGGGGAGCGAGCAGGTGTCCTACACCTACCCCCAGCGAACGATTGTAAACATGCCGATAGAGGGATTCCTCAATCAGGAAGTGTGCAGGGTGGAACTGAACAGTGAGAATGGGGTAACAATCCCAGATCACTCAGGTGCTCCAGATGACCACTCAGCCGAGGGTCAGGCATGCTCCACCGCTGCACCGACCCCTGCAGGGTTCCTAGAGCACAGGCATGAACAAATCGAAAAAGCAGATGCCCTGGAAAAGGAGGAGCAGCATCAGCCGCTGCGTCAGATCTCCCCAGATTTCCAGGATGTTGGTGCCCAAGATGCCACTGGGCATACTGAGAAAGACACCATGTACACGCCGCGCCAGCTTAGAAAGGCAACAGTCACTCAGAAGGAGATGACTGGGATCAGCCACCCGAAAAGACTTTTGGGAGGACTGATTGCTGCCACCACTGTTGTGCATTTGCTATTTCTGGTAGGTTTGTGTGCTACTGGCACTCTCACCCTGACTGCCCCAAGAAGGCAGGTGTCAGAAATGCCAGAGGGTAGTGACAGACTGTATCAACAGCAGCAAAAGTTGGAAAGCTTAGGGAAAACCCTACAGGCAACTTCCTATGCAACAGGGTTAAACCTTATTCCCCAAACAGTGGACATGATTGCCGGTGTTATACAGTGGGTTTATGCTTGTGTGCAACAGGCCAGAATGTTGACACAAGACCTGTTAAGGGAGTTTAGTGCCACTGTAGCCAGTCTAACCACGGCACAATTCCCAACCCACTTGATTCCACTCTTCTCAGTAGAGGAGTGCGTGACATTAACCCCATCGCTCATAGCTCACCCAGAAGGCAATCCAAGATTGAATTCGGTTCCAAATCTTGAGATGGGTATGGCTACCAAAGCTATCCATTGGCTGTGTCTAAACCATTCACCAATGAAGGGTGTAAAGCTATTAACGAGCAGAGGGAGGTTAATGAACCCCATGAAGAGCAGGTGGGAAGTAAATGGCTGGTCAGCACACCACATTTAACTGACACTATGACTTGTGACAGGCATGATACAGCTACCACAATGCAGCTACCTAATCAAACAGTTTTCCTGTAAGTTCCCGAGGAGGCCATAGTACAGCATGGTAACTTAACACTGTACGGTCTGGAACCAGACAATATAAGACCAAACTTGAGGTCATGGATGCCTTCAGGTGCCACACTAAGGAATTGGATAGAAATCCAAGAAACAGTAAGCCCTGAAGAGGTACAGGTAGTTAGTTTGCTTTAATGGAACAAACCTCCAAATCACCCTAGCAGATACCCAACACAGGTGTTGTGGTTTATCGGGGGGCTGGGAACAGGAACTGTTGTTATTGTAACACTACTGCCGGGAAGCTGGATCATGACTGACAGTGTACTCTGAATGCTGTACTCTCACATCAAGATGTACTCTGGGTAGCACGAATGAGTCAAAGGTAGCATGTCAAAAGAAAGGAAGTGACTTCTCCCCAAGTATCTACCACAGAGGTATCAGATATTGACAGTGAACTTCCTGATGTGTAATTCCTAGACTTAGATAATGTCTCCTACCATGTTTATACATACTCCAGATGTTATTCATCCTGTTTGTACCCAATGCTGGTTCCGGTATGAATTCTCGAGGAGTAATGTGGACATTTAAGGTTAATGTTCTAATGGCAAGGGACATCACTTAACTCTGTTTTGTTTTGAAGGCAACAATGCCTCGGGACCTCGTGGCCTTCAAAAAGGGGGGATATGTAGCGGCGAGGCTTAATAATAAGACAGAATTAAGTGTTTCTGAGCTTTCCCAAATTAGGCCTCATTTCTCTGTTCATCTCTGTGGTGCAGCCACAGAGAAACCATTCATGCAAGGTGATTTAAGGTCCAAGGACAGCTCCCAAAGAGGGATGCACTTAGCTTAGCCTGGCTATCATGATCAATGGTCACCCATTGGCGCCTATCTGTCTAGGGAGTGCCAGTTGGACATCTGGACTGCATTACTAAGTGTCAGGACTAAGTGACTCATATCTCACCTTGATCAACCAATCAGGGACTGGTAGGGCCGAGTAACCCACGTGGGACTCTGATGCCCATGGAACTTTCAGCCAATCAATGAGCTGAAGTTCCTCCAGGTAAAAACAGGCAACACAGAGAGCCTGAGAGATTCAGATTGAGATTCAACAGGATTCAGATTCAGATTCAACAATTCTAACGGCCCAGGAGCAGAAGGCTCCCAAGGGCAGAACATTCTCGCAGCGCGCCTCCTGACCATCCTGAGACTCAGCCCGGACAACCACGGAACGGCCAGTGTGTCCGAGTGCCAGAACTTTCCTTTGTTCTAAGAGTCTAGAGTGGAGGTTGCCAGAGAGTAACCAGCAGCAGGCCTCGTGAACAGGTCGGAACTGTGGACAGCTGAATTACTATTCAGAACTAGCTCTTCATCAGGAACGAACCGGTCCTCTTCCTGACTTGCTGGGACCCACAGTCATCTTTTCTCCTGTGCACAAACTTTGCTAGTTAAAGCCAACGGTGAACATCAGCAGCGCACCATCGCAAGCCGCACAGCACAGCCTGGCACGGAGCCAGAGAGCGCGGATTGGACAGCAACAGCCTGCAACTGTTTCTTTGTGCCCGCAGGAGATCTGAATCCCCAAAGATTGGATGAGTATTCAACTTCAATGCATTACAGCTCGAGAATTCAATTGTTATCCCAACCAGTTGATATCAATTTAATTCCTAAGAGTTAAGTACTTGTTTGAGTATCTAATGTAGAAGTTGTAATCAAGTTCACTTTACGAAACGGTCTTAATGAATGATATACTGAACGTATGTCCTCTTGATATGTGTAACTCTTTGTAACTGATTGAATATATATCTTTTGTATTCTGATAACCCTCTCGATAAGATCTGTTAGGTTTATATGCATATTTTATGTATTAATAAATGTATCCTCGTGTATTAGTACCTGTGTGTGCGCGTTGTTTGAGTTATGTCGCATGGTTGGATTCTAAAGCCATCAAAAGAATCAACTTTGTGATTTACTGCTACAATTAATAATTGTCTCAGTAAATGCCCAAACCCTACAGAACTGGTGCCTTCAGAGAGCCAGTAACAATACATATTTGGCGTCCCTGAACCGGCTTAATCTACACTTGTCTTCCTGTTTTTGTGTTGCTGTACGACATATATTATTCCAATGCTTTGAAATATGGTAATGAATATGTTTGCGCATCAGTATGTTCTGATAAGAACGCAAGAATCCGAAGTATGGGAGCCTCCTGGGAGTCCATATTGTAACGCCCTCGCCTGGTGGTGAGGAGGAAGCGCCCCTAGGCGCTCGTAGTACCGCTGGGCATGCTGGGAGTGGTAGCCGGGGAGAGTCTGAGGGTCAGCACGATGACCAGCGGCTGACCCTACCTGTGTAAATAATGTCCTAGTAATTCTAGTGCCCTGTGTAGTCCTGTAAAAGTATAGTGTGTTGTTAGGTAATTACCACCCTAAATGTGTGTACGTGTTCGTCAGTCTCCTCATGTGTGCGTAGATCCTGTGCTTGGTTTTGTGTGGCTGTAAACGAATAAAGCTAATGCTTGTTTGTTAATCGTGGCTCCACTCGTCCTTGTTCTGAAAAGAACCTGCAAACGCTACATTGGGCAGAATAGACAACTCGTGGTAGACACTACCTGATTCTGTTAAGTGCCAGCTGACGCTGGAAGAAACAGAACCCATCGGCAGCGCACATAGGGAGCCTGAGCAACTTCTGGGTGCGACAGGTGGCCACAGCCCCAGGGCTATTCAATAGTGGTTCTGCCGGTAGAATTGGGGCGACTGGCCGCTACTCCTGGTCAGCGGGCAACCCAGATAGAGGATACTCTCCCTGCTGGAGCCGATCAGCGATTCCCACACCCATCAGCGCGGGTGCGACCAGGTCGCTACAATGGGGAAGCACCGTGGGAAATCTCCGAGGCGCAGTTCCAGCTCGCGGCCCGGACGAATGGCTGGGGCCGGGCGGAGATGGAAGGAGTAGCCTGCCAGGTGCTCCTGGACGTCCCAGAGGAGGACAGAGGCGAATACACGGCGCTGGCGGCGGCTCTCCAGCTGCGTTTCGGTGTAGAGGAGGCGCTGGACTTGATGCGGGAGAGGCTGGCCCTGTGGCGGCGCCGACCAGGAGAGCGACTGGGCCCGGTTGCCGCTGATGTCGCGTTCCTCGCCCGCCGAGGATACCCAACTTTCCCCCGGGAGGCGCAGTGGGAGATGGCTTTCCAGGCTTTTCTCAAGGCCCTCTCACCCGAGGAGCTGCGGCGCCACGTGCAGCTGGCCGGGCCAACATCGCTGGAGCAGGCCTTGGCCCTTGTTACACGGGCTGAGGCCGTGTTCGGGTTGACTGGAAGTGCCAGCAGACGCAGTGCACCCTGCCGGATGACCGAGACGGCGACGGAGGAATCCAGCGAGGGGGAAGAGGAGCCAGCCCGGGCAGCGACCCCCGCGGAACAGCCCCGCACGCTGATTTGCAACCGCTGCGGGAAGAGAGGACACCGAGCCCGGTTCTGCCGGGCACCCGAACCTCGCACTCCCCGATCGGCGTAGGGAAACGGGAATGGGGCAACTCAGCGTGGGGAAGGCCGCCCCTCGAACACCTCAACCCCCGCTCCGGAGAGCGCTGTTAAGACCAGCGCCCCTCACGCCACCGTGGGGCGAGTCGGCTGTAGCCGGGGCCTGTACCTCCACTGCAAAATCGAGGACCAACCCTGCCTGGCCCTACTCGACACCGGTTCATCAGTAACCCTACTCCGGCCGGGCGTCCTCCCCGACACCGAGGGCACCAACCCCCCAGGATGGGAGGCCTCCAGCCTGCGGCTAAGGACCGTGACGGGACAGCTCGCTGCAGTCCGGGGGAAACAGGTGCTTGCCTTCCGTCTAGGTGCAGCGATGGTGCGCCACCCCTGCTACCTTGCACCCATCCAGGAGGACTGCATTCTGGGGCTGGATGCACTGCAGCGAGTGGGGGCCAGTTTGGACTTGAGCCGGCAGGAGTTGGTGTGGCAGGGGGAGCGACTTCACCTGGTGGAGGGCAGGCCCGGCGAAGGCCGAGGGACACGGGCTTGCCGGAGCCGGGAGAAAAAGAGGCAGTGGCGGCGGCGGCAATCGCGGGGGCAGACCAGGCCTGTGAGCCGGGGAGCGAGCGTGTTGGATCCTGCTCCCGAGTCAGCCGGGGGGCCAGACAAGGCGGCGGCGGCGGGAGCCGAGCGTTGCGTGGAAGCGAGGCGCGCCGTTGAGGATCTCTACCAGCGGAGCTGCGAGGGGCTCGATCAGGACCAGCGGCAGCGGCTCCAGGCGCTACTCGCCCAGAACGAGGATCTCTTTGCGGCGATAGATGAGGACTGCACCCGCACTGCCCTGGTCCAACACGAGATCAACACCGGCGACACTCGGCCCATCTGCATCCCACCGGGACGCATGGTTCACGCCAAGTGGACCGCTGCCGAGGAAAAGATCCAGGAGATGGCCGCAGCGGGGGTGATTGAGCCCTCCGCGAGCCCGTGGTCGGCGCCAGCTGTACTGGTAAAAAAAAAAGACGGCTCGTGGAGGTTCTGCGTCAACTACCGCAAGCTGAACGAGGTCACCCGAAAAGATTCCTACCCCCTGCCGAGGATAGATGACGCCCTAGACTACATCACCGGGTCGACCTGGTTCAGCTCCCTGGACCTCCGCTGCGGCTACTGGCAGGTACCGCTCGCTCCCGATGCTCGACCAAAGACGGCCTTTTCCATCGGCCAGGGCCTCTGGCAGTTTACTGTCATGCCCTTTGGCCTGTGCAATGCCCCGGCAACTTTCGAGAGGCTGATGGAGAGGGTGCTGGCATCGGTCCCGCGGAACCAGTGTGTGCTGTACCTGGACGATCTGCTGGTTCATGCCCTGGGCTTCGACCAGGCCTTGACAAACCTCCAGGCGGTGCTGGCCTGCATCCGCCGTGCTGACCTGAGGCTCAACCCCTGCAAGTGCGAGCTCCTGCGGCAGGAGGTGAGCTTCCTGGGACATGTTGTTGGACCGCGAGGGGTGGCTACGGACCCAGGTAAGGTCGCCGCAGTGAGGGGCTGGCCGACTCCACGCACCGTCGCAGAGCTCCGCAGCTTTCTGGGGTTGGCCTCGTACTACCGGAGGTTCGTCCGGGACTTTGCCAGCATCGCTGCCCCGCTGCACCGCCTCACCGACAAGGGCCGCCGTTTTGACTGGGACTCGGGCTGTGAGACTGCCTTCGGCCGGTTGCGTGAAGCTCTGGTGGGGGCCCCCGTGCTGGCCTACCCCGACCCGCGGTTGCCGTATGTTCTCGACACCGACGCGAGTGACTCGGGGGTGGGGGCGGTGTTGGCGCAGGAAGGGCCGGATGGGGAGCGCGTAGTGGCTTACTATAGTCGGGCTCTGACTAGGCCTGAGCGGAACTACTGCGTGACCCGTCGCGAGCTGCTGGCGGTGATGGCGGCGGTCCACCACTTCAGGCCGTACCTGTTCGGGACCCGGTTCCGGTTGAGGACCGACCATGCGTCCCTCACCTGGCTGCTCCACTTTAAGGAGCCAGAGGGACAGATGGCGCGATGGATAGAGATCCTGCAGGAGTACGACTTCACTGTCGTGCACTGTGCGGGGTCTCGCCATCTCAATGCCGACGCTCTCTCGCGGCGCCCCTGCGAGGCCGCGGACTGCCATCACTGCGCCCGGCGGGAGCAGCGTGAGGAGGCTGTCCGCACCGTGGCGGGGGTGAGCGCCGCGGCCACGGCCCGGGAGGGGCCGCTGGGGGTGGGCCTGCCAGACCTGGCGCAGCGTCAGGCAGCTGATCCTGACGTGGGGCCGGTGCTCCGCTGGAGGGCAGCAGGAGTGCGGCCTACGCGAGAGGAGCTCGCCCCGCACCCGAAGTCCGTCAAGGCCCTCTGCGCCCTGTGGGAGGCCTTGGAGGTAAAGGACGGGGTGCTGCGCCGGGGGTGGCGGGTACCCTCCAGTGGCGAGGTACGGTGGCAGCTGGTGGTGCCTCGGTCGCTCCGCGGGGCGGTGCTCCGAGCGCTGCACGGCCAGCCGGGTGTGGGGCACTTCGGCGGTAAAAAAACCCTGCAGCGTCTCCGAGGCCATTTTTATTGGGGTCTTTGCCACCGGGACGTGGAGCGGTACTGCCGAACGTGTGCGGTGTGCGTGGCGCAGAAGGGTCCCCCCGAGCGCTCTCGGGCCCCCCTCCAACAACACCAGGTGGGGGCTCATATGGAGCGGGTGGGAGTGGACGTTTTGGGCCCGTTTCCGCGCACCGAGGCCGGGAACCGCTACGTCTTGGTGGCCATGGATTACTTTACGAAGTGGCCGGAGGCCTATGCCCTTCCGGACCAGAGTGCCCCCACGGTGGCCGATGCACTGCTGGAGGGGATGTTTGCCAGGCTGGGGGTGCCGGAGGAGTTACACAGTGACCAGGGGCGTAACTTCGAGTCCCAGGTCTTCGCCAGAGTGTGCCAGCGCCTGGGGATTACTAAGACGCGGACCACCCCGCTGCATCCCCAGAGCGACGGGTTGGTAGAGCGGTTTAATCGGACGCTCGCCACCCAGCTGGCCACCCTGGTGTCCCGGCACCAACGGGACTGGGACCGCCACCTCCCCCTTGCGCTCTGGGCGTATCGGACCGCGGTCCAGGAATCCACCGGGTGCACCCCGGCCTCGCTCATGCTGGGCCGGGAAATGCGAACACCGGTGGACCTGGTCTTCGGCCCGCCGCCCGGAGATGGGTCGGCACCACCGGCTGGACCGGACTACGAGTGGGACCTGCGGCAGCGGATGCAGCGGGTGCACAGCTTTGCACGGACCCACCTGACACAGGCGGGGGTCCGGCAGAAGCGGTACTACGACCTGCGCTGCAGGGGGCCTGCCTTCCAGCCCGGGGACTCGGTTTAGGTGTACAACCCGCGCCGCCGCAAAGGCCTCAGCCCTAAGCTGGCGCCGTCGTGGGAGGGGCCCGCTGAGGTACTCGGGGTGGTGGGCGAGGTCTGCTACCGTGTCCGGTTGCGAACACGGGGGAGAGTGGTGGTCCTGCACCGAGACCGCCTGGCCCCCTACCGGGCCCGGGAGGAGGAGCCGTGTGGGGAGGCTCCAGAGGAGCAGCCGGGGCCGGAGCCGGCCGATAGTGGGCGTCCGTGGATCTCCAGCCGTCACCGTGGCGCAGCGGCCGCTCACGCAGGGTTCCGCAGCAGTTGGCCGAATACGAGTACAGCCTGAGGGGGGTGTTCGACGACGGCGAGACGCCAGACGCTTCAGGTGGGGGCAGTGTAACGCCCTCGCCTGGTGGTAAGGAGGAAGCGCCCCTAGGCGCTCGTAGTACCGCTGGGCATGCTGGGAGTGGTAGCCGGGAAGAGTCTGAGGGTCAGCACGATGACCAGCGGCTGACCCTACCTGTGTAAATAATGTCCTAGTAATTCTAGTGCCCTGTGTAGTCCTGTAAAAGTATAGTGTGTTGTTAGGTAATTACCACCCTAAATGTGTGTACGTGTTCGTCAGTCTCCTCATGTGTGTGTTGATCCTGTGTTTGGTTTTTGGTGTGGTTGTTAAATAAAGTCAGTGCTTGGTTAATCGCTGGTATAAACAGATGCGTGCCATGTTTGCCTTTGTCAGCATTTGTTTCAAAAATAAGTTCACGATACGTTAAAAACACAAAAAGCACAAACTTAATAACACAATGATACAAAATCAAAACCAAATCATAAAGCCAATTAAGTACCTATCCTTTGAAAACAGAGAACACCTTTATATCTACAAAAAACCGTGACATTTGTATCTATATTTGAATTACAAAGCAGACCAAGTAGTCGCTGAATTCAAAGTTCAGATCTTGGCCAAAACAAGAAAATCAGACCTGAGCTAAATTCGGAACAAAAGCCTCTGCTTCGCCGTTTACTGAGCTTTTGATCAACGTCTGAGTGAAAAAGCCACTCTCTGGCACATACTGCCCAATGTAGCGTAATGTTTCAGGTGATCTAAATCCCAGTTCGACATCAAGTTTCCAACTCGTTTCCTTAGTCTTGTTTACCCACGAACCAGGATTCTACTGTATGAACTTCCGGGGATATTACAAAATGTTTGATGGGGCATCAATCATTCCAGGCGGAAATGGACTCTTTTTTTTTCTCGAGGGATCATATTAAACATTTCATTCATATCGAGAGGAGGATCACCATGAGACACAAAACAAACAGTTTAATTCTGTCTTTTTTAGAAAGTAGCGTTTGTGATACATTAATAATATTTTCGTGGAAATATAGAAGTTGTAAATTTTTTAATTTATATTTGAATCGAAATGTGGTTTTGAGTTAAATATTAGCGTGTTCATGTAATTCGTTTGTGTTTGTCATTACTATATATATATTGCCATGTTACTAGAATTTGTAACTAAAGTTTACTAGTTGTGTTTTTTTATGATGATTAGCCATTTGTTGATTACAATTTAAAAGGTATGGGTTTAATAGTCGTATATTCTACATCTTTTGCCCACTGGGATGTGCCGGTTTTAATTGAACAAAGCTAGATACACATTTTCTAATGCAGCCTTCATTACAAGACAGTTTATTTCTCGAAAGCGTGATATGTAAAAAAGAGAAAAAACGAAAATATATGGATGACAATATTTCAAAGATGAAGATATTACTTTTGAGAAATTGTCATTTTATGTATCAAGACGCTTTTCAACCACTGGTTTTAGACCTTTGCTATGCTTCCTGAATCATTTTCAGTGTTATAAACTGGGTGTGGAGGTAGTGATCACTTTGTAGAGCAGTTGACAGGCTGGAGCTGTTCAGACTACTCTTGTTATTTCTCAAATGCTTCCATCTTTTTTCTTTCACGCTAGGACGCGAGTGTGTACATGTGTTTGGTTTTCATTTCACTGATTCTCATTGAAGATTTGGGAATTAACGACGAAAGAATCAGTTGCCTTGGAAAGCAGAAGCTTTGGTTCACAACGATCTTGAAGACACGCCCATGTAGTGCAGCGTGTGATATTTGTACTATAAAAGACCAAGTGCTCAAAGTGACGTCTGCGTTTACCGTTTAGACTTTTCATCTCGGGCACACTTTTAGAAAGCAAAGATAGAGCAGTTGTGTTGAATCACACCAAGACAGCTGTCAGCAGAGTGGCGCAGCGGAAGCGTGCTGGGCCCATAACCCAGAAGTCGATGGATCGAAACCATCCTCTGCTATACACACTGTCAGTTTAATGAAGTGAATTAAAATGTTTTTTTTTCTCTCGTGTGTGTGCAAACTTCACACTTACTGTATTCATTAATCTTTACCAATAGCAGATGCCCAAATAGATCTTTGGTTGTTCTGAGATCCTTGATAGTTTTCTCAAATCCTTCAAATGAACATCCATATCAAAGCACAGTGTACGAAGTTAATTTATTATATTTATTACTATATTTATTATACACGTGTAAATTAATTACTTTTTCGCAGTAATTAATTTATTATATTTATTACTATATTTATTATACACGTGTAAATTAATTACTGCGAAAATAATTTACTTTGTACACTGTGCAGAGTGCCGTATACTCCTAGTTGCGGCACACACGATACATACTGTAAAAAGCCTCAGGCACTGTGTTAGATGTGTTTTCGACGTTATATATGCGTTTATTAATGTCGTCGATTTTACGGTTGCAATTCGACGTTGATTATACGTCGAAGCGACGTATATATACGTATAGCCGTATTTTCGCCGTGAATATACGTATATTCGACGAATCAATGCCCACAGCTTGGCATACAAGGGTTTTGCTGAGGGGGTCTTGCCACCTGCCTGAAAAAAAACAGTAAAATGTTTGAGTGCCTATAGAGTTTCTATTTTTATTTTCCTGAGAAAAGTTGATACCATTTCCTGGACACCCCATCCCCCATCAGTGCGCGGTGCCCGGGGAAAAAGCTGTAGGGGGGCTTCTGAAATTCTGAGGGGGGGGGGGGTGATATTTCGGTTGAAACTGAGCTGTATGGTGCAGCTACCCAAATGAAATCTCGCAGCTATGCCATTGATTAGTGCTTCATGATAGAAGATAACGACTAGCAATCTGGTATTTGCGATGAAGTTCAGTTTCACATTTTTCGTCACTCTCACGGTTTGTATTGCCTGGAGCGAAAAGTACCATAAGCGTTCATTTTTGCAGCTACATAGACGTTCTGAATCGTTAAGAAAAAAATGTTGTAAAACCAACAGAAAGCACAGACTGCTATAACTAGTCCTAATTATATAACGATTTTAAGTATAATGATAAACTACTGCAAGGAATCGGTCCACCTGAGCCAACAGGATCGTAATGTTGACACTCAATAACGACACTGATATGTGCAGTTCCTGGACGGATAGCCCTCCTGCCCATCAAACAGACTGAGTGACTGTTCGTGTCATTTAGTGTTGTCTGACCATTGACAAAGTACAACTATTTTTTTAGGGCGCAAATTAAGTTAGGTAAATCTTTTTGCCCAAAACTGAAGGGGCGACACTCCTCCCTCCCCGCCGTGATGCCAGGCCTGTCCCCATCCTATTCCATAATGTCATTATATATAATACCATAAAACAGTACGATCCTTACTAACTGCATGCGTTAAAATTGCACATCAGCTCATAGCAGGGGGCACATAGCTGCGATGTATTATCAATGTTAAACTTCAACCATAATATCGACAACATTAATAAACGCATACGTTGAGAAAATATCGAACCCAGCATATTTTCCGGTTATATACCACAATGCATTGCTAGTATTCGTTGGTCACCATTTTGGACACGTTTTTCAAACGTAGAAGTATATCCGCAAATATCTCAGCAATCCTCTTTTGACGAGTAAGTATGAACAATAATAATACTATCTGAATACATGCAGATCTTTCTTAATATTATTTTGATTAAAATAGTACGTGAATAAGCAAAAAATGGCACATAAAAATAGTGTGAATGGGGAAGATGACACAAAATCGTTTTTGCCGTTTCTCTATTCTTATTCTATGTTGTACTTTCAAACTTTGGGTACTCTTTAATTAGGACAGACTTTATTGCTCAACTGCTATGATGCAAGCCAAATTTTATACATTTATTTCAGCTTTGAGCTTAGTAAACCGTTCATTTTTTAGATTATACTAAAGAAGATATTAATCATCATTTTTTTGGGAAGTAATATTATATAATTTTCTCCTAGCTGCGGTGCTGAAGTCCCACCCTACATCAACAGAAAAAGAAATAAAGGAGCACGCAATGTGTTACTTGAAGAATGCATATGCAAGGCAGGGGGCCAGGAGATCTGGACACTGAAAATAATAGGTTTTTGGTTCTAACTGTTAGGACAATTAGACAGGGTTTGCAAATAGTGGACAAAAATCGTCTTAACTTCCATTGTAATATTTTTTTTCTTGGAAATATAGAAGTTGTACATTTTAAAATGTATATTTGAATCAAAATGTGGTTTTGAGTTAGTGTGTTAATGTAATTAGTTTGTTTGTCATTACTATACTGTATATTGCCATGTTACCAGAATTTGTAGCTGAAGTTTAAGACTAGTTGTGTTTTTTATGATTATTGCCCATATGTTGATTGTTGATTGATTGTATACAATGTATAATTTGAAACACATATGTTTCAGGTGTGAATGTGTATTTTCAGAATAAATTTCTAAACCTAATCATTGGCTTGGTTTACTTGTTTCTACACCTATAAAACCTATCTTTGATGTATAATAGACCTCTACCCATATACGTATAATAGACCTCTAAAGTTATCCGTATAATAGACCTCTAACCATATACGTATAATAGACCTCTAAAGTTATCCGTATAATAGACCTCTAAAGTTATCCGGAACTCCAACCATATATGTATAATAGTCCTCTAAATTTATCCGTATAATAGAACTCCAACCATTTATGTATAATGAACGTCTAAACATAGACGTATAATTGACGTATAACTTTAGACGTATATTAGAATTTCATTCTAGACGAATTGCAGACCACATTTAGACGTCTAAGGTATGCGTTTAATAGACGTATATTATACGTCTTTTGCCCACTGGGTCTGCTTCGTGGTTTATTAAGCTTTTGATCAACGTCTGAGTGAAAAAGATTTGCTATTTTATCTCTTTGATTAAAGTTCACAAAAAGCACATTCCTTCGAGCCGGAGTCGAACCAGCGACTTAAGGATGCCTTACTATTTCCCCTACAGTCCTCCGCTATACCAACTGAGCTATCGAAGGGGTGTAGGAAGCATTGTTTCCCTTGAATTTAAGCCACGAAGCAGGTTTCTACTGTATGAACTTCCGGGGATATTAAAAATTGTTTGATGGGGCATCAATCGTTCCAGGCGGATATTGACACTTTTTTTTTCTCGAGGGATCATATTAAACAATTCATCAGTATCGAGAGGAGGATCACCATGAGACACAGAACAGTTTAATTCTATCTTTATTAGAAAGTAGTGTTTGTGCAACATTAAAAATATTTTCATGGAAATATAGAAGTTGTGATTTTTAAAACTTATATTTGAATCAAAATGTTGTTTTGAGTTAAATATTAGCGTGTTAATGTAATTAGTTTGTGTTTGTCATTACTATATATATATTCCCATGTTACTATAATTTGTAGCTGAAGTTTACTAGTTGCGTTTTTTATGATATATTGTAATAAACAATATTGTAATAAACATTATCATGTTTAATACGATATTGTATAAAATGCATAATTGGAACTACATATTTTTCAGGTGTGAATAATTGTATATTTTCAGAATAAATTTCTAAACCAAATCATTGGCTTGATTTACTAGTTTCTACACCTATAAAACCTATCTTTGATGTATAATAGACCTTTAACTATATAGATATAATAGTCCTCTAAATGTATCCGTATAATAGAACTTCAACCATTTATGTATAATGGACATACTGTATAATCAGAGATGTCTAATTGACCTATAACGATATACGTATATTAGAATTTCATTCTAGTCCCATTAAGGACATTTTGAGCCAGTGCAGTCAGGCCAGTTCCACTTCAACTGCGCCCGACAACGGAGGTCGTTTTGAAAACAACGAGAGTAAAGGGACACTGCATGTCTGCAGAACATCACGTCCGAGTTTCAAGACAGTAACATCAGAGATTGGAAGCTAGGGAGTTTCAGGTCTGTTTTTTAGTATAGGTTCATGAAAGTCTAAATACCTTTGCAAGAAATATTTCAGAATCCCAGTCAAATCCAGTACAATTGCTGCACAGATCTGCATTCTACAATAAGAAAACTGTCCGTTTAATCAAACACGCCTCATAAAGCATTTTTAAAACAGGAATGCATCTTTCTATAAAAATAAAATGACTTGAAGGGTGCTATAAGCTAAGGTGTGAAAGCCTGCTCTACAGAAGAAGTATATCCAGAGGTGCCAAAGAAGTCGAGGTTTCACCTCGTGAGAGAAAGCATCTCAGAAAACGAAGTTGCAGTCGCTTCCATGCATCATAACACCACTAGGTCAGACAACAAGAGCTGAAGAGCCGCTGTCGAGAGTAACGCGGCCGAGCGCTCTAAGGAGCTGGATTAAAGCTCCAGTCTCTTCGGGGGCATCTTTTGGGATTACACCACTGCTGCATATCTCCTTGTTAAAAATCCCTATTTTTTGTTGTTGCTGCCTCCAGGCGATGTAAACAAGATTCAGAAAAAAATAATTTATCCACCCTTGAAGGTGTGGTGGCCAAGTGGTAAGGTGTTGGTCTTGTAAACCAAAGATCGTGGGTTCAAGCCCCACCTGTGCCTGTTTCATTTGTCACCACTCTCCTTTAGTTTCAAAGTCTTTAAAAAATTTGCAATGTAGGAGTTTCTATAGTAAGAAGAACATAACTGTCGCCAGTGATTAGTGTTCGTGCATATCCTGCCCTGTTTTTTAGTCGACAAAGCCTGTCTCTCTTCACACCCATCTTTCGAATGATCGTCTCAGCATTGGGAAGGAACGTGCTTTTGGTACAACCCCCACTCCATGGTCTGATCACAAACAGATCGAGTGAGCTCTGGTTGGAAGTACCGTTCAAAAGCACTAAAAATCTGACTTAGGAACGAGAAGACCGAGTTTTTTTTTTAAACGAGTAAACGATAAAATTATATAAGTAGTGGGACAAAACATTGTCTGCCTGCAAGACTATGTCATGCTAAACGCCACAAATTGTGTTCTTCCAGTTGTGTCAATTGTCCTAAAGTTACGGAAAATCAGATGCAACTGGTGCATTCAGCATGCATTTCTTCAGGATAGTCGAATGGTTTAAAATAACGATTTCATAGATTCTTGTCTTTTAAGCTGTGTGTTCCGCTCTCCAAATAGAGGCGCGGGTTCAAATCCCACTCCCGACAGTAAGGCGTTTTACCCTGTCTTACACTGTTCCAGTCTTGTTGTTCTCGCTGACAATCACAATAGGAGGAAAACGGAGAAACTGCTTCGCAAGAACACAACGGACAGAAAAAAGCTTCGTAAACACGTGAATGTGATTATCATAAGGTATGCATTCAAATGTTGAAGCCCGAATTATAAAAGCAGCAGAAGAAAGGTGCAGCACAAGGCAATTTGTGAGAATTCGTGGGTTTTTATGTGGCTTGGACTTCTTTCAAGCCTATGAAGGTGACCCCCTTTTCATTTTCATTTTCAAACTTCAGAACAGAATAACAAAAAGGTTTCATGTAAGACCGTTGGAAATACCGGTTTCATGATGTATTCGGCGAACCTGAATGAAATATTTTAGTGCGTGCTCAAATGCGAAGAATTAAAAAAAACCCTGGAAAATCAACTCTTGCAGTAAATGTCATAAATTTAAAGCGTGTAGTCTGCATGAACAGAGCAACGCAGCAGTCTGTAAAAACGAAGCCACAAGTCCTCTTTTGTCTCGGGCAGTGCATTCAGATAAGATGGCTCTGCAGAAGACATGATAAATGCCGAACTCGTTGTTGCCATTATTGCTACTCTTGCTACTGTAGTTTTAAGCTCTAATCAGCGGGCATGTACAGTTGTACAGGAGCTAGACTACTTTGCGCCATCAAAATTCCATTATGTGAATTTAAGGTTTTATTAATAACAGCATTAACTATACAATGCGTGCTCAAAAACCGCTGCCCATTAGCTTAAGAAGCAGCCGTGTTTTAACAAAGTGTGGTATTCGAACAGTAAATGCTGAAGTTTTTAATACTTGTGAGCAGATCTTCCTCGAGTCAGACACACTCTTGCTCGCCCGATGCTTTCAGAGCAATATCTGAATCGAGGCTCAAAATGGAAAGAAAGCTGAATCAGGCAATGGTCATAAGGCACTCGGGGTCACTGTACCCTATAACGTCCTGCTTGCACTGTCCTACTAAAAGCTTAGAGGGATCAGAAAGGACACAAACAACCCTTGAAATCACAATCTTGAACTTAAAGGTCGCCAGCTCTACTGGCTGCGCCTCTTTTGCTCCTCTATTACAACAGTAATATTACTAGCGTTGATTCACCATAGTATAGTAGGCTGAGACTTTGAATGCAATGGGATGGTGGCCAAGAGCTAAGTTATCAGTCTTCTAAACCTACTGTGCCTTCCTTTTTCACCTCCATGTTATTTTATCTAGATTGTCAAGTAACTTGCAAAATGTCTCTACTTACTCTGTTACTCTGTCTCAAAATTGTAGAGAAAAGTTATCTGTTATAGCCTTAACAGAATGCAGAAATCAAATATATGGGATTTGTTAAGAACTTTATTGTCTTTTCACAAATTACTACAGAATAATACAAAGAAGACATTTTATAGTCTTATATTGAAACCATGAAACCTATGCACACATTCACAAGAGATTACAATAGAAAAATGAAAATTAGATCACGTATGATGTTAAATAATTTCTTTAAATCACACTAAATTGCAATCTTGAAACCAAAATTAGAAATATTGAAAACAACCTTTGTTCCCCAGGAAGAAAAGCTGTTTTATATGATGGGACCCGGTTTTAGGTAATCAAGATTGGGAAGACAACTGTACCCTAGCAAAGGAAAATGTTACACAAACTTTGGAAAGCACACTCTGAATCCATCCGTATATTTGATTTCCAAGATCCGTTCAAAGCAACTTGGCTCTTCACAAGCAAATCATTTCAGGGAAGAAATTCAGTTTAGTCAACTACTGGTGCATTCAGCACACCTTTTACTCTGGCTTGTCAGTATGGCTGAGTGGTCTAAGGCGCAAAACTCAAGGATGTGTGTCTTTCTAGCTGGCTTGGGTGTTCTGGTCTCCAAATGGAGGGGTGGGTTCAAATCCCACTCCTGACAACTTCTGTTTTTACCTCTCTTGAATTGTTCCAGTGCTTGCTGACAGTGAATGACTGTAAAAGCAGCAGAAGTAAGCAAGCAACTCAGTGCAATTTGCAGAGTATTCTGCACTGTTAAAATCCATGGGTTTTCATACTATTTGGAATTCGTAGCTCAAGAAGTGACTCCTGTTTCATTTTCTATTCACCAACTCGATTTGCATTCTGCCCCTCACACCTCACAACAGAATAACAAATGGCTTCATGAGCCACAGGATCCCCATGCAGATACAGTTTGCACTATGTATTAGGTAACCCAAATGAAATATTTTAGTGTTGTCTCAAATGTAAGAAATTTCATGAAACCTCAGAATGGAAAGTTTGCAGAAAATGCCAGCAATTCAAAGTGTGTAGGCAGCATGAACAGACCAAGGCAGCTCTAAGTTACAGCGATCTGAAGCCACAATTCCTTATTGCGCTCAGCAGTGCTTTCAGAGTCGACGGCTCTGCATAAGAAATGAGAAATGCTGGACTCCAAATACGATCTTGCCATTACTGCTACTCCTGCTGCTGTAACTTAAAGCTCTAATCAGTTATCAAAGTTGTAAAAGGGCTACACTTCTTTGCCCCACCAAAATACCATTATGTGAGATTAAGAAGAAGAAGTATTGCAACAAAGTGTCATCTTCAAACAGTAAATGCTCAGGTGTTTATACTTACTCGTGAGCAGATCACCCTCGATTTAGAAAAAACCTTTGCTTACCCCTTGCTTTCACAGCGATATCTGAATCAAGCCCCAAAGCAGTAAGAAACTTGAATTACACAAAGCACATACGACATTGGGTTGTCATTGTACACTATCACGTCCTGCTTGCACTGTCCTACTAAAAGATTAAAGGGATCAGAAAAGACCCTTGAATCAACAATTCTGAACTTAAGGGTCGCCAGCTCTACCAACTGCACCTCTCTTGCTCCTTTATTACAATAGTAATATTACTAGCATTGGTTGAACATGGTATCGTAGGTTGACAGCTGGAACACGTGACTCACATGCAGTGACAGTGCCATTCTCAGATATCGCTGCACCATATTGGTTTGGGAGCAGGAGTAAATTTACCATGGAAACACGTGTGACTCCATTTAGGTTGGCAACTTCCAAGAAAATAATTTTCATACATTGAATTTGATCTTCATATTCCTTTTGTATTCTCAGCTGTAATATTTCACAATTACAGTTCAGATTTGTTGGAAAACTTAAAATAAACAATTTTCTAAAAATGATCTCATGAAGTATTGCCAGGATCTATATTTAGCGTTCGGTAGCAATAGTACTGCTGATATTAATGGAGTAGAAATGTATGATGTATTGACAGCTTTATCTGAAGTGAGAAGTTTTAGAATGCCGCCCATAAAAGTGTTAGGATTCATATGAAGAAATACCTTTTTCCACCCAAAATGCTGCTATTATGTGAACATTACCAGTTTCGGTAGCTTCTGGCCGCGATTTTCCAAAACTGAAACTAATAACAAAATTATTGCACCATGTTCGAAAAATGTATATCAAGACTAGTAAGAAGACAAGATTTTACAGAAATATTAAAAAACGATGCAAGCATAAAAAGTAAATTAAATTCAATTAAGTTTTTTTTTGTTTTGGAGAAATGGGCGTGCACACATCAGAAGACACTAATGTTTGTCTTCGATAGAGTGTGTGTATAACAGTTTAACACAAAAGGTTTTTAATTGTGATTTTGTTTAAATTCAATAAATCATCTAGCAAGAAATAAAGAAATTGTTTTATTTCGTAAACTATAAACCATGAAGAGATTTACAGATCATGTCCTTCGCTTTGTAGGTAAACAATCAGTCTTTTAACTTAAGTGTTCAGCATTCAAGTGGATGGTTGTGTTTCTTGAATCTCTTGTGATCTTCAAAAGTCATTGTTTTGTCCTTCATGTTTTTGATTTGTACCATGGATATTTTACACGTTCTATTTATCATTTTTCTTCCCATACGGAACACGTTAAAGGTGTTCTTGTCGCTGTGCTGCATGTAGTTAATCTACACAAGAGCACATGTAACTGTACAGGACACGCAGTGAGGAGCTCACGCAGTTTTCAGCTCAGTGTGGAGTCCAGAGGGAGGACTCGCTCGCTGAACGAGCTCTCAAGAAATCCCGGCTGAGATTAAACAGGTGCTTCTTTAACAGCCAAGACAAATCGAAGACCTTCTCTGGCTTTCTTGTAGATTACGTTAAATTAGTTAAAATCATTTGATAGTTAACAAGACTAAATGCATTGGAAGTACCTTTAAAGGAGTAGAGCAACATTGTAGCACTTCGAGAGTATCTAGATTTTATTTTATAAACCTGGGTCTCTCTGAACACAAGCGAAGACGTTTGCTATGTGACGGTGGTAACAAAACACCTGGAAATGACAGGAATTGAACCCAAAACCTCAAACTTGCAAGGCATGTGCTTTACCACCAAACTACACCCCCTGTAAAGTAAATATAACTCTCTGCACAAGCAGTTCAGCACAGACAAAGAATACCTGCAGTTGACAGCCTTTCTTTTTCCTTTACTATAGAGTAAATTCATGGGAACGAAGAAATAAGGATGGGAAAAGAATCGCATTAAAGCTTCAAGTGACTGGGCACAAATGAATCAGTTATACAGTCATTGGATGTCTGTGTCTTCATAAATTTTAAGACTTTAACTTTAACTTGTGCCTTTTCCTAAAATATTTACCATTTGTAGTGACTCTTTCATGTCAGATATTCTCAGTTCCTCATCACCGGAATCACTTTCAGAATAGACAGGAAATCTGAAGTCCATCTGGGTTGATGCACTGTCTGGCGAAAAAGCCAAGTGTTGAAAATAACATACCTAACCATAGATTGAAACAACAAACCCCCATCAGAAAATATTGTAATAATGTACCACTTCAGTTTCCTCAACGACGTGTTCCTCATTCAAAGAGGCCATCTTCGCGGCAGTCAGTGGCTGGTCCAGACACCTCAGTCGGTAGTTTATATCGGACACCCCAGCTAATTTTAAGCATAAACACTTTTAAATTGGTTGGGGTGCTATAGTAGACCCCAACCACAAACCTCATGATTGGGGGGAAGAAAAAGAAAATTATGTGCAAAATTATATCAGATTAAAAAATGTAAAGCTTTTGTGGAATGTTTAGATCTTTACATTTTACTGACAACTTCTCTGCAGTTGGAACTGCTAGGTCATAAAAGGGTTAGGGTTGATATCTCTAAAAAACACATCTCTCAGAACTTTACGGTTTTGGGCGTGGACAGTGAAGTGACCTAAAAACCTACATAAGGACTTGGCTTGCAGTGTCCGAGTCTGTCAGTCTTGGGAGATCTTTGGACTTCAGAAGAATAGAACAGTGGCACGCAAAGAGCAGATACAGACAGTGGAAGACTCCCTTTTTTGAAGCCTTGCACTACAGGACTTGATGGATGACGATGAATTTTTCTTGGGTATGTACATTCGTCTTATTAAAATTGAAATTACAGCATTGTTTGATGCATTTCCATTACATGCAGCAGATATACACCTGACGCAGGCGATAGGCTCAACAGGGAATAAATCTGTGGTGTTGGAGTCGTCAGAACTCTCCGGCATCAGTGGGTAAGAATTACAACCGTGTACATCTGTATTGTGGACAGTGTTCTTTCTTCTCTTTCTGAGAAAGTCTGGGTATAAGCCAATGGCTGTAGCGAACATAAATGGCGTCACAAGTGTCAGCTGCAGAGAACTTAACACCATTGCTAACGAGAGCATGTCCATTAGATTAGATGCAGGCAGCAGGCTCGACGGGGAATTAACGTGTGGAAGAGAAGCAGAGCGTTTCTAAATAATCTTTGACAAATGGTGCGTATTACTTAAGAGTTTAACTAATTAAAAAATGTCCTGCTTACATAAGTTTTCTATTTTCTTGGTAATTTGTGATATTAGGTATCATGGTCAACACCTAACACCCTTTTTTTTCTTATCCGTAAAGACACTGCTCAGGCTTCAAATAATGTTAGTGGGGCCCAAAACGTGAGGCACAGCACAACCATGAAAAAAGGTTAGTATTAATTAAGCGGTGCCAAGTTGTATTGTAAAACACCTCTTTTATCAGTTACAATTAAAAGGTTACCCAAAAACAAATATGAACCTGGATCCATATCACTTAAACAGTTACTTCTTTTGGAGGAATGTTAACTAATTAAAAGTTCCTAGTTTACGCAGTTTTCTGTTTTTGATGTATTCAGCATTGCTGACTAATCCTTAATACCCATTTCTTATTCACACAGACGCGGCATCTTCGAGAGTGGAAAAAGATGTGGGAGAAATGGGGTAGCAGACGCTAGGCCCAGTGGTGATTTCATCACGGAAGGCCGTAGTTAACAAAACGCTGTCTGGATCAAAACATGTCAGACCTTTGGATAGAACTAATAGTGCGTTTAGAGACTTGTCGAGTGGTAATGTTTTAAAGTGTGTGAGCTAAATAGCTCAGTTACTAGCTATGGGGAACACTAATGAAATGGATAAAAAGAGAAAATTAGTGCGCCAAAAATCTGTTTTTGCCGATGTACAACCCGATCTACCAAAAAATGTCCAGTCTTTTACCACTTTCCTTTTTGACATAACTTCAACAGCGTATTTAGCTCAAAAGGCAGCATTTCGCGACCTGGCAATGGGATTTTATGGTACAAATGCGCCGAACGCTGATGGATGTAAATGACTAAACACGCGATTTTAAAAGTGGTTAAAAGACCGACCTCTTACCAACATCACGCGTCAGTATGTTAATAAAAGAATTAAACTTGCAAAAGCATTTTTGTTGAGACACAAAAGATTCAGAGAGAGACACAACATTCCACATGACCAACCCGATCCACACAATGAGAATGCTGGAGTAGAAAATAATGTAATGGTCAGGGGTGCTGCAGTAGAACCTGATAACGATAACTTTGAAAACTGAGAGCCAGTTGTGATGAACGATGAGAATCATGTTGGTGGCGGTGGCGATACGAATAGAGACCCCTTAGTTTTCCTGGAACTCGTGCAACGTTATGACAGCACCGATAAAAAATTTAGGGCATCAGAGAACTATAAAGAATTTCGTTTTGTTTATCTTGACAAAGTTGACTCATATGTAGTGGCTATAGACACTGTACATGGAGCAGTCCAAAGAATACTGGATGAAATTTCACCAAGTGTAGGTCCTAATGACTTTGTGCAGTTATGTTTGTCTTCCAGCAGGTTTAATGACCTGCTTTTCTCGCTCAGAAGGTGTCCCAGAGAATTAAATGAATTAAATGATTTTTTAAAATCACATCTCAGACCTCTTACAGAGCCATACAGATGTTCTAACAGATGACACCCTCAGATTAGTAGTCACAATATAATGGAATATGGAGGGCGGTGCTCACAGAAGGTTTAAATCCATTTTGTACAGTAGGGTAATAGAACGGAAGGTACACCTTGTCGACTTACATTATCTGGACAGTAATCTGGGTTTTGCAGGCTGTGTGTACGGCTTAATGAATACTCTCTACACGAATATGCGATAATTAAAGTGGCTGAGCAATTTCACCACGATTTGTCTTTTTCAGAGAATCAGAAAATTAGCTTGTCAGATGTTGCAGCTTTTGAAAAACATTTAAAGGTGCTCATTAAAATTTTGTACCATGATCAGGGCGAGTGAAAATATTTTACATCGGGCCCCACGCTGCCAGAATCTAAAATACTTTTTGATCAATAAATAAATGAAAAAGTATATCTTTTTATGTTATTTGTTTTTTTGGGTTCTCTTTATCTATTTTATGACTCAGACGAATATCTGATCACATTTTAGGTCAAATGTATGCAGACATACAGAAATTTTAAAGGGTTCACAAACCTTCTAGTACCACTGTAGTTATTTTATTTTTTATTTTGTTGTGTCCATTGTTCCCCTGCCTGCCTGGCTCTTGACCTGTGACTGTCTGAATGCACACAGGAGACTTTCAGGAAGGGGGTTTGTCCTGAGCCTCTGTGAAATACCCACACACTCTCATGAATAACTGCTCCATTAGCACATCACTGTACAACTAAACCACTCTGCCAGGGAGAGCCAGGACTGGACTTCAGCCCTGAACCATCCCCCTCACTGCAGCAGGGGCGCAGACAAGATACTGAATCCATCTTTTCTCCAGAAAGCAATGGCCTCACTGCCATTTCTCCCAATCCAAGCAGCAAGTTACAACAGCACCATTTTCAACTCATCTGGGAGTTCCCACTGCAGTATTGACACAAGCCAGTGGACACTGATTTGGGCCAGAGCTGCATCGCTCCTGGTAACTCAGTGCTGCTTAAGAAAACCGGGCCTGCTCTTGTGCTGGGCAGACCAGTCACCTGTGTTGATTTGCCTTCACATGAGGGTACCATTCATGGATCCCTGTTGAAAAGGACCAACCAGTGACCAGCTTGATACCCCAGCAAGAAAGAAACTATACCGATCTCAGGTTCTGTTTTATGTGATTCTGATTGCATGTTAGATAGCAGTTTTTTTTTGTTATGTTTTAACAGCTTCTATATTTTAACATTTTTATGTCATAACGTTATTTTTTGTTGTTGTTTTGTTTTATAGTGTGATGTACTGCAGTTATGTTGTTGTTTTGTTTCAGTTTTTATATAGGAACTGTTTTGCCATTTTATTTATTCTTCCATGTTCCAGTTGAACTGGTTTTCTTAAACCATTTAATCTGACTCAGTTTTGGAATATTCCTGAATGCTGCACTATACAACACAGGCAGAAAAAAGTCTCCAAAATAAAATTTCCAGACAGGATAAAATTGTCACCTGTCCAAAGGTTTCCTTTGGCACCCAAAATCCAGCACTGAGTGAAAAAAAAGTATAAGTTATTATTTTATATATATATAATATATAATAAACTATATAATATATATATATTATATATATATTGTATGTATAAATATATATTTTTACAGATCATCACACTGAGTATTGGTGGTTCAGTCGTAAAATTTTTAAAGAAAGGGCCGAACATGCGAGGCGTTCTTGAATCAGAACCAGGCTATACAGGTTTCTGTTCTGTGGTGGTCAGGACACATTTCTACAAGAAAAAGGAGGAATTACTTCACTCCTATTAAGCATGAGCTGAAACAGGATAAGAACGGGAGATTTTGTGTGTTTGTACATATGTCAACGCATTATCTACATCGTAGTGCCTTTCTCATTTGCACAATACTAGAAGGACCATAGAGCAAGCTCTTTATCAAGAGTAAGATTGAAACCCATGCCTTCAGGGTGACAACACTATTAAAAGCTTTGGAAAATGTGTCGGCTTTTATAATCCATCTTATTTCTGGAGTGAATGTTCTATTTGAGAGAAAAGCTAAGATGCTCATAAAGGTGGGCATGGCATAGGTTCTGTGCAGGATCTGTGAATCATTTCATACGAGAAAATAATATTTAATTGCATTAAGTTTATATATATATATCGCTTGTCCTCTCCAGATTAAACCAAAAAATAGTTGCATTGAAAAAAACAAAACTTAACATATAAAAATATGGAATTAGTAGTAATGGTGCCAAAATAGATTTTCTTATTAGAACAGATTTATACAATATCTCTTGATTCTTTATTATTTCCCTCTTTATTGGATATATTTTTCTTGGATTTTATATTTATCCTCTCTGGGGATAAATACACTTTAGATTGTGCAACAAAGACTTTGAACTTTTGGTAGAATTTAATGAGACAGTGTGACAGTTAAGGATCCTAATCTGTTTTATACATGTTTATTGCTTAACATGGTAAGTTAAAAGCTGTTACATAATTACAAGCCTATCCAATGAGAACAGTCTTAATTGTAAATTAAACAGGACTAAACTTAACATCCCAAAACTACAAAGAAATAATTAATTCAATTTAGATTTAATTTTAAAATTGTATAAAACTAAAACTTGTATTCATTTAATTATACATATAAATTAAACTTCACGACTAGAACTAATTCCATTTTAGTCAACCATAAGTAAAAGTAAAACTTTAGTTACGTGTGATCTATACTAAATCAAAAGTGGGTAACTACAAAGTGACTATGACTAATAAACATTTTAGGAACAAGTAAAGGTTTATTCCACACTGAAAAGAGAAAAAAGGCAACACAACGTTTCAGCTGTGAAGCTTTCTTTGGATATCACATGCTGACACAGCTACCTACTTGAACTAATAGACATTTTAGTTGACATGACTAAAAATATGATTAAATCAAACTGGTGACTAAATTGGTGTGTTTTTAAGTCACTGGATAAAGAGTGGATAAAACTCTTCCCATTGTGACTGTAGCTGAATGATCTTTCTCCTGTGTGACTGCACTGGTGGACTATGAAGGTCTCTTGTGAGTGTGCTGGTGGCTTTTTAAGTTCCTTAACTGACTAAAACGTTTCCCACACTGACTGCAGCTGAATGGTCTCTCTCCTGTGTGAACACACTGGTGAGCTCTTAAGGTACTTGAGTCAATAAAACTCTTCCCACACTGACTGCAGCTGAATGGTCTCACTCCTGTGTGAATACGCTGGTGAGCTCTTAAGGTACTTGACTGACTAAAACTCTTCCCACACTGACTGCAGCTGAACGGTCTCTCTCCTGTGTGAATGCGCTGGTGGGTTATTAAGTTACTTGACTGACTAAAACTCTTCCCACACTGACTGCAGCTGAACGGTCTCTCTCCTGTGTGAATGTGCTGGTGTCTTCTTAAGTTAGTTGAGTGACTAAAACTTTTCCCACACTGACTGCAGCTGAACAGTCTCTCTGCTGTGTGTATGAGCTGGTGTTGTTTTAAGTGGTATAATTGACTAAAACTCTTCCCACACTGACTGCAGCTGAATGGTCTCTCTCCTGTGTGAATGCGCTGGTGAGCTCTTAAGGTACTTGACTGACTAAAACTCTTCCCACACTGAATGCAGCTGAACGGTTTCTCTCCTGTGTGAATACGCTCGTGAGCTGTTAAGTTACTTGAATGACTAAAACTCTTCCCACATTGACTGCAGCTGAACAGTCTCTCTGCTGTGTGTATGAGCTGGTGTTGTTTTAAGTGGTATAATTGACTAAAACTCTTCCCACACTGACTGCAGCTGAACGGTCTCTCTCCTGTGTGAATGCGCTGGTGTCTTCTTAAGTTATTTGACTGACTAAAACTCTTCCCACACTGACAGCAGCTGAACGGTCTCTCTGCTGTGTGAATGCGCTGGTGTCTTTTTAAGAAGCATGATTGACTAAAACTCTTCCCACACTGACTGCAGCTGAATGGTCTTATTATCAAGTCCTGTTGGAGCTGCTGTTGTTCTTCCCTGTTCTGACTCTCCTCTGTGTTTTGTAACTCAGTACTGATCTTATCAACAGGTGCATCAGTCTGCTGGCCTGCAGGGTCAATCAGCTGGGGCTCCATGTCCTGCTCTGGAAGATTAAACTCACCCAGTTCTTCACTGTGCTCTTGTACAGACACACAGCCGAATCCACTACAACCTTCTGTAATATTGTATGGGTCCAGATTGGTAATCTTCTCTATAAAATCATCAGATAGTAGGAATCCAGGTGTCTCACTCTCAGGCTCTGTCTTCATCATGGGCACAGAGTCCAGATCCTCCACTCTCTGTCTGCTCTCTGTGGGTTGCTGATTGAGTTTCTCTTTCCCTTCTGCAGAGGTGAGCTCTGTCTCCTGCATCAGACTGGAGCTCCACTCCTCCTCACTGTGCTGCTGTTCAAGAGGAGCCCTTTCCCCAGCGTCAGAGAGAGCACTGGCCTCTAATCCTGCAAATACAGGACACAAGGACAAGACCTTTAACATGGGATGAAAGTAGTATTTAAAAAGCAAATAACAACATGGAGATCCAAGAAAACAAATGTTACAATATAAGGATTTTTAGCATCTATACAGACCACCACAGAATACTAAAACACCCCAATGTTCACTTTATCCTTTCATAGTACACATTTAGTCGACAGTGTTAATTTAGTCGACAAAAATTACGACGAAATGTTTTGCAATTTTAAAGAAAATGAAACACTAAAATAATCCACAATGATAGTGACAAGGACTTGATTGCTTTGCATTTCTGCTTCAGTGCACTAAGATGAGACAAAATGACCTACTGGAGTAAAACTCAAAGTGAAATTAATTTTGCAACATGAGATTCACCATTTGGGTATTTACTTTTGTCTGGCAAAAAGCAGGCTGGCTGTAACAGGTACAATCCTAAGTCTGAGGCTGTGTGTGGACTGTGCATTGCCTAAGGGCTACGGATGTGTAAGAATCGCAGTTATCAGGATCTGCCATTTTCTATCTTCTTCTGTTTTACAACTGTCTCCCATTTCTGGATGGTCTTTTCAACACCTCCTGTCATGAATTCTTATTGTGTGTTAATTGACTGCCACAATGAGATGTATACACTAGAATAAGCAGATTAAAGAAAATTGAAAACTAGAGAAGAAAGACATGCTTGTGGTTCTCCATGCTTTCAGCTGGGAAAAAAAAAGATCTGGAGTCAGGAGTATTTCATGTATAATCAGACCAAGAAAAACTCTTGTACAACATTACTGAAGATAAACAGAACTCAGCCACATTATGCGTTGAAATCTGCAATAGATCTGAAGTGCCATCTGAGCTACAGCACCCAGACACTGGGATTAAGACATCTCTTTAAAGCCCTGGCCAAATCCAAAGACAGTACAGTTAAAAAAAACTACACATTCCTGTTAACATGGCGGTGCATTTGATCCTTGCCTTTAACCAATGAAACAGGGTGAAATGTCACATGGCTTTGGGGCCGAGTTTTGAAAGCTTAACTTATCGGCAAAAAGTGTAATTTACATCATAGGCTACCTCAAATTGTCAGTTACACAACTCTGTATGTTGCTTGGGCCACTCCTATTTGCCTTTTTAGTTATGGAGTCGGGAAGATAGAGCTCTGGGGTGCAGCTAAAAAAGGTCCCGTTACCCACAAAATGTAGATGATCCTGAAGACCAGAGTCAGATGGACAAAGGTTGCAAGGTGGGGAGTAAATGGATAATAAACCAGACAAGTACTGAATAAGGATGAGAAAGTTAAAGCTGACTCAAAACATGATAGGAAGTCAGTGCAAGGACTTGAAGACAGGCGTAATGTGATTGCAACCCAGTAAGGATTCTGGCTGCCAAATATTGGAGATTGCTCAGTGTGGATTTAATTACCCCAGTGAACAGGATGTGCATATATTTATTCTAGAAAAATGCCTTTCTTAGTTTGTCTTGTGCCCTTTAAAAGAAAGGGAATCAGTGTGATATTCTACAATGCAGAGTGCTACTACCAATATTTACATACGATATTCATTAAACAAATTAATACAAGCAGTTTTTGAGGATTTATTTGCAGGATGCAAAACTAGAGATGTAGGTAGATAAGAGATAATTTTGGGAAAGCTGAGAAATGCGCTGATAACAAGAACACTTACTAAAAGGGTTAGGCAAACTTTTGATAAATTGACAGGAGATGTTATAGACTGTCAATTCTCAACTGGCAGCCCACTGAAGCTAAGCAGGATTGAGCCTGGTCAGTACATGGATAAGATACCTCCTGGGAACCTATGGTTGTTGCTGGTAGTGCTGTTACTGGGACCAGTGGGGGGTGCCCACCTTGCGGTCTATGAGCGTCTTAATGCCCTAGTATAATGGCAGGGACACTACACAGTAGTGGGCACTGTCTTTCAGATTTGACGTAAAACCGAGGTCCTACCTTTCAGTGGTCATTAAAGATACCAAGACATTTCTCGAGAAGAGTAAGAAGTTACCCAAGTGTCCAGGCCAAATTTCCCCCTTAGCCTTTACCATGGCCTCCATACTATCCCCATGTATGATTGGCTCACACTTGGCCTGCGATGGACTGGCTCCCTGTCCAGGGCGTAACCTGCCTTGCACTCGTTGCTTGCTGAGATAGGCTCCGGCTCTTCCCGCAACCCCGAATGGGATAATGCGGTTAGGAGGATGGATGGATGTTATAGACTGCAGAAGAAGATGATGAAGTTATGAGACAGAATGTTTACACAGCTACTGAAATGAGGATTGCATTTTAGATTTTCTGCATTGAACTGTGGGTTGGATGCACGTGAACTGAAGGAATGTGCAAACATAGCTGATCCATGGAGCCAGGATCTTAAGATGTTTATATATAGAGTCAATTTGTTTAAATGACTAGTTATGAATATTGATGTGCCAGAGAGGTGGAAAGACTGTTTCCTTAAGCTACCACTATAAAATAATTTATCCTCAGTGAGATCCCGCCATCTCATAGCAGTTTTAGCACTATGTATAGAGTTGTTAAAGTGCCGTTAATCCCATCCATTTTCTAATCTCTTTATCCAGTACAGAGGAGCTGGAATCTATCCCAGCATGCAACAAAGCACAAGACAGAATACACCCTGGACACAGCACCAGCACATCACAGGGCAGACGAACAGACACAAACACACACTCACAAGAGGATCAGTATTCCCATAAGCCAACCCACGGAACCCAGAGAGAACATGCAAACTCCACAAATATAGTACCCCAGTAATTGAACCGAGGGCCCCAGTGCTGCAAAACAGTTATGCTAACCACTGCACCACAATTAGAAATGGATGGATAGCGTAGTCATCTTTCTAGTTCAAAGAATTGCACGCATAATTTAATTTTGAAAGCCACTGAGACATCTGGTGCTACTGTTGTATTTGTGAGAAAACATGCAAAAAGATTGCTTACAACAAGTGATACGGCCAGCAGCCATATCACTCTGCAACTCACTACTAACTGGTGTGAGCCTGGCCAGTACCTGGATGGGAGATGTCCTGGGAAAAACTGAGGTTGCTGCTGGAAAAGGTGTTAGTGGGCCCAGTAGGGGGCTCTCACCCTGCGCTCTGTGTGGATCCCAATGCCCAAGTATAGTCCTCCGGATGGGACGTAAAACCGAGGTCCTGACTCTCTATGGTCATTAAAAATTCCCAGGGCGTTTCTCGAAAGGAGTAGGGGTGTAACCCCAGTGTCCTGGCCAAATTTCCCATTGACCCTTACCAATCATGGCCTCCTAATTATCCCCATCTATGAATTGGCTTCATTGTGTGTCTGTTTTGTTTGTAATGTCTTAATCTTGTTCTTCTTGTAATTCAATTGTTGTACTTGAAGTTGTAAAACTCAAAACCTTGGTTTACCAGGAGACTTTAATGTGATTTCTTATTATAACATGCATCTGCAGTTGATATGTTTATATTTCACTATATTTACCCATAATCATTATGCCAGCATAGGTTAAAGCAAAAATGGACACTAGACTCTAGAACCCAGTAAAATAGTAGATAATTTGGATTTGTTGATGTCTTTTAGGATTTTGAACACTTGATTCAGGCCCCTTCATAGCTTTCTCTGTTCAAGCTAAAAATAAAAAGGTTCAGTGTGTAGCAAAGAAGCACCAATAGATTGAATGTGGAAAATAAGTCTCGTTCTAAGTTTCTTGCTTTTGAGAGCAAACTTACCCAGATCTGCAATATTTTAAAATATATGCCGTCGTTTAATAAAAATATCAATGTACAGTTATATGCTTGAACGAGACAGAAAAATAACGATTATGACCTACATATTAACACACTGACCAGAATAATTGAAAAGCTTTGATTCAGAGCCCCTGCAGTTAGTGTTAATTAGAAAAACAACAGTGTTGAAACCTGAGCACAAATTCAGCTGCTCTCCAGCTTTGTTCCTCACGGCTTTTTGTTACAATTGAGCTCAGAGCTGGAGATGATCTCTAGATAGAACTATATTAACTAGTCCGCAGCTGTGTGCTCCTTTCAAAAGTTTGTTGCAATTACTCTACTCTCCTCCCCCATTGATAGCTGGAGTGTGGTGAGCGTTCTTGCGCAATATGGCACCATTGGTGGTGGTGGAGGGGGGTCCCCATTACCTATAAAGAACTTTGAATGGAGTGTCCAATAAAGCGCTGTATAAGTGTAAGCAATTAATTATTATTATTATTATTATTATTAACAACTGTGCCATCTTAATCCTTAGTTAAGACATTTGATTTTTATGAACAGTTAACATTGATTATTCATTCATTCATTCATTATTCAATCATTTGAAAGTACAATAGGCTTCTGCAAAAATAAATTTAGATGGCGAGAAAGATGTGTAATGATACATCTATACAAGGGACTTAGAAGTCAAAGAAAATTCACATTGTTTAGTTTTAAACACTAAGTTATATATGCAGAAGCAATGGGTGCCATTTGCACTTTAATAATAATTGCTTACACTTATATAGCACTTTTCTGGACACTCCACTCAAAGCGCTTTACAGGTAATGGGGACTCCCATCCACCACCACCAATGTGCAGCCCCAACTGGAGGATGCGACGGCAGCCACAGTGTGCCAGAACACTATCAGTGGGGAGGAGAGTAGAGTAATGAAGCCAATTCATAGATGGTGATTATTAGGAGGCCATGATTGGTAAGGGCCAATAGGAAATTTGGCCAGGATGCCGGGGTAACACCCCTACTCTTTTCGAGAAACCCCCTGGGATTTTTAATGACGACAGAGAGTCAGAACCTTGGTTTTACATCTCATCCCAAGGACGGCGCCCATTTAACTTTGTGCTATAGAACGCTCAGACTGTATTGATGAGCTCCACAACTCCTCTCTGTCTTGGTACTGCCTTCCTCCCTGAAAGCGCGCAGAGGGCAGTGCGCTATTTTCCCAGCCTCTGATTGGAAACAAAAGACCAGATGATCTGCTTCACACCACAAGAAGAGAAAAGAATGTGATTTTGTCTGCATGAAATGAGTGTTGCATTTATGAAATTCAATCATTTTAAATGTTTAACTAAAAAGTAAAAAACAGAATACACAAATTTTCTAAGCTGATCATAAGGAAGAAAACTGACCCATTGGTTGCACATACAAAGTGTTTTTTATCTAAACAAATTATATAGATTTTAAAGTCATGCAATATTTAAGTTAGACAGGAACACATCATTGTATAATATTTTTTAATCATTTTATTTTTTATTTTTAAAAAATTGCTAGCCCAGCATGGTAAAAAGCACTGTTATAGACTGAAACACAGGCCTGCCATAATACTTATACTTAACATAATACTAGCACAACATGAATAACACTTACACTACTCTTAGACTATGGCAGTTTTTCAACTGAATTATTATGGCATCAAAAGACCTAGTTATAAATAATATCAGTGAGATAAAGAATGTGTATATTACTTTTCCTGTTCTGTGGTAGTACTTTAAGTAACTCATGCAGTAATTACCCTTTAGTTATTACAAATTCAGTATTGGTGGAAGCCTCTACTAAATAAACTGAAAATAATGTTGCTTTGAAACTTTGAAAAAACTTCCTTTGAAAACATCATTTCAACACAATTTATAGAAAAGTACAGAATTATTAACAGTGATGTAATAAATAGAACTTATTAGGAAAGATTCATACGATGTCCCTCTATAAGATTATTTATTACTAATCAAAAATAAATTACTTATTGTATTGATATTTGACATTTCTGGGGATCAATACTCTTTAGTCTGTGCAACAAAAACTTGTGCTTTTTGACAATCTTATAAAATGTGTTAAATATGTTTTAGACATACATTTTATTATTTATTGCAATTTAGTATTTATTATACATTTATACATTTTATTATACAAATAAATAAAAATGCTTAAAATGTGACTAATTTTGTTTTAATCAGTTTAATTAAGATAATTTATTAAGACTTATTATAGTGAAAATTGAGTTGACTGGACTAAATTAAAAACGGATGACTAAAAGGTGGCTATGACAGACACTTGACTTGACTAAGACTATGACTAAATCAAAAACTGGAGACTAAATTAACACTGCAAACAAATACACAGAAAAATAACACGCAGAATTAGCAACTTTTCTAAACACACATTACATTTGTTGGTAACAAATACCTCTATTGACCGCAACAATCAGCACTGACCAGCAAAGTCTTTTAATAACCACGTTAAGGTTTAAATGTGAAAACAGCGTGGTGATTGGTCAAAGCCCAAGCATAGTCCTCAGTGTGCTGTTTAAGGTTGAACTCTAGAAGCAGTGACTGGCTTAGACAGTGAATTCAGAGAGGGGCACAAATGAACCAGGCAGGAAGGGAGACAGTCTGATACAGAACTGTTTAATTACAGAGAGGCTCCCAGCTGAAACAGAAAGAGGTGAGCTAGTGATTCAGAAAAAAAAAAACAAAGAGGGGAAAAAAGGCAAAAGGGCACAGAGATAACCAGTGGGAGAAAATGAGACTCGGGGATGATTTTCCACTGAGTCATTACTTGATATGAGGGAAAGGGTTGTTTTGAGTTTACTCGCAGAAAGGGAAGGGAATGCTAACACGAGTGCAAGACACTCAATAACAACAACAGTGGATTGAATCATAATAATAAAGTTTTCTTTTTATTTTATATAACACCTTTAAAAGAGGCTTCTCAAAGCTCTTTACAGGGGAAAAAAGCCACACAGTGGGAGGAGGCAGCAGAATTAAACAGGTACAGTTCTACTGATCAATAAGAGCAGACAACACTGTCCAGACATTGTCGCACAGAAACACCAAGAGAAAAACCCTGGGAACAGAGATTCCTTAAAAATCCAGGACACTCCTCCAAGATCAATGAATAGAGCAGAATCCCCAAACTTAAAACACCCCAATATGCTGCAGCTCACCAGAGACATTCCAATATTCACTTGTTCCTGCACCTCAAACCCCTGACCAATAGAAAACATAAGAATGCATATATCTATCGACTGACTGACCATTTTTATCCTGTTTAAAATGTCACGTTTATGTCCAGATTTTATTTGCTTTTGTAAAACCCAAATCACTGAAAAAAACATTTGGCCAAGATTATATTAAAAATAAGTTAAATAAATTAAAAAGATATTAAACATAATTCCAAAGATAAAAAAAAACATTCAACAACAAGATACTAATGTATTCTGTAACAATTATGTAAATACAGTAGCTCATCATTTTTTGCTCCAGTTACTGAATGATATAGACTAAAAACCGTCTAAACAATGTGTTCTCGGCCTTGTTACTGAAATACAGATGAGGGGATGAGGAGAATGAGAGGTTAATACAGACCTCTCATAACTGGTCACTACAGTACATTAACACTTCACTGAGAGAAAAAGGTTAATAAAAACACGAATATTCCAAATATTCCTGACAGAATATTCCAGAGGAATTGCTACAGACAGACCCTGGTGGACTGGAATGTTAAACAAATATAAAAGCTAAACAAATACTGTATTTGTATTATAATAATTGTGTAATATTATATACTGTATATATATATTTCCTAATAACATCGGATTACACACCGATTTAGAGAAACAGATGCTGAATCTGCTGAGATGCTGAGTTGTTTTTAGCATCATAACCGGATTATAATAATTTCAGTTTCCAGTAAAGCATCCTGTCGCTATATCACACAAGTCTTTCCACTTCACTTTGTATCTCTCCACTATATTCTCACCAGTGAGGAAGTTAAGGACATTGTTTTTAAACTCACACACACACTGACTTCATACAAGTCACCACACTGACCTGCCAGCTCCAGTTTCGTGTCCATTTCTTCTTTTATTTCTGCAGTGACTTCACAGGGAAGCGTGTGTCCAACACGATCTGTCTGTCCCTGATCTCCTCCTGCTCCCGACTCCTTCTCGCACTGCTGCAATCTCACCTTCAGGCTCTCGTTCTCCTTCTTCAGTTGCGCCATTTCACTCCCAACACTGTCCTCCACACACTGTGTGATTTTAAACACGGCCCGTCTCACCAGGACCTGGGAGACGCTGCGGAGTTTGTCTTGAAACTCAGAGTCAGACATCCTGTTTCTGAAAACGTCTGAAACTTCATACACGATCGATTTGAGCAAAACCTGCATGAAAGAGTGAAGCTCAGTTTGCAGATTCAACAAACACTCCGCCATCCTTCTGTAGAGTCGGTCAGAAACAAAGGCTAAATTGTGGAGTTTAAACGCAAAAACGTTCTTATTTTATTCTTCACAGATCCTGCATTCAGGCCTGTATTCCGTTATACACAGCTGACAATTCGTAGCATAGTAAAAAAAACAAAATAACTTTCTTCTTGATTATTTTGCTAAAACAACTGACTCAATCACTGTCGCGTGGATGAAATATCTGTTGTGTTGAGTCGCGCAGCATGATGACGTCATTCTTTAGGGCTGCCGCAGCTTCAGAACAACTGAGGAGAGGAATTTTGAGACAGAGGTATTTCTGCAACCCCTGCAACAGATATAAACCTCACCACACCTGCTAGCGCCATCTAGTCAGGACGAGTGAATCACTTGCGAGTTACGCAGTGTGAATTTTTTGAAACAGAAAATGTATTTCCAGATTTTACTTGCAGGACACTATAATGTACATTATTATCAGCGCAGGATTTCATGTAAAGCTATTTTTAAATCGAAGCACACATCACTAATCACCTGCTCTGCTCAGTTTTGTGATATAATATTAAATGCAATCTCTGAATAAGTCACTGAACTGGGCCAGACCAACTGAAAGGACGGAATGCAGACAATAACTTAACAGATTTAAATTTTATTCTTCTATTGCCCCTCCACAACCCACTCAAATTCATCTTATCTAATAAATACATTTTTTCTTCCTTTCATTTTCTTTATACACCTCTCTTTCCCTTCCTTACTATTTTTTCCCCAATCTTTTTTATCTCTCACATCTCTCCATACTTATAGCTTTGTTTATCTTAGATGAAATATGTCTCAACAAGGCCACATACTTGTTTAAATTGATTTATTTTTCCTTCCAGGCTATAAACAGTGTTTTCATCTTCAGTCTGTCCAACAGGTTGATTGGCCCCATATTGTTCATCTGTTTCTACAGAATAGCTCTTCCTCCAAAATGTAAGCGTAGCCAATGTTGGTGAGACTAGGAGCCTGCAGAAAAGAAATATGCCTATTGTAATAATTCTAAGAATTGTTCTAGTGCAAGAGCTTAACCAAAACTGTACCTGTATTTCTAGGTGTTATACCAGTTCAGTCATATATACATTTTGTGATCAGTCACCTTGGAGTCTGCTTAACCAGTAGAAATCAAATACAACTGAAGTTTTTCTTGTTGAGACTTAAACTGTTAATCTCCCATATCAGGTAAGTGTATAAAAAGTCAGCTGTAACTCTTCTTGTCAGAATTACTCTCCTGACTGTAAGGAGGATACTTCTTCTTGGTCATGTATTCAATAAACTCCTCTTCTACTTAACAAAAAATGTCTCAAGTGGATTTTTGTTCTACATCTCCATTCGCAGGTTTTTGGTAAAAAAAAATCGCCAGGATTTTCTTGTTAGCTGGCAGAATTCCTTCTGCACTAATGAGCAAGATTTGTATTTCATCTTTCACAAGTTATATGCAATTTTTGAAAAACAAGTTGTCCAAAAAGGAAATGAATACTTGCATTGAACCAAATCAAGCCATATTTGATCTTCAATAATTATGATACATTCTATAGGACAAAACAAGAAGAAAGATACCGCAGGATTTCAGAAACAGGATTTCCTGTTTATTGAGAGAAGCTTTTACCATCCAGGAATTTTCGTGTCCAAGGACTTCAATGTGCTTTCCATATACAGCTGCCACTGAAGCACAGCACAGACTCAGAAGCTTGACATCTCCCAAGGAATATGTTGAAATTGTAGGTGGAAGAGGAAAATGACCCTCAAGTACAAGGACAAGATGATCATCTTGATCTCACCACCTCATGACTGGTCCAGTGGCAGTGCCCTGACAAGGTGGCTGAGTGGTTAAGGTGATGATTGCTAATCCATTGTGCTCTGCACGCATGGGTTAGAATCCTATTGTTGTTGTGTTGTGTTCACTGTTCCTATTTGAAACTGTTTAATAAGCATTCTTTGTCATTGGTGTTCCTTTACGAGAACAGTAGCCAAAGAGCTTCCTCTATATTTATTTGAGTGAAGGGGGGGAAACCATGTATGTGCAGAAAATAATCATTGAATTGAAGTGCTACCCCACATAAGTAATGTCTGAACTTATTGTTGGTAACCTGGAGAGCAGACCAACCTCTTCAGTGATGTAAAGCACAGGACCTGCAGTATGTAACATACAGTAAATATGATATTTCAGTCTTCTGTGGAGCAACTCATACGAAACTCTAAATCCCAGGGTTGTGAATTCAAGCTCCATGCTGGTGTAGCGGCAAGGCTTATTAATAATACAGGAATTAAGTTTTCTGCTCCCTTGCCTTGCTCTCCCTCATCCTAGTGGTGCTGGACACAGAGAGGCCATTCCATTTGGTTCAGATTTAAGATGTTTTTCTATCTGAGTTTTTTCTATGTTTTTCCTGATAAGGAACAACTCCCAAGTCTGAGGTTCTCCAGCCACCCTAATAAATGGTCATCTCTGGTGCCTTACTGTCTGGGAGATTCCAAGGGAGAGTCTCATCCTAGGTTGTTTACAACCCTAATGTCAGAGAGCATAGTTATTCATCCTCCACCTTGATCAGCTAATCAGGAACTGGTAGGGCAGGGTAACCCCACATGGGTCTCAAATGTCCACGGAACATTCAAGCAATGAACAACCGTAGTTCCTCCAGATAAAAAAGGCAGCACAGGGCCCAGAAGATGCCAGAAGAGTCGAGAACGGAGAACGTTCGCGTGTAACCAAAGGATCCGCCCGAGGTTAGCCCAGTAGCAAGCCTCATGAACCCACCGCGAACGCTCGCCTGATCAACGAGTGAACTAAGGTCGGAACTGTCAATAGCTGGATCTTATTATTCAGGGCTAGCACTACATTGGGAATGAAACGGTCTTCTTCCCATCGAAAGAGCGGACCCACAGTCACTTTTCATGTCCACAGTCTCTGCTAGTGGAGCCAGGACTAACTCCCCTCCTTCTCCCACACATCACGCCAGACCAGGACTGCCTGGCGCTGGTCCAGAGGATGCCGATTGGATGCAGCAACAGCCTGTCACTGTTCTCTTGTGTCCGTGGGAGATCTGAATCCACACAGATTGGATGAGTATTCAACATTCTGCATTACAGCTCGAGAATTCAATTGTTACCTCAACCCCAGTTGATATCAATTTAATGCCTATGAGTGATGTACTTCCCTTTGAGTATCTAGTGTAGAAGTTGTAATCAAAGTTCATTTACGAATCAGTATAAATGAATGGTATACTGAATGTATGTCCCTCATGGTTTGTGACTCTTCGTTATTGAATATACAGTATAAGGTCAGCAGGCTTGGGGAATTGAACTTTAAGGTGAAGACTGCGGGTTCAGTAGCAGCAGAACCTGATCAGTATCAGTTGACTCCGATATACTTTGAAAACTTAACTTCTGGATTTAGAGTCAGATATGCTACCGTTGCACAATGGGGTACTTAATTAAAAAAAAAATAGAAAAACAATCAGTGTTCCTGGATCTGTTATCGAGAACAACACCTGCACAAGAGCTGCGCAGGAAGAATGTTATGTGGTCTGGGAAGAAGAGACTCTCTTCGGAAGAGCGGTGCTCTTCACAGGATAATTTTTTTTGTGACCCTGATTTGTCTCCTTTGGGGAATTCAAAGGCGCTGTAGCTGTGACCTCGTGGTGCAACGGTAGTGCATCTGACTCCAGATCAGAAGACTGCGTGTTCAAATCACATTGAGGTCAGCTGTTAGCTTTTCAGGTTATGCTGGTCCTGAACACGGAATTCACACCATGCAGTTGAGTTCTATCTGTACACCACATAGATAATCTAAACAAAATAGAGCAGTACAGGACATGCAGTGTGGAGCTCACACAGTGAATAGCCTTGAACACAAGAGAAAAGGCACAGTTCACATCTGCTAAACATCATGTCTGACTTTAGAGACAGCTACTGTACATCAGGGAATGGAATCCCGGAAGTTTCAGATAATTTTTTTTTTTTAAATACAGGTTCAAGCAAACCTGAAAGTTAGGGAGTTTCGGACACTTTTCTTTTATTAAATAGTGTCTGAAGCCTGAAAATGTAATTTGAAAAAAAGCCCGCTATTGGACATTAGCAGGTGCTTTTTGTAACGATTTGCTATTTCAGGCTGGAAAACAAAGGAAACAGACCCAATGTTTGCTTTCAGGTGCGGTTCATTACATAATAGACATCTATTACTGAGGAGCTTGAATAAAATTTACACGAGCCAGGTAGAAGTCGAACCTACAATCTTATGATCCGAAATCAGATGCGTTATTTATTAAACCGCTGGTATTTCACAAAACTTGAATTTCCCCATAGTGTGCTCAGCACCGCTACTAGTAATACACCGCCACGTCTAAAATTTCAAAGTGAGAAACATGTGTTTTCTGATTTTTTATGAGTTTTAAAATATCATCTCTTTAAATCAGACAAAGGGTTTATGTTTCGCACTGAAATTCTGATTGATTGAGAATTCAAATAAAGACTGTTTTCTTCCACAACACCGTATAATTATCACATCCACCAGACTCTCCAACTTCTCCAGACCTTGCTGGGTGAGCATTTGCTCCGATAAATTAGGTCACGTATCATGTTAAATCACTTCTTCTCAACACAACACCTCCCGGTCCACGTTTTCTCTATGAAAAAAAGACATTTTTCCCTTGCACGATTTCTCATTTTTTATCAAAGTGTACAGAAATAAAAAAGAAGAAGAAATAATGTTGCAAAAGAACTCTGTCGCCCTTGGGAGATGTCAAACGCATTGGACATGAAAAATGCCAGATAAAAGCCAGTTCTCTTCGTTTCTCAGTGTCGGGGCTGCTACTGTATGTAAAAGAGGCAATTTGCTCTGAGAGCAGGTTAAGCGCTTTCTGAATGCAGATGTCTCAGAGCGGTGTGTCCAAGCGGCTGTAAAAGGGGCCAGGTGTCCTGTCATCATAGGTTAGTTGGTTAAAGTGCCTTTCTATTAAACAAAAGAACATAGGTTCAAATCCCAGCTGTGTATTTCTTCTTATCTTGTAGTACAGAACGTACCATTTTGGTCACTCACAAAGGGCTTGATTTCGTTAAATGCAGGTGTTCATTTCCTTTCTGGAAAACTTGCTTTTGATTAAATTCACACAGCTTGCAAAGCATGAAATTCAATTCTTGGTTATCAGTGCAGAAGAAATATTACCGGCTGGCATAAAGAATGGTAAGAGATTTTTTTTTAACCAGAAACTTGTGATTCGAGAACCCAGTAGCCAGTCTCTGTGGCGCAATCAGTTAGTGCGGTTGGCTGTTAACCGAAAGGTTGGTGTTTTGAGTCCACCCAGGGCTGGGTTTCTTTTGCGATGTAAACATTGTCTTCGCATAGGTAGATTGGATTTCTCAGCAAAACCATAGCCATTTTAATATTTGCAGGAAATTCGAGTGTTCAACACGTGTCAAAAATGTCCAATAATGCCCAACATCTCAACTCCCCAGAAAACCATATTCACACAAGAAAAATGATTGTCGAATCATCATTTATACTCCCGTCACATCCTCTGCTGAAATATTTTAAAAATACAATGCAGATTTGTTTGAGAACTTTGTTACGTTAACAAGCATTGTAACAAGCATTGTTACGTTAGCACTGTGCAGTTGGATTTTGATATTTTGACATATTTAACTTAATTTTAAACATTAATACAATCTATTGTGTTGTAATATTAAAATATGTTAGCTGAGGATGCAAAGGGGTGAAAGGGAAAGGTCAGAGGGTACAGTAACAACAAGGTTAGGATTGGTGGAGGTGGTAGGGGTGTGGATGTTTTTTCTCTGTAGAGGACGATTGAGTTTTTTATCCTTCTCTGAAGTGAGAAACTGGAAGAGTTGGGAGTTGAGAGATCTGATGAGGTTAGATATAAAAGGAAAATGATGTTGAGCTGTTAGCGGTAAAAATTACTTAATGTCTTTGATGTTGTCATCAAAGATAAACTGCAGTAAGCAAAGATAAAGAGAAAATTATCCTTGCTTACTGCCCTGTCTTTCTCACACCTGAAGAAGGCTCCACGGCCAACAAGTTGTGTTTCCTTTCTTATCTTTTCAGCATGGAACAACCCTTTACTTGTTCATTTGCACCCTACGCATGCTAACGCAGCTACTCACCTAATATTTAACATTCCTATAATCACAAATATGAATGTCCACTGTGGGTATATTTTCCATGATTATTTATTCTGTCATTGAAGCATATTTTATGTCATACCGAAATGTCATAATCACTGAATTTTTTTTTTCATTTAGAAAGTAAGAAAATGATAAATCACTATGAATTGCATTTAGCCTGTTCTGATCTAGATTTTCTATATACTTTAACATGCCATGTTCACAATGTCACAACTCAGAAATGCAACAGTGAAGTGTTGTAATTACAAATGTAAATAGTGTTGGAACATTGAGATGTTTTGGTAATGAGGAAGGAGGGACATGCCATGTTCAAATGGTACAGTAAAATTTCTTGTATTTCGGGATTAAGAGAGCCTGTTACATTGTGTCTCACACCTCAGTGTCAGAATTTTGAGATGTTTTTATAACCAGGGGGTAGGTTTATAGCAATAAGCAGAAAGTGCCATCTGTCACGATTGCTAACCCCTCCTCTTAAGGGAGCTCCTGCCCTTCCTCGTTCCCTCCCATTGTTTGCACCTGATCCCTACTCCCGTTCCCCCTTAAAAGCCAGACGCGGACCTCACTCCGGGTTCCTCATTGATTTCCACATCATGAGAGCCCGGGGTCTTGCTGCGTCTGGCTCCGTTATGCTTTTAACTTTCTGTTCCTAGTTCCTGGTTCCTCTCACCGGTTCCGACCCGGTTCGTGTTTTAACTCCCTGGATGGATCCCCTGGCCTTGGACTCTACTCTTTGTCTCGGATTACTCTTTTGGATTTCCTACATGGATTGTTCGCCTGGACTCACTTCCCCTGGTCACCTGCACTGCATTGACATGCCCCCCGTCTCCAGACCCTTTTCCTGCATGACTATTTTTCCCCTTGTGTCTTCACCATTCTGGATCGTGTCGTCCGCATAGGGCCCGGAAAGAACTGTTCGTTACACCATCACCCTTTGCTTATCCTCGGTTAACCATATATTCTCATATGCCATGTTCTAAATGTCCCATTTATATTAAAAGTTCTTGTAAAATGTAAGATTTTAAGACTTTTTATGATCAGAAGGCAAGGTCGTGGTAAATATGCAGAAAGTGCCTGTGAACTTATGTTTTGCCTTTGTCTTATTTACTTATTGTGTTTGTGTTATTGTGAGTTTTGAAAATTGGTTTACAATTTTCTGAAATGTGTTTCACACAAAAATGCTATTTGGATAGTCACTACTTACATATTCCCCTTTACTGAGGATAAGTACAGTAATCCATCCCGATTAATACTTTTAAGAATTACTATAGAGAGCCATCTACAGGCGAAAGCCGGCATAATATCACAGCAACAGCATTTAAGGCAGAAGAAGAAGCTGGCGAATAAGAAGCCACCTTCAGCCTCGTTAATGCAATATCATTGGGTGAGGTGAAAAAATATTTCTTGCTCTGAATCCTAACATTTTTATAGGAGGTGTTCTAGTACTTCTTGCCTCAGATAAAACTGCCAATACATCACTTATTTCTATTCCATCAATAGCAGCGGTGTTATCGGTACTGATTCCTAAATGTACGTCCTGTCATCATATAAAATGTCGAAAGTTTTGACTGGACTCAACTGATCAAATTTCTCTTCGATGACAGTTATAATTTTATCTGAAAATACATCTGAAACAAATTTGCACGTTTTTTTTTTCCGGAAGAGCATCATCAAGAGACTCAAAACATACCTCCTTTCCAGGAAGGATTGTTCAAATGCAAACATTGGTCCAAGATCAATGTACTTTCCTATCGCTGTTGCTTCTTCAAATCCTTCATTTGAACATCGATATTGAGGGATGATATCGTACAAATTCTTTTAAAGCAAATTTTCTTAAAATATAAGTCTCTGTTATAGTTGTCTTGGAAGTTTCGCAAGGTATAATAGACAACCTTGTGCCCTCCGCTAAAATATGATAAAATACAACAAAATGTATTTACATAGAACACCATTTATTGTTACATGTATATTAAAATTAAGATAAATATACAAAACTATTAAAATACAAATGTATGGTCCTAACATAATCATGCTGTTCAACTGTCCTTTTTTGCTTGTCAAAAAAGGACAAATCTGTGTTGTAATTTTAAATATTCTGACTAAGGGTGCAACGAGAGCATAAATGAATTCTCATGCCAGCCATTCGAAGATCAAAGTCATGGCTGAATATGACGTCCTTGAATTATGGTCATTATTGGCCATTCCCAGTGATATTGACTTACATACTTAATTGTTTAACAAAAGAATCACATTTCCCGCAAATATGAAGTGGGTTAAGGTTTTGCTAAGAAATCCAAATAAGTAGAGATGAGGTTTACATTGCAATAATGAGAAGTGCATTTCTGGGTGGGCTCAAACCACTAACCTTTCAATTAACAGAGACTTACGTGTGTCCCTTTTCTCCATTTGCAAGCTTCTGATTAAAAAAAAGAAAATAATGCTTCTTTCTTACCAGCCTGCGATATACAAGGCAAGATTTGTATTTCATCTTTCACAAGCTGTATGAATTTCATGAAAAGCAAGTTGTTCAAGAAAGAAAATGAAAACTTGCATTAAACAAAATCAAGCTGTACATAATCATCCATAGTGATACATTTTGTAAGACAAGACAGGAAGAAAAGCACTGTTGGGATTTGAATTCAGCATCTCCTGTTTAAGAGGAAAGCATGTTAACCAAATCAGCCAAAGTGCCATCAGTGTATCAACACCATCTCTGACTCAGTGATTGCAGCTGACTGTCACTGGAGGACAGTTCATCGTGAACAAGCCAGCCTGCATAATGAGGGGGAAGAGACTGACCTCTGTGATGCAGTATCGACAAATACTAACCTTCTGTCCAACTGTTCTCTGCTGCATTCTGGATTAGCAGGTAAATATTGGTTTCCATGCATGTGTAGGGGTTTTGTGTATTTACTTGGACAATTATTAATTGTAGCAGTAAGTCACAAAATGATTCTTTGATGGCTATTAGAAAACCGACCTTGCGGGTTAACTCATTAACGCACACACACAGATACTAATACACTTATTAATACATAAAATGTGCATATAAACATAACAGATCTTAAGAGTGTGGGTTAGCAGAATACAAAAGGTATATATTAAATCACGAAGAGTTCCAAACCAAGAGGGACATACATTCAGTATACCATTCATTTAGACTGTTTCGTAAATGAACTGGGATTACAACTTCGACACTAGATACTCAAAAGCAAGTACATCACTCATAGGTATTAGATTGATATCAATTGTGGTTGAGGTAACAATTGAATTCTCGAGCTGTAATGCAGAATGTTGAATACTCATCCGATCTGTGTGGATTCAGATCTCCCACGGACACAAAGAAGCAGTGGCAGGCTGTTGCTGTGTGCAATCGGCGCTCTCTGGCTTGGTGCCAGGCAGTGGCCGGAGTGGCTGGCGTGAAGGAGAGGAGGGAGAGATTCCTGCTGCGATGCGCTGCTAATGCTCTTTGAAGACCGGCTAGTTAGTGTTGGCTGAAACTAGCAGAGCTTGTGCACATCGAAAGTGACTGCGGGTCCAAGCAAGTCACACTCTTTAGATGGGAAGAAGACCAGTTCGTTCCCGATGTAGCGCTAGTCCTGAATCCTGAGATTCAGCTGTCGACAGCTCCAACCGTAGTTCACTCGCTGATCAGGCGAGCTTTGGCGGTGGAGTAACGGTGGTTCACGAGGCTGTCAGCTGGGCTAACCTCGGGCGGATCCTTTGGTTATGCGTGGGCAACCTCCGTTCTCGACTCTTAAAACAAAGTTAAGTCCTGGCACTCGGACACACTGGCCGTCACGTGATTGTCCGAGCTGAGTCTGAGAACATCCTGGAGGGGCACCTTCTGGGCATTGTGCTGCCTGTTTTATCTGGAGGAACTACGGTAGTTCAGTGGCTTAAAGTTCCGCGGGCATTTGAGACCCACGTGGGGTTACCCTGCCCTTCCAGTTCCTGATTGGCTGATTGAGGTGGAGGATGAGTAACAGTGACCTCTGACTTTAGGGTTGTAAACCTTGGGATGAGACTCTCCCATGGAATCTCCCAGACAGTAAGGCACCAGAGATGACCATTTATTAGGGTGGCTGGTGAATCTCAGCCTTGGGAGCTGTTCCTTATCAGGAAACTCTATCAGCTAGAAAAACACCTTAAATGTGAACCAGATGGAATGGCCTCTCTGTATCCAGCTGCACTGAGATGAGGGAGAGAGGGACTGGCAAGGGAGCAGCAAACTTAATTCCTGTATTTTAAATACGCCTTGCCGCTACAGAAGTGTCCTTAGAAGAAAAACATCTTCTATGATAGTGGTACAGTCCATCACACCCCTCCTATAGCCTTTCAAAGAGAAAAAAAACTGAGAACAAAGTATGTCTATGTGTGGTAATCAACCAGGTCTTACAAACATTCTTAAACCCTTCCACCTCCTTTCATTGCAAATGATTTGTACATGTTAGAAGGTTAATTTTGGCTTCTGATATTATGGTGGATTAAGAGTCCTGAAATCTTTGTAGAAGTACAAAGATGAAAGAAAGGGCAGTGTAATCATGGCCAAGAGAAGGCAAATGTTGGACTATCTGCTTGGATTGAATTGAGCAAAACGTAGGCAACTCCTTGAGCAGAACCTGCTTCATCCTTCAGACTGGGGTTTCTGAAGATCTGTACATTTGAACTTTCAAAGTGACTAAAGTAAAGGAGTTTTCCCTTTTTACCACATAATTCCCACAGATCAACACTAACAGAGAGCCTAATTCCAGACAGGATTCAATCACTGTCTCTCAGGCATCCCAGCAGTGGATTTCATGACTTCAGAAAGCCATCTTCACCAGTGGAGAACTCAATGCTCTGAGGTTTACTGGCAGAGTCTCACACTGGGTAATGTTAGATGTTGATAAATAATGTCCTATGGAATTCTACTATTGATAAATTCTACTATGGAACTGCGATGTGTCTTGAAAAAAATCTTCTATGATAGTGGTACAGTCCAGCACAGCCTTTAAAAGAGAAAAAAAAACAAGGTAAGTCTGTGGTGTAATCAACTAGGTCTTGCAAACATACTTAACCTCTTCCAGCTACCAACATTACAAATGCTGTTTACACATTAGATGGTTATTTTTGGCTTCTGATATTATGGTGGATAAAGAGCCCTGGAATCTTTGTAGAAGGACAAAAGAAGGAAAGAAAGGGCAGTGTAACAATGGCCAAGAGAAGGGAAATGTTGGGGAGAGCTTTTTTCATTCACTTTTTATCATTGTTTTTCCAGCCCAACAAAGATCAACATATATGAGCAGGCGTCCTGTGCTAAATCCAATCTGCCTTCCTTCCAAGCATACAGGAATGTGAGTGAATTAAATATTAACATATGAAAATACACAAAAATATGCAATCACACTGTAGTGTGCTTTCTGAAGGCACCAGTTCTGTAGGGTTTGGGCATTTACTGGGACAATTATTAATTGTAGCAGTAAATCACAAAATTGATTCTTTTGATGGCTTTAGAATCCAACCATGCGACATAACTCAAACAACGCACACACACAGGTACTAATACACGAGGATACATTTATTAATACATAGAATATGCATATAAACCTAACAGATCTTATCGAGAGGGTTATCAGAATACAAAAGGTATATATTCAATCAGTTACAAAGTGCTACACATATCAAAAGGACATACGTTCAATATATCATTCATTTAGACCGTTTCGTAAATGAACTTGGTTATAACTTCTACATTAGATACTCAAAACAAGTACATAACTCTTAGGAATTAAATTGATATCAACTGGTTGGGATAACAATTGAATTCTCGAGCAGTAATGCAGTGAAGTTGAATACTCATCCAATCTCTGGGGATTCAGATATCCTGCAGACTCAAAGAAACAGTTGCAGGCTGTTGCTGTCCAATCCGCGCTCTCTGGCTCGGTGCTAGGCTGTGCTGTGCGGCTTGCAACGGTGCGCTGCTGATGCTCACTGACCGGCTAGTTAGTGTTGGCTTTAACTAGCAAAGTTTGCGCACAGGAGAAAAGATGACTGTGGGTCCCAGCAAGTCAGGAAGAAGACCAGTTCGTTCCTGATGAAGCGCTAGTTCTGAATAGTGATTCAGCTGTCCACAGTTCCAACCTGTTCACGAGGCCTGCTACTGGTGCTAACCTCGGGTGGATCCTCTGGTTACTCTCTGGCAACCTCCGCTCTAGACTTTTAGAACAAAGGAAAGTTCTGGCACTCGGACACACTGGCCGTTCCGTGGTTGTCTGGGCTGAGTCTCAGGATGGTCAGGAGGCGCTCTGCGAGAATGTCCTGCCCTTGGGAGCCTTCTGCTCCTGGGCCGTCCTGCCCTGGAATTCTCCTTTGAATTCCCTTTAGAAAAGTCCACAGAATTCTCCTGAATCTTACTACAGGCTCTCTGTGTTTCTTGTTTTTACCTGGAGGAACTTCAGCTCGTTGATTGGTGAAAGTTCCATGGGCATCAGAGTCCCATGTGGGTTACTCTGCCCTACCAGTCCCTGATTGGTTGATCAAGGTGAGATATGAGTCATTTACTCCTGACACCTAGGAATGCAGTCCAGATGTCCATCTGGCACTCCCTAGACAGATAGGCGCCAATGGATGAGCATTGATCAGGATAGCCAGGCTTAGCTAAGTGCATCCCCCTTTGGGAGCTGTCCCTTATCAAAGGAAACCTTAAATCAGCCTGCATGAATAGTTTCTCTGTGGCTGCACCACAGAGATGAACAGAGATGGGGCCTCATTTGGGAAGGCTCAGAACACTTAATTCTTTCTTATTAATAAGCCTCGCTGCTACAACACATATGCAGTTTGAGCAAACATAAGATAATAACCAAGTACCACAAACTACCAGGCATCTAGTATCATTAGCAGTTCAGGTGGGGAGCTGCATCACCATGTGTAGGCTGCAAAGGAACAAGTAATAGGTCTATTCCATGCTTAAAAGAAAAGAAAGAAAACACAACATTTCAGCCGTGGAGCCCACACACCTGAAGAAGGCTCCACAGCTGAAACGTTGTGTTTTCTTTCTTCTCTTTTCATCTAGTGTCATTAGCCTTTTAACAGTTCCTGTCAAAATAAAATAGAAATGGATAACATTCTAGAGAGAGTTTAAAATACCAAGGTACAATTTAAAACATATCTCTTCCACTACAACCACAATATTTTGGAGAGATCGTTGAACATGTCCGTTAGCCTCCGTCCTGCTTCAGCAATGAATGTGGCGGGGCACATTCTGAGGGAGATGAGGTCAATCATGTGGCAGGAAAACCACGCTATGCTTTTTTTTGAGATCCTGAAAAGGACAGAAGGGCCATGTATATGTGTGCAGCTGGATATGTAATTGCAGATGGCCTAGCAGATTCTGCTGAAGCCCCACTGCCTGGTGTGGACGGTAGCTGTGTATATTGCAGCAGAATTGTGCATGTGAGATCAAGGGGGCATGTCATGTGTTTCAGCACTTCACTCTCTTCAGTAGCACATGATTCCCTGAGTTCGTTGGATGACCTGTGGACCGATCTTTCACGATGAAGAATTCCTTAAGAAGAATAGATCTCGGCCCACCATCCCAATGCCTCCGTCTCAAAACAGCAACATCCCACTGCCCTTAGTCTGCAAGCCAGTCTTTTCAAATGCGATGACAACGCCTAGACCTTCGTTGCCTTTTGTACGAGCTGAACTTTTGTGCTCATCAATTCAACGCTCTTTCCATCAACTCATCTTGTCTTTTGACGCTTCGTGTTTTGCGCTCCTTTGACTATTGGCATATCGGGTGACTGCAAACACTGAAGTTCTTGCTTACGGAGTGTGGAACATTGTTTTCAAGTGATCGCTGTTCTATCATGGTGACGCCGAAAGAATCTTTCTTTGGCAACATGGGCAGACTAACAGCAGTGCGAGCGAAAGTAATGGCAAATTTCTTGACTTATTTCTGAATGTGAATGTTCTTTAGAAAAGGGATGCAGCATTGCTTCTCGCCCTTGTAAAGGTCAGGCATTCCAGACGTGGTTATGAGCGAACAGTTGCCGCAAGTGTTTGAAAAGAGCAAGCAGCCCTGCCCCGTGTGAGGATCAAACTCAGGCCCTTCAGATGACGAGACTGACGCACTACCAATTACGCCAACAAGCCCAGCTGCAGGACACACACCGGAAAGTTTGCCTCACATGGATTTCAGTCGCCCGTTCCCTAATCTTTAGACGTCCTCTGCTGAATGTTGCATTTGCCTTTTGATCTCACCGATACATTTTTGGTCTGTTTCTGTTGCGAGTCCGTCTTTCAGATCTCACCTAGCACAAGTCTCTCTGGCTGAAGTGGCCTCTCTGCTTCAGCATCGTGCCCTCACTCAGCCACTAAAAATGTCACTCGGACTTCTGACAAGCTGACATGAAATGTCAAGAGAGAGTGGCGGAGACGCTTAAGCCAGAGAGAAGATGAAAAGGGGGTGTGGCTGCGAAACGCTTGACAGCTGCACGATGCTCTCCATGCAAGGCGTGACCACAGGCTAAAGGACACCTTTTGGCACATCAAGCTCTAAGCACACACCTGGAGGATGCGGGAATTGATCCTGCTACCTCCCACATGCAAAGCAAGCGCTGTACCATACAAACCAACCCCCCTCGCTGGGGCTTATGCCTCGGCGTCACCTAGTGCCGCTTGTTCCCCTCTTACCGGGCACAGTTCACTGCCCTTCGTCTACAAGGCAGTCGTGTAATTGCGGCTTTCTTGAATTATTGATGAAGGTCTGACTGGACGAGCGAATGACGCCTCTCCCCCATCCTCAAGCTCGCTGACAGATTGAAATGGAAAGTGCTGCTGTGGCTCGTTGGTCTAGTGGTATGATTCTCGCTTAGGGTGCGAGAGGTCCCGGGTTCAACTCCCGGACGAGCCCTTGTGTGCTCTTTTCCTCCTCTTCCACAAGACTGGGAACTGATATCCACATCACTTCGCAGCGTCTGCTTATGGCAAACGATGGAATGTGACTAATGACTGAACGAGTCTGGTGAATTCTCATCACGTGGCACAATGAGAGCGTGCAGTCAGCTGTCCGAGGCGGCAACCTCATTGCTCGTTCAAAAGAACACGTACTGAAAACTCATCACCACTATGTCGTAGATGAGCACCGCGATCGCTTGTTGTCATGCGTCCTTACTTGGGAAATGCAGAAGCAAAAACTGCCCTCTCTCAGCCACCGAAACGTGTGCGGCTCGCCTTGCGCTCTCTGCGCCTCGCATATTTGTGGAGCTGTCTGCTCTTCTTTCTGTTGAAGTAATCAAGTTACGGGGCGTCCTGCAGCCTATGATGTTCTCACTGAGAGCTTTCAAGATTTGAAGGAAAACTACGAGCTTGATTGCTCAAGTCGAACGAATGTGATTGTTAAGCAATCGATGATCAAAAGCACGTCTTCTAACAATTCCTGAGAGTATTATCAGCACTGTTTTCACTCGGATATACTTTTCACTTGCTAAGCTGACAAATTGGATGAGAAAATGAAGGAGACGCACTCAGTGCCGACTGAGGTTGGGAAGGAGGTGTGGCCCTTCAACGCTTGACAATTGAAGGACATTCTCTCCGCAACGGAGGAGCACCTGTCAGAAGTCACAGAGGCTAAATGAGAGCACCAGGCTCCTGGAGCTCTAAACTCAGACCTGGAGGATGCGGGCATCAATCCCGCTACCTCTGGCATGCTAAGCGAGCGCTCTACCATTTGAGCTCATCCTCCTCGCTTCATGCTTCTCGGCATCATGTCTTACCGCCTCTGCCCCTCTTACCGGGCACCGCCCACTGCCCTTGGTCTGCAAGGCAGTCCTTTCAAGTGCGATGACGACGCTGGGACCTTCGTTGCCTATTGTACGAGCTGAACTTTTGTGCTCTTTCCATCAACTCATCTTGTCATCTTACAGTCTGGGTAATTGGAGACTGCACTGTTCTGCTTCCTAAGGTAATATACGGGTTTTTCGCATGAAGCCGTATTGAACAGTATTTCTCGCATTGTGAACATGTGCACACAGCGGTCCCCCGGGTTCCAGTTAGTGCGTAATTATGCATCAATGAAAAACGAAATTAGCTCACTGAAAGTTTGATGTAGAGAATGTGGAAATTTCCAGAAGTTGTGGTCTTTTAAATGCATTTGGTTTGAAGACGTTCTGTGCTTCCATTGTGAAGATATGGACAAAACAATATTTGAGCGTGGTAAAAAAAAGTCATAAAAATGACAAAGTGAAGGCTGAGAAAGCATTCACAATGCATTTTATACACAAAGCAAGTGTTTTTGTAACTCTAAGAGATTTCGCGAAAGCACTACAGGTGTGCCAAAATCGTTTTCGAACTTCAAGCTAACTTTACCCCGGTCTTAGAGAAAGGACTGCCTTTCACTTCTCTGTGTTTTCTTTCACAGCACTGTGCACCTTTTCATTGCTCTCGCTTTCAGAGCCTCTGCACAGCACACGACTCGACATCAGGAAGCACATTGAAGTGAAAGCAGAAAGCACTGCGACATGCACTGTGCAGATCCCGCCACACTAAGAGGTGAGTGGGTCTGTTCGATCACAGCGCATAGGCGAATCCCCAAAAAGTGTGCGTGGCAACAAAAAAAGCTGCTCTGTTTTGAACTGGGGATATTGCACGTGTGAGGCTAACGTGATAACCACTACACTATGGAAACGGTGGGAAATTGTGCCCAGTGGCCCACTGCTGAGCTTCACCAATGCTATTCAGGGACCAATGCTATTCGATGTGAATTAAATGCTATTCAACTGTCCAATTCTATTCAGGGGTGGAAAAGGGTGGAGCCGTGTGTGTCTTTTGTTCAAGGACACCCCCATCTCAGAGCCGGAAGTACAAGCCTTCCTCCCGCAGGTCCACAAAGATGTTATTGTTTAAGAAGATCCTGCGAAAGTCGGCCATCCACCTTTCAGCCCTGCAGTAGTCCAGGCTGAGAGAGAAGCAGTCCTTCAACCTGGCAATGTACAGCCTGACAAGGTCTGGCTTCAGGCCATTGTACATCATGAAGTTCCTCCTATCCCAGACAGCTGTCCTCGTTAGGCTGAGGAGGAGGTTCACTAAAATGGCGTTAACCCCCCCCCCCTCAGACCCGCGGTACCCAAAGAGGAACAGCTCTTTCTAGGGCACCCCGTCAAGAACAGCTCCTCGAACAGAGCGAAACAGGCCATCCAGCAGAACCATCAAGTACGCCCTGGCTCGAGCTGGGGGAAGATCTTACACCAGAACACCTCTGAGACCGGCACTCTGAAGCGTTTCGCCATCATCAGCCTGTAGAACATGCTGGTGGTGCACCCCAGGAGGTCCACCCCACGGTCCCCCCACTTCACCCTCAGCTCCGGCCAGCCCGGGCCTGCTGCCCCGTCTTGTAGATGGAGCTTCTCCAGCCAACTGTCCGGGAGACCGAGTTTGAGCTGCTCGTAATCCTGACGGATCTTACTGACAGGCAGCTCGTCGTCGACCTCTCGCACAGCGTCGACAATAGCCTGGGTGGGCAGAAATCCGTCCTTTACTTCATAAAGAAGATCCTTGACCTTGGATATGCCAGCCCCGTAGAGCTGCCTGTTCCATCGAGACACCAGCAGGGGGTTGAGGAACAGAGGCTGTTCCAGAAGCTGGGCCCGGGTCTCCGACGTGTAGGAGACATGCTGGGACATGAACTACCCCCTTGCCAGCAGGACCTCCCTGTAAAAGGAGGGCAGATGTTTTATCAACCCCGGAGTGAGCCTCACCAGGAGGGTCTCCTGCCCCAAGCCCCCGCAAGTCTCGAGGTAGCTTGCCATACCAATCTTCCAAATGCTGACATTATCCAGGTCAAGGAACTTCTTCACTACTTTCAGCCTAAAGCTTTTCAGCTTCAGGCCTACATCACACAGCTTCAGCCCACCCCTGGAGATTTCCCCAATAAGGATGTCATGAGTGACCCGCGGAGGCTTCCCCTCCCACACGAATCCAACCACCAGTTGCCTAATCTCATTCTCTACCCGTTCAGGAAGAGGCATCACAGACAATGGGTACCACAAGAGGGACAGGCACAGTGTGTTAACGAGCAGGACCCTTCCCTTTAGGGTCAGGGACCTGTGTCTCCACCGATTTAATTGGCCCTCATCTTAATGAGCTTCTCCTTCCACAGGAGAAGCCCAGTGGCCTGCTCATCAGCGTTAATGTAGACGCCAAGGACCTTCAGGTGACCCGTCTCAACCCTGAAAGGGTAGCCGAAGAGCGGGGCAAGGTCTACCCTCCCCACCGGCATGACCTCAGACTTCTCCAAGTTTACCTTGGCGCCCGAGGCAGCGCAGTAGGCCTGCACCACCTCTAAAATGGCCGAGATCTCCGCCAACGTCAGTCTGGTGTCGTCAGCATATTGGTAGATCAACGAGGTGGCGGTGCCCCCAGGCAAGGTCACTGGAAAGAAGCTCGTGAGGGAACCATTCACCTAGACACAGCTCACGATCCCCTTGTCCCCTTGACCCTCACACCTGAAGAGTGCTGGCTGTGATGAATTAAACCAGTTTTACAGGTTTCAATCACAGACCATGTGACATGGGACTCAGTAAACTAACAGCCCCACCGGATTTGATAATACCTAACCAAAATCCGCAATATGGAAACAGAACCTGTGTGATTGTTGATAGATGATGTACTCGTAACATTTTTTCAAGACGAACTACAACATTTAAAAAATGACTTGTATGTACTTGATATCTCTAATCAATCCACGGGTTCCAGCACAAAACGAAAGTAAAACGCATACCGTTTCGCGCTTCTTATTAGTTGCTCAAAAGTAATTTGACCGTATGAAATGCATAATATAAACCTAGAAACATAAACGTGAGCAGTACTTAAGCACTGTAGTATCGGTGTTAAGACATACCTCTCAAAAACTGTAAATCAAGTTAAAAATATCTCAAGACCGATTCTGGTCGTAATGAAACCATGCAAGGGAGTTTTTATGTCCGTTGCAGTTCTTTTGCAACATGAATATAATTATATCGTTATTAATTTCTTGAGATACGCGATTCCATATTATATTCCCTTTTAATCAAATTCTAAAAGTATGCTTGTTGACTCCGGTATCACGTTAGTTAAAGACTTCGAAGCTTACAATGTTTAGGGAGAAATGGAATACTGGTGTGTATTTTTTTCTTTAAAGTACCGAGACCAGCCATATACTGTATGTTTATGTTAAGATTTCCCTTCAGTGGTAAAATTAGATATGAATATCCAATACTTAAACGGGCACAGTTAAGACATTAAATATACATATACATATTGTATACAGTACAGTTTGCATACGGTAATATGTTTATGTTACGCGATTAAAAAATAAATAAATAAAACTGGAAGGTCCAGCACCAGCTGGATTCAAACACACAAACTGCCAGTTGGTAGTCACGCACCTAGACCAGTAGGCTACAAGACAGCTCGCATGAACAGGCAGGCGAAACAGCCCTACACAGCTCTGCCGCAGTACACGGATATAATCATACCGTTATTAAATTCTTGAGATACGCGATTCCATATTATATTCCCTTTTAATCAAATTCTAAAAGTATGCTTGTTGACTCCGGTATAACGTTAGTTAAAGACTTCGAAGCTTACAATGTTTAGGGAGAAATGGAATACTGGTGTGTATTTTTTTCTTTTCATGATAGGTGTCGCATTTTAAATCATTTTCGTAGTTAGAAATTATGAAACGCCCTGTTAAAAGCAAGGAAGTTTTTATGCCCGTTGAAGTAAAACAAAATGCCTGACAAAGTATGGCTTGGACAGATTCCAAGTGCTTGTACAAATGTGCTAAAGAAATTATACTTTGAGTATACAGCTTGTCCAAAGTCATCCATTATTAATACTATTAGTAATATCTTCAGTAAAGGCTTTGATGCATAAATATTTCTGATAAAGGTAGGTTGTGTACTTTTGTCCAACTGAGCAATCTTGCTTTCATAAAATATACCAACATTTTAATGACTGATGATTAACATGCTGTAATACACAGTTCAAAATTAAAGGCTCAAATGCTGTACATGAGAGGTTAAGCTCCCCCTGGCGGTTTTACAAGGCGATGCCGGATAGTTAGTCACGTGACACACGTGAACTGCGTGATACCGCGACACGCCCACCGGGGTATGCCGCGAAATACCTCACCCATTTTGAATGGCTGCATCTGTACATGCTCGGGAAAGCGAATCCGAACAAACCTCATGCCATCAGCAATGGTGGTCCCAGGGTAGTGGCGCATCCTGATGTCCGAAATCACTCTCACCCCCCAGCTACTCAGCTTCTCCTTGATAGTCTCGTTTGAGATATATGCCGGGAAATGGAGGAAGGACACCACTACCTCCTTCCGCTCCAGCCAGCGTCAGTAGCAGGGTGTGCCCTGCACATCCAGCCCCACAGCCACCGCGTCCGCATGTTCTTTTGAGTCCAGAGTCAGTTCAAACTCTTTTGGCGTCCGGGGGTGGCAGGCAAAAAGAGAGCCCTCCCCACAGACGCCATGCACAGCTGCGATAATAGCACCCACAGACGGTTTCTCCACGCCGCTCACATCCACCACAACAGTATGCGCCCTTGCAAAAACCCGCCGGGGGGGTCGGTCCGAATTCCTCATCCTTCTCTTTCCTACACCACTCTCCTCCTCCACTACAATAACATTCTCTGCCTCCATGTTTTTTCCTTCCATTAAAACACAAACAGGACTCAGAAAGCAACAAAAAAGCAACAAAAAAAAAACCAAAAGTCTCTCCCCTCCCCAAACAGAGCTAGGCTGAAGGGGAGGGCTTCAAAAATCAACAAAAAACACCAAAAAAACACAAAAATTCACAAAAAACAAAGTCTTACTAAAGACAAACAAATCCTCTTCTTCTTCTCCTTCTTATAGAGAGGACAGCTCCGTCACCTCTTTTACGACGCTGCTTTTTTTCCCTTGCGTTTTTCTCTTCTTCCCACGTTCTCTCTCTTCACTGCCTTCGTCCCCGCTCTATTTCACTTCAGCCTTTCACTCTTGCTTCCTTCCAATGAGGACGGAGCTGAAAGGGCGCTATAGAGGATCGCTGTGGAGAGCTGCTGCTGTGCTTTGACATCTGAGCTCTGTGGAAAACGATCTCAATACAATTCTGAAAAACGCGACTCCCCGAACGCCAGCCGAACAAGTCTCCACAGCCGAAGCGCTGTGTCTCTTTTCAGCTGGCGATAAACCTTTCCTCGATCCTTTGCGGACTTGTAAAACTGTTCATGATCAGAATAAAAAACGCTCACGCTAATACACAAGCACCCGTGTCTCGCCAAAGCTGACAAATTAACAGACGGACAAGCCGCACTGCACGTGTGAACAGGGGAATGAGCGAGCGAGCGGGGATAGGGCGCCTCCTGCGCTTAAAAGCTTACAGCACCTGGTATTCCCAGGCGGTCTCCCATCCAAGTACTAACCAGGCCCATCCCTGTTTAGCTTCAGAGATCAGACGAAATCGGGCACATTCAGGGTGGTGTGGCCACAAGCGAAAGCTATGGCGCCTGACTCGTTACTTGAAGCTGTGTGTGGCTGGGGCTCCGTGCCCCCCTGAGCGGGACTGAAGGATCGTTCGTGTGCAACTCTTTGGAAAGGAGCTGCTTTCCAAATCACATTGCGTACCTGGATGTTGGCGAATGTGCTCCCTTGTGTTGGCTTGTCCCGCACTGGAGGAAAACAAACAAACTGCTTGGAGGAGCACAAGGCAAGTCTTCACAAGACAAAAACGTCCAGTGCACAGCACTCAAAACATTTCTGGGCTGTCGCATGTTTATTTCAGCACATAAAGCACACCAGTCCAACATGTCGGCCGTCCGCCCTCTTGTGGCCTTGCGGCGTCAGAGCAAGAGGCTCCTTCTCGCTGCCTTTCCGCTGTGTTGCAGAGCCCCGAGAGGGAACCTGGAGCGCACACTTTGTGGGGGGCAGGGGACCGCGTTCGCACTCTCTTGCGCGAGTACTAAATCTCACGGCGCCAGCCAGCGGCCAGGAGACGAATACAATATCGCGGGACAGGGGGGCCTCGTCATTGATTGTTACATATGAGACGGGGATTAGGAGGAGACCCCGACTGATTGGTAAAGGGGAACACTAACACCAGAGTGACACCCCCGGCGGCTCTTTTTGAGAGACGCCCTGGGATTTCTTAATGGCCAAGGAGGGTCGGGACCTCGGTTTTACGCCTCCCCCGAAGGACGGCGCCTGTTTGTGCAGCAGAGTGTCGCCATCAGGATGCTGGGGCATAAGAAAGCCACACAAACCGCAGGGTGAGCGCTCCCTACTGGTCCCAGTCACACCTCTTGCAGGAGCAGCAGCAACCTGAGCTTTTCCGGGGGGAATCTCCCATCCGGGTGCCGGCTAGGCTCACACCTGCTGGGCTGCCGTGGGTGAGCCCAGTCGAGAGTCGCAGGGTGAGATCTAGTCACCGGGGAGAAACGATACAAGCGAAGGATTACTCGGCTCCCAGCACTTGAAAAGACCGACAAATGACTCGTTCCCGCCGGAGCTGAATGTACCTGCATGTGTCGTGTCGTCTTCTTCCCCCGCCCCGCTGTGTTTGCTTTATTGTCTTTGAAGCCGGCCCCCAGGACGAGACGGGCTGTTCCTGTGCCCCAATTAACACTTTACAGGTGCCATTCCCCGACATTGTGGCCATTGTCGGTGGTCACACGCGATAAGATAAGGTGGAGGAGAGTGGGGCATGCCCAGCGCCAGACATTCGAGGAGGGGGCTGTGCGAGGTGAGGTGAGGTGCGACATGCCGGAGCCCTGACGCTGCTAATGCGGAGCACTTGTTGAACTGGCATTGAAAGGACGTGTGCGCACGGAGCGAGCCTTCCCTGCGGCGGAGCGTGGAAACTTTCTCCCCGCACTGCAGGAGTTGTGTGCGCTGCAGCGGTGCCGAGAGAACAGCACAGAAGGCAGCAGGATCTGGAGAGCAGGTAAGAGACGAAGCCTTGTGGGCAGGCGAGCAGGCCCGTTTTTTGGAAATTGCTGAAAAGGCTCCGGTGTTTGTTCGGTGTGTGGCAGGCGCACGACGCGAGCTTGCGTAGCGATCTGCCAGTCTGGTGTTATGCAAATGAGGCCGAATTGCGTCCCGGGACATGCTGCGATTGCGCATTGGTGACTGCAGATGTGTAGGAAACGGTGGCTCGTTTTCTCGTTTTGCCCACCCTTTTGAGTGTTAGTGTGGCGTGTGAGTGTGTGAAAGAGTGGGCCCAGCAGGAGTGCGGGGCGAGGAGCTGGGCTAGGCTGCGCGCTTTGTGCTGTTGGTGTGGGCCGCTTGCAGGGCCTTATACAACTTATACTTACCTGGCAGGGGTGATACCTTGATCATCCTGTAGGTGGAGTAGTTGGATTGTTTTCTTGTTTTGTGGAAGCAGTGTTTGTTTTGCAGTTTACGAAATGGCAACTTTTGGATCCCGCGAGAATGTTGTGCGTTTTGAGCTTTTGGATGACCTCTTCATGGATCGTATGCAGTTCAGCAGAAAAGTGTTGCAGAAGGAACTTGGCTTTGAACCTCAGCACTTGGATTTCATCTTCGCTCTCCCAGGTCAGAAAGCATTTGAGGTTGTATTTGCTACCTATCCTCTGTTTGAACAATGTGTGGATGTGTTTGAGGCAAAAAGAGGGAAAGTTCCTGCCCTTGAGAAGATCAACTTGCAGCCTCTGACACAGAGAGAGAGGAAAATGGTGCATGTTGTTATGTTCTTGGAACTGGCAAAGACGGAGGACATTCACACCTGGCTTAACCAGTACTGCACCGTCCACCATGGAACTGAGGTTAGAGATGTTGACGGTATAAAAACAGGAGCAAGGAAATTCGAGGTTCGCTTGCTACCGGACAATGTAAATGGAGGCTTAAGGCACCTGCCCTCTACAATCCGGCTGGGCGCCTGCAATGGCTATGTTTTTTATGTGGGACAACCAAAGGTGTGTCGGCGCTGTGGTGCTGTGGGACACCTGGCATCATCCTGCACTGTGAAATGCCGCAAGACCTGTGGCAAACAGGGACATTTAGCCTGACTGCTCAATGCTGCCAAAGTGCAATTTATGTGGCTCGGAAGGACACATTTTTAAGAACTGCCCTCACGCCTATACCAATAAACTCAAAATGAGAAAGGATGAGGCAGTGCTTGTTTCAGCCAAACCGGCCCGAAAATCCAAAGCAAATAACAAGTCAAACAAAGAACCCTTGTTGGACAAAGACTCTCAGCCTCCAGCCAGGATCAGTCCTGCTGTGGCTCCGGGGCCGGTGGAAGAGAAATCCACTACGCCCCCACAACTGCAGACTGCACCAGACAAGCACGAGGGTTTGAAAACCCCCGAGAACAGCGAGGACCCCTCCCCCACTCCTGCTCCTCAGAACGAGGGCCAGTGTGGGGCCCCCCGGTGGAGCGGGTCCAGCGAGGATACCCAGGATTCAGCGGAGCTGCTTTTCTCAGACTCTGCAAGTGCTAGAGATGTCCTCCTCTCCTCCATCCAGTCCATCACGGAGGATCTGCAGCAGCTGGTGGGTGAGGGGGAAGAGGAGACTGGTGCATCGGCTGCACCCCTTTCCCCTCAGTGCTCCCAGGAGCTGGACTTGAGGAAAAGGAAAAATGACTCTGTTTTCTCCCAGAGCGAGGAGGAAGGAGAGCATGGTGATGGGGACAGCTGGAACCCCTCCACCCCTCCCTCTACCCCCTTCCTTGAAATGGACTCCGTGAACGCTTTTACTGCTGCCACCCTGATGAAGGCTCATTCAGAGGATGGCTGGCAGGAAATTGGTAAGAAGAAAAAGAAAAAGAAGTAAATCAAGAGAGATATAAAAGCTTTGCAGATAGGTGGGATAAAGGGCCTTCTGATTGGTCAGGGGACAATAACAACAGAACCTCTGGCGTGGCCATTCTTTTCAAAGGATGGACATTCAAATTGAAAAGTATTCAGAGGGTCATAGATGGCAGGTTGCTGTGTGTGGATGTGGAATGGGGGACCGTTAACCTGCGTCTAATCAATGTGTATTGTCCTACTGACGTGGGAGGAAGGGTGGAGCTACTGAAAGCACTCTCTCCCCTATTGTTATGTAGCACAGACGTGATAGTGGGAGGGGATTTTAATTGTATCTTAGAGCACACAGACAGGCAGTCTAGCTCTCCGATAAAATTGGATTCCAGCTCACTGGCCCTGCAAAACTTAGTTCAAGACTTTAAACTCTCAGACACATATAGATGTACATATCCCACAACAGCAGGATATACATGGTCAGGGAGGAATAGCAGCTCCAGAATTGACTATTGCTTTGTCTCAGAGAGAGTGAACGTTGTTGGGGTCACTCTTCAGCCTGTCTTCTTCTCAGATCATCAGGCTTTAGGGTGTAGAGTGGAACTCCAGGGCGGGACTGTCTTTGGCCCAGGCTTCTGAAAACTCAACACAAAGCTGCTAGAGAACGAGGGGGTAGTATCCCGCTACAAGGAGAAACTATCACAGTGGCTGTCCTTGCAGTGTCTGTACGGGTCAGTAGGAGAGTGGTGGGAGGAGGTGAAGGTGAGGACAAAGGCCTTTTTCATGGCTGAGGGAAGGAAGGCTGCTGCCAGACGGAGAAGAGTGCTAGCCAGGAAACAGAGGCAGCTGCAGCGTCTCTACACGAGACAGTGGCTTCGATGTGCTCGAGGATATCACCCTTTTAAAAAAGGATGTCCGGAGCATAGCGGAAGAAAGTAGTCGAGGAGTGCTGTTAAGAAGCTGAGTGCAGTTCTTGGAAGAAAATGAGAAGTGTACTCGCTTCTTTTTCAGGAAAGTGGTAGGCTCCAAGTCTGTCATGGAAAGTGTAGTTGATGAGGAGGGAAGAGAGAGTACAGAGCTGAGTGCTATCCTCTCCTGCATCGAGGCCTTCTTGTCACGGACGTCCAAGGGGACTAACCGTGGGGAGCAGGAGGGCGGAAAAAGACCCATATGCGTAGCGGCGAGACGGGAAAAAGGCCCGGGCTCATTAGTGCAAAGAGTTCAGGAATGCCGTATAGAAACCTGTGCCCTCAGGGAGCGGACGTGGGGCGCCCTGGTGCCTGGCGGGTCTCAGGACATCCGAACGTCAGTGCTGAGCGAGGACAGAGTGCAAGACCCTGAAATATTTAGCCCAAGGGAAAGAGAGGGACAGGAAGGACAGCAGACCAGAAACTAGGGACAGGACAGAGAATACCGCCCTCTGGCTGCAGAGGGCGTGACACTTCTACTCAAGACTGTACAGCTCTACAGAGGTAAAGGATGAAGAAATTCATTTTTTTACCTCAAAGCTAGAAAACGTTTTGAGTGAAGAAGATAGGGAAGTACTTGAGGGGGATTTGACAGTAGAACAGCTGAGAGGCTATGGAGAGCTTCAGAAGGGGAAAACTCCGGGTGCTGACAGGCTCCCTAAAGGGGTGTCTGCTTTTACTACTTGCACGAATGAAGGCAAAAAAAAGCCAATCGATGTGAACGAACGACGCTTTACAGAGGAGTACTGCCTGACTGGATCGTTTATGAACGACAGAGGCCACTCCGACCTCTTCTCGGTTTTCTTCAATGACTTACTAAGGATCTTCTTCACATTCGACCATGCAGGGGAAGCCAGGTACACCAAAGCAAACGCATGAATGTGCATTTCAAGCAGAGACCAGGAGGGACTTGTTTACACCGAGAGTGGGCGGAGAATGGAACAATGCGCCCAGCCCTGTTGCTGGAGCCGATTCTTGATGAGCTCTTGGGCTCACTAAGAGGCCCCCGCTGGATGCTAATCTTTCTGTTGTTCTTGCAGGTCCTGCGCTGCTTTTGAGCCGACAGAGCTCGTGCTGGTCTGTCAGCACAGCCCAATTGCAATTGATCGGCTCCGCGTACAGAAGGAACTTGCGTTTGGTACAAGAGTGCACAAAGGCACCGGAAATACATTGAGAACAAATGACCGGTCGCTCAAGACCTCTGTGAAGTACAGGAGCGTGCAAAACGAGGCTGTTTCCACCCGGTCTCGAACCGGGGACCTTTCGCGCGTAAGGCGAACATGATAGCCGCTACACTACGGAAACCTGCAGGGACCGCTGCTGGTGTCACGCTTGCGTTTCGGGGTGAGAAAGGGACGCGTCACTTTAGGCAGGGGGCGCTGGAGAGAGGAACAAAGGGCGCGATGAAACAAAATGCCGAAACCCGGGATCGAACCAGGGACCTTTAGATCTTCAGTCTAACGCTCTCCCAACTGAGCTATTTTGGCGGTGCGCCAAGCCCACACCTAACTGCTCTAGCCTTCCTGTGTTGCAGCATGAGCGCACCAAGAGTAACGGGAGAGTGTTGCAGTAACGTCACTCAGAAGGAAAGCCACCCAGGTGCGCCCTCTGAGCTCTGTCCAGCGCATCTTCCTCGCATGGACTTCTGCCTGTGATGGGCAGGAAACAGTTAGCAAGAACAGAACGACACCCCATGGGTGTCTCATGACCACACCTTAGGTTGTGACACGTGCAGGTGTGAGGGGTTGCCGGGCTACTTTGGAGCAGAGCTTGGGCGGAGGGGGGGCGGGAAAGCAGACAAAGAGGTGACACCTCAAGGTCTGCACGATCACAGCTCTCCGCCGCCCCAGGCTTCCGCTCGATAAGCTACTGGACACACCCGCCCCTCCTCACACAGACCGTGGAAAAGCCCCCGAGTGGGAGGGCTCTCTCTTCCTCCCAGGAGCTCTTGGACACGACGCACAGGCAGGGCGCGGGGAGCCGCCGCCTGCAAACATGGCTCCAGGCAGGACTCCGCTCTACAGGAGCCGCAGAGCAGAGGAGATGGGGGCAGCTTAGCTCCTGTGCAGAGACCTGAGCTGTTGTTGCTGCGGACGCTGTCTTTTCTGCACTCGGGGTAGGAGTGAATGTTGAGTTGCCCTTAGAAATGAAGCAGAGCACTTCAACGGCACGGGTGTGTGTGTGTGCGCCCTGGTGATTCTGGGAGACAGATCGAACCTGGGCTAAATGAGAGGTGGCTTAGCCCTCTTCCATTTGCTAGTTCAAAGTTGTACAACCCATTTGTATCTGCTAGGCGGCGCAGTCGTCGTGCACAAAGAACGCTTTGAAAAGCGTCAAAGGCAAGTCATTCCGAGTTGGTCGTTTGTGTTTTCCGTTCAGACGCGAAATGCTGAAATGATCTCTCGGCTCCTCGGTTGTCATTTCTGCTCCGTAAAGGGATCACAGCACGCGTCAGCTTCCAGCACGCTGGGTCGGGACACGATGCCGGGGGTCGGCGCATGCGAGGTCTTCCTCGTTAGTATAGGACCTGTCACCTGTCCCCACCTGTCACGCGGGAGACCGGGGTACATCAGGACGCGCATTGAAGTGAAAGCAGGATGCGCTGCGACATGCACTGTGCAGATCCCGCCACACTAAGAGGTGAGTGGGTCTGTTCGATCACAGCGCTAGGCGAATCCCCAATCCCCTTTTGTGCCTGGCAACAAACGAAGTCTGTTTCCGCCTGCTTTCGAACCGGGGACCTTTCGCGTGTGAGGCGTTGTGTGTCTGTTTTAATGTTTATTTATATGTTAATACTCTTGTTTTGTGTTGGACGCTCAATGTCTGTCATTACTTATGATAGACAAACGCTTTTAAACCTGAGGACAGACTCCTTAATGTCATCAAACAACTTTTTTCACGTACCGGACTCCACCTGCTGGATCGGACAAAGATGCGGCGAACAACAACAGGTGGGCAGCAGACGCCGGGGAAGACGAGGCGGCGTGCTAGCGCGACTACGAAGGCGTCCACACAGACCACCGCTGCCGTCTATTTTGTTAGCTAATGTTCAGTCACTGGACAATAAGATAGATGAGCTACATTGTCGGATCAACACGGAAAGGGACCTGAGGGATTGCTGTGTTTATGCCTTCACTGAAACCTGGCTGAATGTGTGCGTCCCAGACACCTCCATCCAGCCAAAGGGGTTCACCGTTTACCGCATGGACAGAAACCACCAAGCAACCGGCAAACACAAAGGCGGAGGCGTTTGCTTCCTGGTTAACAGCAAGTGGTGCACCGACGTGAAGGTAATCTCTGAATCCTGCTCGCCGAATCTAGAACACCTGACAATAAAATGTCGACCCTTTTATTTGCCGAGGGAGTTTTCCGCCACTATTATCACAACCGTTTACATTCAACCTCAAGCCTGCGTGGAAGCAGCACATAGCGAACTCCACGACATTATCAACAAGCACGAAAACTCCCACCCAGAAGCCATCTCAATTGTAGTTGGGGACTTCAACCACTGCAATCTGAGGAAAGTTCTGCAAAAATACATTCAGCATGTCACTGTACCGACAAGAGGAGGCAAAATTTTAGACCACTGCTACACAACAATAAAAGGAGCATACAAAGCGCTTCCCAAACCGAGTTTCGGTAAGTCGGACCACATCGCTCTCCTGTTGCTTCCTGAGTACAAACAGAAGCTGAAGACCTCCCCCATTGCGAATAGGTCAGTGCGTTGTTGGTCTGAGGAGGCGGAAAGCAGGTTAATAGACTGCTTTGATAGTACAGACTGGGACGCATTCAGAGCTCCCGACACAGATTTAAATGATCATACGGACGCGGTCACCAGCTATATTAAATACTGCACCGACGTTTGTGTACCAGAAATGAAAATTAGGTCATTTCCCAATCAGAAACTGTGGTTCAACCACGACATACGCAATAAAATAAAAGATAGATCCACCGCGTTCAAATCGGGGGACGAAGAGCTGTACAAGAAATCACGGAATGCATTAGAGGAAGCCATAAAACGCGCCAAACAGAGCTACAGAGTGCGGCTTGAAACTCAGTGCGCTGACACCCGGAGGCTGTGGCAGGGATTACAGTCAATCACAGGCTACAAGGGCTGCAGCCAGGAGATTGACACGAACAACGCATCCCTGCCTGACGAGCTGAACCACTTCTATGCCCGCTTTGATGCTCTGAACACGGGCAATGCTGAGAAGACCCCAAGTGTGCAGGGCGAGTTTGTTCTGAAACTCTCAGAGCAGGACATGCAGAAGACTCTGAGCAGGGTGAAAATCCTTAAGGCTGCAGGGCCTGATGGGATACCACCTCGAGTCCTAAGGACATGTGCAGCCCAGCTGACCACAGTGTTTACGGACATCTTTAACTCCTCTCTGTCACAGTCCATGGTCCCCACCTGCTTTAAAAAAACCACTATTGTTCCAACCCACAAAAAGACAAAAGTGACATGCCTGAATGATTACTGCCCAGTAGCATTAATATCTGTGGTGATGAAATGCCTGGAGAAGCTGGTGTTGTCACACATCAACTCCTCCATCACAGAGTCCCTGGACCCCTTGCAGTTCGCCTACCAGAACAACAGATCAGTGGATGATGCTGTCTCCCTGGCTCTGCATACAGCCTTGGAACACCTGGACACTAAGAACTCGTATGTGAGAATGCTGTTTGTGGACTACAGTTCAGGATTCAATTCCATCATACCCAGTCAACTGGTGACAAAGCTCAGGGGATTAGGTCTGTGCAACTCTGTCTGCAACTGGCTGCTGGACTTTCTTATCGAGAGACCACAGGTGGTGCGGATAGGCAATAAAACATCAACACCACTCACCCTGAGCACTTGAACCCCACAAGGCTGCTGTCTGAGTCCAAGGTTGTACTCCCTATTTACTCACGACTGCACAGCAAGACACAGCAACAACCGCATCATTAAGTTTGCCGATGACACCACTATAATAGGACTGATCAGTGATGATGACGAGTCCACTTACATGGATGAAGTTGTACAGCTGCTTAGGTGGTGTCATAGCAATAACCTGGACTTGAACATAAAGAAAACGAAAGAGATAATAGTGGACTTTCGGAGACACAGGCCATACACTCACAGCCCACTCAGTATTGATGGAACGGAAGTGGAAACAGTCACCAGCTTTAGGTTTTTGGGAATTCACATCTCTAAAGATCTAACCTGGACTGTGAACACTGACTCTATCATGAAGAAGGCTCAGCAGCGCCTTTATTTCTTGAGGTGCCTCAGTCGATGGGGGATGCCAATACATGTGTTGGTGAACTTCTCCCGCTGCACCATCGAGAGCGTCCTCACCAACGGGATCACCGTGTGGTATGGCAACACCTCTTCACGAGAAAGAAAGGCACTGCAGAGAATGGTCAATATGGCCCAGAAGATCATCAGCTAAGGTCTCACCGCTGCCGTGGTAGAATTCTGGCCATCACAGAGGACAGTCACCACCCCGGGCATGAGCTCTTCACCCCACTGCCCTCAGGCAAGAGATATAAGAGCATACGGACACTTACCACTAGATTCTTCAATACCTTCAATACAAGCAGTGAGACTGGCGAACACATTTAGCCATCCCCCTCGGACCACACCTACACCATCACCATCTACCTCTTTATGATTTCTTATCTATTGCACATCTCCAGTCATTGTTTACACATCTGTATTCTTCTTCTTCTTCTTTTTCACAGCCTTAGTCCCAGACTGTCCTGGGGTCAGCTGCTTTGGTTGCTCTTCTCCGTTTACACATCTGTATTGTTTACATTCAAACTGTCTACATGTTTACTTGCACATTGTCTATTGTTTATTTGTACATTGTCTTGATGCACTGTTTTCACTTTGTCTTGTTTTTTACACTTGTTTTACAATCGAGAGACTTTCTGTAAGTAAGAATTCCATTGTACCAGTACCGGTTACATATGGCAATTAAATTCAAGTTCAAGTTCAGAGAGACTGGCAAAGGAGCAGCAAACTCAAGCTACAACGGTCTCTGTCCTGTGTGAATGCGCTGGTGGACTATTAATCTACTTGACTGACTAAAACTCTTCCCACACTGACTACAGCTGAAAGGTCTCTCTCCTGTGTGAATGCGCTGGTGGGTTTTTAAGTTACTTGACTGACTAAAACTCTTCCCACACTGATTGCAGCTGAACGGTCTCTCTCCTGTGTGAATGCGCTGGTGGCTTTTTAAGTGACTTGACTTACTAAAACTCTTCCCACACTGATTGCAGCTGAACGGTCTTTCTCCTGTGTGAATGCGCTGGTGGGTTTTTAAGTGACTTGACTTACTAAAACTCTTCCCACACTGATTGCAGCTGAATGGTCTCTCTCCTGTGTGAATGCGCTGGTGGCTTTTTAAGTGACTTGACTTACTAAAACTCTTCCCACACCGATTGCAGCTGAACGGTCTTTCTCCTGTGTGAATGCGCTGATGTCGTTTTAAGAGGTGCGAGTGACTAAAACTCTTCCCACACTGACTACAGCTGAAAGGTCCCTCTCCTGTGTGAATGCACCGGTGTGATTGTAATTGGCTTATCTGACTAAAACTCTTCCCACACTCACTGCAGCTGAACGGTCTCTCTCCTGTGTGAATGCGCTGGTGTGATTTTAAGTGGCTTATCTGACTAAAACTCTTCCCACACTGACTGCAGCTGAACGGTCTCTCTCCTGTGTGAATGCGCTGGTGGATAATTAAGTTACTTGACTGACTAAAATTCTTCCCACACTCACTGCAGCTGAATGGTCTCTCTCCTGTGTGAATGTGCTGATGTCGTTTTAAGAGGTGCGAGTGACTAAAACTCTTCCCACACTGACTACAGCTGAAAGGTCTCTCTCCTGTGTGTATGCGCTGGTGTGACTGTAAGTGGTTTTTCTGATTAAAACTCTTCCCACACTGACTGCAGCTGAACGGTCTCTCTCCTGTGTGAATGCGCTGGTGGGTTTTTAAGTGACTTGACTGACTAAAACTCCTCCCACACTGACTACAGCTGAAAGGTCTCTCTCCTGTGTGAAGGTGCTGATAGGGTTTTGAAATGCTAGACTGACAGAAACGCTGCTCCTCCCTGTACCATAATGGCAGTTTGTCCACTCCATCTGAGCAAGGCCTTGAGTGATTCTTCTTCATCCCCTGATCGTGCTGGGGTCTCTTATTCTGAAAATGCTCCATGGAATGGCCTTGCTCGGTGTGCTGAAACTGAGATTTGTTTTCGTCATTATGTCCCTCAGTGTGCTGCACAGCACTATGAATCATCTGGGGCTCCTTCTCCAGCTCTCTGAGACTAAAACCGTCCAGTTCATTCAGTTGTTCCTCTCTTTCCTCAAGAACAGACATACTCTCCAGTTCATTAAAACTTTCAACGATTTTCTCAGTAACCAGATTATTAAACCTGTGTGTAAAGTCATCAGATACTAAGGGATTACATGATTGTTTGAGACTCTGCAATGACAGTCTCTCCACTTGAACAGAACAAGGCCTAATTATTATCAAGCCCTGTAGGAGCTTCTGTTGCTCCTCCCTGTACTGACTCTTCTCAGTGTGCTGTGACTCAGTACTGTTCTCTTCACCAGGTACATCAGTCTGCTGCTCTGCAGGGTCAATCAACTTGGGCTCCATGTCCTGCTCTGTAAGATTTAAAACATCCAGTTTTTCACCGTGCTCTTGTATAGAGATGCAGCCCAGTTCATTACAACCTTGTGTAATATTGATTGTGTCCAGATTATTAATCTTCTCTGTAAAATCATCACATACTAAGAGCCCAGGTGTCTCAATCTCAGGCTCTGTCTTCATCATGGGCACAGAGTCCAGATCCTTGACACTCTGTCTACTTTCTGTGTGCTGCTCACTAAGTGCCTCTTTCCCTTCTGCGGCAGTGAGCTCTGTCTCCTGCTTCAGACTGGAGCCCCACTCCTCCACACTGTGCTGCAGTTCAAGAGGAGCCCTTTCCCCAGCTTCAATAAGAGCACTGGCCTCTGAATCTGTAAACACAAGACAAGACCTTTATAAGAATAAACTTTATTTTATAGTTTTATACCTTTAGAGGTGGCTTCTCAAAGCATTTTACAGAATGCCAACAACAAAAAATACACAAAATTAGCACGATGAGAATACACAGTTAGGAGACAGTAGACAGTGGTACTAAGTACAGTAGGAACAGAGGGGTACAGAACAGTTAAATAAAGGCTCTTCTGAAGAAAATGTTTTTGAGTCTGTATTTGGAGTTTAGAGAACGTGACTCTCCGATATCCTTGGGGAGAGAGTTCCAGAGCTTGGGGCATAAAATTAGAAGGCCCTGTCACCCATACAATGTAGATGGCCTTGGGGGACAGATAGGAGAACAGAATAAGAAGAGAGAAGATTGCAAGGTAGGGAGTAGGGTGATAATATCAGACCAGCATGGAGGTGTCAAGCCAAGCCAAGACATGGAGAGTCTTATAGGTGAGCAGGAGGATTTTTAAGCCGATATGAAACTTGACAGGAAGCCAGTGCAAGGACTCCAGGATAGGAGTAATGTGATCATTTGTACTAGACCTGGTCAGGATTCTGGCTGCTGAATTTTAGACATACTGCAGTTTGTTCAATGTGGATTTAGAAACCCCAGAGTGTAGAGCGTTACAGTAGTCGATTTGGGAGAAGACAAAAATTTTCAGTCAAAGTTAGTGATAACACAGGGCGTAGTCGAGCAATATTTATGAGGTGAATTAAAGATGTTCTGACAACATGCTACACATGTGGGTCGAACGTCAAATATCATCCCCAAGTTTTTCAATTTAGACTGAAGCTCAAGTACAAGACCATCTACAGATAGGGTTACACATTGGTTGTACAAAGTTGATGGGTGGTGCCAGTAAGCATGACTTCAGTCTTGTCACAGTTAAAGGAAGGAAATTCTGAGTCACCCAAGTTTTTATATCGGGGATGCAAATAAATAGAATAGAGACAGCCACATCATCGTCAGGTTTGGTATGGATGTATATTTGAGAATCATCAGCATTGTAGTGATAGCTGAGGCCATTTGATCTTAAAAGCCTTAAACTACACACACGTATACTAGTACACTCACAATCAATTTGGGTTGTTTTAACATAGTGGAATAAGTGGGTATAGGGGCGTGTTCTGATTTAGCTCTGTCAGAAACATAACTACCATGTAAAAAGTAAGTCTACTGTAATAATATCACAATTACATTACATTTACATTAACACTGCACTGAGAGAGGGGTTAATACAGACACTTTCTGGAAACTACACTACATTAACACTGCATTGAGAGAAAGGGATTAATACAGACACACTGACTGCACACTACAGGACATTAACACTGCACCGAAAGAGAGGTTAATACAGACATGCTGACTGACTGGACACTCCAGTACATTAACACTGCACTGAGAGAGAGGGATTAATACAGACACTGACTGCACAATACAGTACATTACCACTGTATTGAGAGAGGGCTTAATACAGGCACTGCGACTGGACAATACAGCACATTAACACTGCAATCAGAGAGAAGGATTAATACAGACAAACTGACTGCACATTACATTACTTTAAAACTGCACAGAGAGAGGCGGGTTAATACAGACACAATGACTGGACACTACAGGACATAAAGACTGCACTGAGAGAGAAGGGTGAATACGGACACAATGACTGGACACTACAGCACATTAACACTGCACTGAGAGAGAGGGGTTAATGGATACATACGGACATTTTCGTTTAATTGTTGATTTACCCTCGGGGCCATTTCAGGCTGTTCCTCTAATTTCAAAACCCCCTATACGTAACAGCTGGTGTCACCAATTTTCTGTGATGAACTGGTATCCCGTCCATGGTGTGTCCCACACTGTGCCACTTGCATGCTGGGATAGGCTCCGGCTCTACTGTACCCCTGTACTGGGTAGAGTAGTGAATTCAACTGAGAGGAAATGACTGTATCTCTAGAAGACTCATACACCTTCTGCTTTGTGCTTAATCCAAAGAGGTCAGTAAGAGAACAGTGGACCTTGCAGTGCTGGTACTCAACAGTAAGAGCAGACAACACTGGCCAGACAGTCAGCACAAAAACACCATGAGAAAACCCCAGATAACAGAGTTTGTACTTTTAATTCCTTCCAAATCCACAACACTCCTTCTCCTCCAAGATCAATCAACACAGAAGAATCCCCAAACTTCAAACACCCCAATACACTGCACCTCACCAGAGACAATCCAATATTCACTTGCTCCTGCACCTCAAACCCCTGACCGCTGGAAAACATAAGAATGCATACAGCCGTCGACTGATCGGCCATTTTTATCCTGTTTACAATTTCACGGTTATTTCCAGATTTTATTTGCGTTTGTAAATCCTAAAACACGTTTGGCCAAGAATGTTAAAAATAAGGAAGATGTTCCAATTTTTTTTAAACAAAACTAAACAAGTAAGATACCCACGTTTTTCCGTAATGATTACGTAAATACAGTAGCTTATCATTTTTTTTATCTGAGTCATTGAATGATATGGAGTCAGTCTAAATTATGTGTTCTAAGCCCTGTTTCTGAAATAAAGATGTTTTCAGCACCATCATTGGGAAAACAACAGTTCAGTACTGTACTGAGAATGAGGGGTTAGTACAGACACACTGACTGGACACTCCAGTACATGAACACTGCACTGAGAGAGAGAGGGGTTCATACAGACACACTGACTGGACACTCCAGTACATAAACACTGCACTGAGAGAGAGAGGGGTTCATACAGACACACGACTGGACACTCCAGTACATAAACACTGCACTGAGAGAGAGAGGGGTTCATACAAACACACTGACTAGACACTCCAGGACATGAACACTGCACTGAGAGAGAGACGGGTTCATACAGACACACTGAATAGACACTCCAGTACATGAACACTGCACTGAGAGAGAGGGGTTCATACAGACACACTGACTGGACACTCCAGTACATTAACACTGCACTGAGAGAGAGAGGGGTTCATACAGACACACTGACTGGACACTCCAGTACATTAACACTGCACTGAGAGAGAGAGGGGTTCATACAGACACACTGACTGGACACTCCAGTACATTAACACTGCACTGAGAGAGAGGGGTTCATACAGACACACTGACTGGACACTCCAGTACATGAACACTGCACTGAGAGAGAGGGGTTAATATAGACAAAGTGACTGACATAATAGTCCAAAGGAGTCAGTACAGACAGACCCTGGTGGACTGGAATGTTTAAACCTTTCTATACAAATATAAAATATTAAAGATATAACACAATAATTATAATACAAATACAATATTTTTAATTTCCCGAATGACGTCGGATTGTGCACTGATTCGGTGAAAGAATTATATTATAATACAAATACAGTATTATATACCGTGGATATATATATATATTTCATAATAACGTCGGATTACACTGATTTAGAGAAACAAATGCTGGATATGAACGAGTTGTTTTTATAACCGGCCAACAGTTCAGTTTCCAGTAAAGAATCCCGTTGCTACGTCACACAGGTCTTTCCCACTTCACTCTGCATCTCTCCACTATATTCTCACCAGTGAGGACGTTAAAGATACTGGTTTTAAACACACACACTCTGACTACATACAAGTCACCACACTGACCTGACAGCTCCAGTTTCGTGTTCAATTCTTCTTTTATTTCTGCAGTCACTTCACAGGGAAGCGGGTGTCCAACACGATCTGTCTGTCTCCGATCTCCTCCTGCTCTCGACTCCTTCTCCCACAGCTGCAATCTCCACTTCAGGCTTTCGTTTTCATTCTTCAGCTGCGCCATTTCACTCCCGAAACTCTCTTCCACAAACTGTGTGATTTTAAACACAGACCGTCTCAACAGAGTCTGGGAGACGCTGCGGAGTTTGTTTTCAATCTCATCCTCAGAGTCAGACATCCTGTTTCGGAACACATGTGAAACTTCATACACGATCGATTTGAGCAAAACCTCCATGAAAGAGCGAAGCTCAGTTTCCAGATTGAACAGCAAAATTGCCATATTTAACCAAAATTGAACACAAATACAGAGAGTGTGCTGTGCTGATATTAAAATGACAAACACTAAAAGTCCTACACCCCTACGAGTCTATATTACTGCAAAGGTTTTAATTCACACCTGAAGCAGGAACAGGAACTGAGCGATCACTCCTCCTACATCCTGGCACATGACGCACTTCCTTAGTGATTGTTGCTATGCACTTCACGTGAAGGACATTTTTAGTATGTTGTATCTTGTTGAATATACGATGAAAAATAATGTAGCATTGTTTACAAATATATGTACGTAAAATATACACATCTGTATATATATACACATACAAGTATATATGTTGTTTTTTCATATATTTCCAGATCTTTCGCCTGTATTGAAATAAATAACAGTACTTAAACGTGTATTGAAATAAAGGGATCAAACTTTCAATGTAATTGATCCATATCTGAACAATGTTTATTAATAGACGGTAATGTGAACAATTCCTGTTGCCAATTGGTTGGATAACTCCAAGAGATCAGGTATTGAAAATCATTTTTTAAACAGAAAATGTGAAATGGAAAGTAGGTCAAAAGCCTTCTGATAATCTAAGTACACCATACTACATGTTCTGTGCATCCATTAGTTTTATGGGCTTTATGGGATTTAATTAGTTAGACAAATTACATTTCTGATTACAATAGATAGTTTTATATCTCTATTCATAATAAAGGTTGGTTTTATTATAATTTATGATTTCTATAATTTATAGTAATCCTTTGTTTCATTTTTTCAGAAAAAAGACTGTAATGTTGATAGAATAAGAAAAAAAGGTCCCTAAAAGACTGATTTGAATGAAGCATTTTTTGTCCACATTTAACATTTTGCAGCTCTCACAAACCAGCAGCATTCTGACAGAAAGAGCAGTTGTAAACTGTCATTGTCTGTTGTCCAGAGGAGCAGAGTGACTGAGAGGTCAGAGCTGTTAGCTGGTATTGTCAGTGTGAGAACAGCTCTCCAGCTCCGTCTCATTGACTTCACACCACCTGAGTGCTGATGCTCTTTCTCTCCTGTTCGTCTCCTCTCCACTACCGTCTTTTGTTCTTTTGTTTGATTTATCAGCTGCCCCTCATGCATGAAGGAGGCACCAAAGCCAAAACATTGTGTCTCTTTTCTTTTCACTATGGAATAAACCTTTACCTACTCCTGTCTCATTCACTCTCTTTTTCACCTTGTCTGCAGTCTCACCTCCTGCTGCTCCATTGTCTGCAGTTTCTGTCCAGAGTTTCACCTCCTGCTGCTCCATTGTCAGAATGAATGATGAGTCACAGGACTGTTCTCACCTGTTAACACCCAGTAACATTTCTGCCCAGGTGGCAATTTAAATACCTGATTCTGTATTTTAATGTGTCTGTTTTGTGTTTAATGTCTTCATCCTGCTCCTTTTGTAATGAAATTGTTGTACTTGAAGTTGTAAAACTCAAACCTTGGTTTACCATGAGATTGTAACGTGATTTCTTGTTGTAATGTTCATCTGCATTTGATATGTTTATATTTCACTATATTTAATCATAATCATATGTACTCATACATACTCCATGTAGATAATGTAAAAGAAATCTCATGTCACAGTAAAGGCTCACACAGCGAGAATTCTTGAAGAATAAAATCACACTGCACAACTTTGGAACATCATGTCCAAGTTTAGTGACAGCAACATTAGAAATTTTAAGCTAAGACATTTCAGATCACCTTTTTATTAAAAGTTCAAGCAAAATTGAATATTTTTGCAAGAAACATTTCAAAATCTCAATCAAATCCAGTACAATCCCGACAAGTTGGGAAACAATTTTATGGTTCTTATGGTAAGAAAAAAAATAACACGAGACCACACAGATTCTTTAATGTTTACATCATAATGTTATTAGAGTAGGACACTGATGTGAATATGTGTTTGGGTTTCAATTAGCTGATTCTTGTTGAAGAATTGGTGATTTACGGTTAAAGAATCAGTAGTGTCGGATTAAGTCCCGTTCTAAGTTTCTTACTTTTGTGAGCAAACTTACCCACATCTGCAATATTTTAAAATATATGGAATAATTAATTGGAAATAACTAAATTATCGACAATATCCAGTTATATACTTGAACAGACAAAAAAAATGATTATGATATTACATATACCCACATACTTCATATCCTACATATTAACATACTGACCAGAATAATTAAAAACCTTTGGTTCTGAACCCCTGCAGTTAGTGTTAATTAGAAAAACAACAGTGCTGAAACCTGAGCATAAATTCAGCTGCTCTCCAGGTTTGTTCCACATGGTTTTTTGTTGCAATTGAGCTCAGAGCTGGAGATGATCTCTAGATAGAACCGTGTAAACTAGTCCGCAGCTCTGTGCTCCTTTCGAAAGTTTGTTGCAATTGACCCAATGTGTGGTTCTATAGCTCTCAATGCACTGCTCGGGATATGAAGGGAATTACGGCTTCAGATTGTTTTTACTGAGCTCTGCATTGTTTTATTCATGCTGCCTACATGCTTTGAATTGCTGACATTGTCTTTTTAATACAAATCATCACACTGCTCTACATAGACCTGTCTTCGGGATCCTTACGATTGCTGAGAAACAAAGCTTCTGCATTCCGAGGATACTGATTCTTTCACCGTAAATCCCCAATTCTTCAACAAGAATCAGTGAAAACCAAACACTTATACACACTTGTATCCTAGCATGAAAGCAATATGATGGAAGCATTTGAGAATCTCCTTCACAGCACAGATGAGAATTTCGATTTCTTCCCCATTGCAGAGCATGTATGGGCACTCCCTCAGTACCCTGGTTTGTAAAACCATGACTTAAAGGTCGAAGCACTTTTTAATATTCTGGAGTCTCTCATTTGATGGCCAGAAATAAACAAATTTATGTCAGAACTTGAAAAGCTTTCTAAAATTGTTCGGTGATTCTTATTAAAAGAAATTACAAGAGCAGTCTAAACAGCTCCAGGCTACTAACTGCTTAATATAGTGATCAGCAGCTTGATAACCAATTTACAAAGCTGAAAATGATCCTGGAAGCACAGCAAACTTCTAACTGCTACTACTGTTTTGGGTTTTACAACCGAATAACAAAACGGCTTCAATTCCGTCGATTAGACTCAGTGAAACGTAAACACCTATGATATTTGCGGGAATTGTAAGTGTTTTGCACATGTCGAACTTAACGTCAAAGAACGTTCACCATTGTAACCAAGGCAACCACAGGAACAACATCAAGAAGCACAATCAATTCCCCATTTAAATCTTTCCTGTAAGGTGTGCTTTGTGAAAGCATGAAGTAAACCCCCAGATTGCTTTTGAACATGGACAAAGTATTTCTGATGGAGCGCTATGCGCAAAGATTTAATAAGCTTTACCCCTGCTGATGATTCGGCGTGAAGAAGTAAAAGTTTCACAGACAGTTTCACAGAAAAGCAGTTCGCCACCACAGCCACATAAATGTACTTGCCGGCACACTACCATGTACACTGGCTCATAAGTGATCTCTTATCCTTGATGTTAAGCTGACAGCATGTCTTTTAGAAAGTCTATCTCTAAACACCTTGGGCAGCATCTCAACAGACTCTTTTACTGATCGTCTTGCAAATCAGAGGAAACAAAGTCTTAAAACAGTGTCATTTGGCAGCGGTGGGATTCAAACCCATGCCCAAAAAAGACTGTAGCCTAAATCCAGCATCTTAGACAGCTTGGTCACACTACCTTCCGCAGGGCCGATCTTCCTCACGTTGCTGGCTTGGAAAATGCCGGGGGCTTCAGCTCTTGTCATCAGATCTAATGGTATCATGACATGCGGAAGTGACTGCAACTTCATCTTCTGTGATGCTTTCAACAGCACAAACCGGCATAAACGTATCAATAACGAGGGAGCTGTTTCATCCTTTGTGCTGTTTGTAGCAGAGCGACTCCACGGAAATCGAATGAATTGAAAAGCAACAACCAAACTCCTCTGCTATTACTGTTGCTTTTTTCATAGTTTCTTCAAATCCTTCATTTGACCATCGATTTAGAAGGATATTGATGATAATACCACGTGAATTGTGGTTTTCTTTTGATCGCCAATTTTATTCAAATACCAGCCTTTTTTACAGTTGTCTTGCATGTTTCACAAGGTATAATAGCCCCCCTCGCATCCTCAGCTAACATATTTTAAAATTGCAACAAAATTTCAATGGATTATACAACATGTTTGTTTACATTTATATTAAAATTAAAGTAAATATACCATTATTCTTGTCAGGTTCTCCATCAAATCTGTGTTGTTATTTTAACATGTTTTAGCTGACAGTGTAACGGGAGTATAAATGAATTTTCCTGCCAGCCATTCAAAGAATAAATTCCTTGGGCGAACATGATTTTCTCTGACGTTGCCGGTTTTGCCGGCTTTGCCGGTGATATTGAATTATGTCTACAACTGTTGTAGTAGTTTGTACTTGTAGTTCGACATGTGCAAAGCACTCGCAATTCCTGCTAAAATCATAGGTGTTCAGAACTCCAGAACTCTTTGTACTGCTGAGCCCGGGCTAACCCCCGTTCCTGTTGCTTCGCATAGGGTCTTTTCGCTCTCCTGCCTCTCCACGGTATGTCCCTTCTGACATCCGTGACAGAATGCTGACCCATCTACGACCCCGCGAGCGGCGCTTTTTTGTCTTGCCGCAGTTTTTTCTTTTTATCTGGGCTTTTTTTTCAGTTCTCCTATTCTAATCTTGGGATGCTACTCCTGACTTCCGTGTCTGTGAGCGGGTCATTCTGTGTTATGCCGTTCCGACATACACTCCTGAATACCTGGCTTTCCTCGGGTTGTCTCTCCTGGCATCCGTGATTGAATGTTGAGCTTTCCCTCCTATCATCATCGCTGGATATCACTCCATTCTTCCATGCCTGTGAGTGGGCCCTGTGCCTGGCTCTCCTCAGGTAGATCACTTCGATATCAGTGATATAATGTTGAGCTTTTTTCCTGCTTTCCTGTTCTAATTGCTGGATATCACTCTGAGCATCCATGTCTGTGAACGGGTTTCGTGCCTGGCTCTCCTCGGGTTGTTCATTCCGATATCAGTGATAGAATGTTGAACGTGTTTTGCCCAGTTTGTGGTATTTTCCCCAGGTTTTTGTCTTTTTATTTTTTGTTTTTTTTGTTTTGATTTTTCATTTCCTGGTTTCCCCTCCTATTTGGTCCCCCTTTTGGTTCCTACCTGTTTTTTGTTGTCACCCTGGTCTCCCAGGTTTATGTTTGTTGTGGTTTGTGCTTGTGTACTTGTCTTTTTTTTTGTTTTAAGCCTCTGGAGCTCTACCTGACCCCCCCGCTTCCTCTACCCAATAAAGGTTTACCCTGGAGGAGAGGGCAGCTCTCAGCCGTGGACTCCCGGCGGTTTCCTTTCAGTTAAATGAGGTTTTTCCTCCCCCCAGTGCTGTGCTGCTCATTTATTCGCTGGGCATCAGGAGCCGCCCATGAGGGGGGGGGTACTGTCATGCCCTCTGTAGCTTCTCTGTCCTGTCCCTAGTTTCCTGTGCTTTGCTTTCCTTCCAGTGTCTCTCTCTCTGGGGCTATATATTTCCCAGTCACTTATTCTGCTTCGCTCAGCATTGACGTTCGGATGTTCTGAGACCCGCCTAGCACCAGGTCGCCGCTCCGTCCATGACCTGAAGGCATAGGTTTCTTTACGTCACTCTTTGCACGGCTGAGCCCGGGCTAACCCCCATTCCGCTGCTTTGCATGGGGCCTTTTTCGCTCTCCTGCCTCTCCACGGTTTGTCCCTTCTGACTTCTGTGACAATAGTTAATTTAAATAACAAATATGTTTAGAAACAGCTGGGTGAGACTAAAATTTTACTGTTATTCCTCTCAAACTTCATTTAATAATACAATTAGTCAGCATGTGTAGGCTGCAAAGGAACAAGTAAAGGTTTATTTCAATGCTGAAAAGAGAAGAAACTAAACACAAAGTTTCAGCTGTGGAGCCTTCTTCGGGTGTAAGAAAGATAGGGCAGTCAGCCAAAACGTTGTGTTTCCACAGCTGGCATTGTGTTTGTTTTCTTTTGAGTATGGAATAAAACTTTACATGTTTGGTTAATAATTTTTGTTTTTTTCTCGAACAACCTAATTTGGAGTCAATTTGCCTGTGAAATTGTTCTAGATTTATTTTGAACCATTCACTTCCTGCACTTTGTTTCTGTGCTCCAAACTTACTTACTGAGAGACTTAGACTAGCAGACAAACAGATTGCTGCTTCTAAAATTCAAAAAACTTTTCATCTAAAGCAACTTCCAATATCTGAGTAATCCGAGTACAGTACCTTTCTCATTAGTACAACAGCAATGACTGTTCTGTAAATTGATCATTTCTGGTTACTGTCTAACTTTCATAATCAAAGGACTGCTGCAAATAAGAAATAATTTTCTAGCACAGTTACAATGACATTTTGCTACCAAGGCATACATTGGCACAAATCTACCAGACCACAGACAAAGAAAAAGAATTGCTTATTTTTAATCATTCCCACACAAAGTTCCAAACAAATCTATTTTCCTATCCTCATCTAGTTAATATAGTAGCACTTTTAACCCTTAACCCTTCAATATGATTCACTTGTTAAAATGAGGCTCACAAAGTGTCCTGGTACACCACCCCTGTCCATGTTAACTGCACATGGATTAAATGCTTAAATTCTGTGGTAAAAATGTTAAATATACAGTGCTAATGAACTAGCACAGCACTGTTTATTTTTCCATCATGGATCAAAAACAGCTATGATTACTGATACTTGTCAATTGTCTTACCTCAGCTAATAACCTTTTATGGCAATCTCAAATTTAACTTTCTGTAAATACTCTTCAATGTTAATAACTTACCAGGCTCCACTTTATTTTTCAAATCCGAAGCAGTTGGGTTTTCATTAAGTTCATTAAAACCTTCACTGGAGAGATCACTTAAACATGTAAGCGGATCTTCTGTTTTAAAGGTGTCTAAATCCATTTTGGACAATGTTTATTTCTGCAATTGTGTCCTTAAATTTAGTTGACTCTTCATCCACCCAGTTCAGAGTGTTAACTTTAGGATGTTTTATCGTTGTTTCTAAGTGAGCTTGTTCCGTTCACTTACAGCAGATAAAAAAATTAACATCCTTTTATTTCCTCCTAATAAACACCTGCTCACTGCCCACTAGCACATCATCCAATCAGTTTTAGTGAGATTAAATACACTTTTTTGGTTAGCATTGGCATTACATCCGCCTCTTCTTTCTTCTTTCTTTCAGTTTGTTTTTATCTGCCCTACTCTGCACAGTATAAAACATGGGACATTCCAACAGATGAATAATTCATGAGTTTCTCAGTTTCCGGTTGTCGGTTTCACTTTCTATTTGTCATGTATCCATCCTCAAATAACATGATACAGACTGTATTTTGCTTTTTAAGATAATCAATCTAACGGTCATTTTAAGTAGCATACTGTACTGCTGTTGACAAGAACAACAAACATCAACAAAAACACAAAAGAAAACCCTGCATATTCTGTCTCAGTTTAGCTAATAGACTTTCGGGACTGCTGTCCAATCACCAACAATTTTAAGGTGAGCTTTAACTACAGTAATGTCCAATAGGCCTCTGTTTTATAGTTTTTGTAGGATTCAGTTATAAAATCTTATTTCCTGTGGGAAACTATATCCTGTGGTGGTTCCCTGTGGTGTGTGAGGTATTCACCCATTTTTCATATATTTTAAAGATTTTTTTTTAAAATGACATGGGATGAAATGTGTGACTTTCTTGACAAAGTCACACATTTCATCCCATATCATTTTAAAAAAAAATCTTTAAAATATATGAAAAATGGGTGAATACCTCTTCTCTAACTCAAGTGTTTTCCTGACAGAATCCTTTTTTTCTCAGGTAAGAAATAATGGGATTAAACCACTTAAGAGACATTCCAGGAGAAATTTCTATTAGATGTTACGAAGACACAGATCCTCTTCTCCACTCAGTCTGCCTGAGCTGTTAAATCGCCATTGCCGCATAAATAGCAAGAAGTAATCGGAGCAGAAAGATGGCAGGGCCACTCATAATAGGAGAAAGAAAGATACAACTGCTCTATTAAACAACTACATCTCTCTTTCCCTTAAATGTTGCGCGAGAAAACAATTAGAAAAAAAAGGAAGAAAAACATGCTTGTGAAAAGCTTCCAGCTGAAAATGTTGTTTTTATTGACCAGAGCAAAATGTATTTTCTCTTTTGGTTTTGTTTTGCTCATGCGTGCATATTTACCATTTTAGATATATAATGCTGTAAAGGTTTATACTGTATGTGTTTGTTTTGTATTTGGAAAAAAAATTCTCACTGCTCAATCCAGGAATGAGAAAATCTCTGAATCTCAGGGAACATTTAGGGCACAAGAAGTGACCATTTCATAGACAATAACAATGGGAAACAACCCCTTTAGATAATAGACAGTGTATATCTGGAAAAACAAAAATTTACATAACATTTGTTTTACAGCTAAGAAAGACTGGAATAACACCTGTGTGATAGCAATGTGGAACAATTGTACAGTGTTTCATCAGTACTGCAGAAAGTGCATCTCTGTCTCTGCTTCTCCCTGCTAGCAGTGGGAGCACAATTTGTGCTCTCTGGACAGTCAGGTCTGTCTGTGACCAGTTTCTGTGTCCAGACTGTGGTCACTGAGCCTGTCCTGTCTGAGCAGTCAGGTTTGTGTGTGTCCAGTTTCCATGGCTAGGCTGTGGTCACTGGTTCTGTGTTCTCTGGGTAGCCTGGTCTGCCCGAATACATGTCAATCATCATATTTAATGTTTTTTCTCTTTACTTTTTGCAGACATTTTCTATAGCATATCTTAACCTCAGATATTAAGTTTAATAAAATTTTGGAATATTAATATTAAATGTCCAAATAGTTTTGCAAGGCACCATATTCACAAAATTTCCTACACAACCTAAATAAATGTCTGCTACAGTACATTTTTTCAGTCCTTTGTAAAACAACTCTCAGTACACAGGTCTCCTATCGCAAATGATAGACAATTAGCAGCAAAGGGGAATTTAAATTTCACTTTCCATTTCCTGTAAGCAATGTGTTGTCAGCAATATTCTGAGAACAAAATGAACTGGAGTGAAAAGGTCTTTATTTACAGGTTACAGGTTGCAATTAGTCCTCTTACAGAAGGAAGATTTAACAAAGTGAAAACAGACTAATCCAAGGTTATTAGCACTATCAAAATTCTTTCTGGAGACAGATGAGAAGAAAACTGAAAATCTCTATATTGTTATATAACAGCAGAAATTATTGGCTAAGTTATAATGAGAGAGCTGAATCCCCCCTAACTGACTATCAAGGCGACCAGTTGCTGTTCATTTTCACTTTCAAAGTGACTCTAAAGTGTCCCATTTGATCCCCACAGATCAATACTAGCAGCCAGCCTGATTCCAGCCAGGATTCAGTCACTGTCTCCCAGACATGCTCCCTCATTGTTTCCACCAGCAATGGATTTCATTTCTTCAGCAAATCATCAGCAACTCAGCAAGGCATCCCAGCAGTGGATTTCACTACTTCAGCAAATCATTTTCACTAGTAGATAACTCAATTCATTGGCGCATCCAGGTCCCGGGCTCGCACGATGCAGGAATCAATGCAGAGACCCAAACTGAGTGGGCATCTGACTTTTAAGGGGGGCTGGAAGGAAGCTGAAACAGGGGGCAGGTGCACAAAATCAAGTCCGACATGAAAGAACCGGAACACCCTTAAGGGGGAGGGACTACAATCGTGACAGCATGAATACTAATACACGACAATACATTTATTAATACATAAAATGTGCATATAAACATAACAGATCTTGTAGTGAGGGTTAGCAGAATACAAAAGGTATATATTCAATAACGAAGAGTTACAAACCAATAGGGACATACATTCAGTATACCATTCATGTGTACCGTTTTGTAAATGAGCTTTGATTACAACTTCTACACTAGATACTCGCAAGCAAGTACATCACTGATAGGAATTCAATTGATATAAACTCAGGTTGAGGTAACAATTGAATTCTCAAGCTGTAATGCAGAATGTTGAATACTCATCAAATCTGTGTGGATTCAGATCTCCCACGGACACAAGGGAACAGCGACAGGCTGTTGCTGCATCAGATTGGTGCCCTCCTGCCTGGTGCCATCCAGTCCTGTTCAGTGTGGGAGAAGGAAGGAGAGATTCTTGCTGCTGTGCACAGGCAGTGGGCTCTCTAAAGACCTAGTTAGTCCCGGCTGAACTAGCAGAGCTTGTGCACATGGAAAGTGACTGCGGGTCCAAGCAAGTCACACTCTTTAGACGGGAAGGAGACCAGTTCGTTCCTGATGTAGCGCTAGTCCTGAATCCTGTGATTCAGCTGTCGACAGTTCCGACCGTAGTTCACTCGTTGATCAGGCAAGCTTTGGAGGTGGAGTACCAGCTGTTCACGAGTCTTGCTGCTGGGCTAACCTCGGGCGGATCCTTTTGTTACGCCCGGGCAACCTCCATTCTCGACTCTTAGAACAAAGTCAAGTCCTGGCACTCGGACACACTGGCCGTCACGTGATTGTCCGAGCTGAGTCTGAGAGCATCCTGGAGGGGCCTCTTCGGGGTGTTGTGCTGCCTGTTTTATCTGGAGGAACTACAGTAGTTCATTGGCTTAAAGTTCCACGGGCATTGGAGACCCACGTGGGGTTACCCTGCCCTACCAGTTCCTGATTGGCTGATTGAGGTGGAGGATGAGTAACAGTGACCTCTGACCTTAGGGTTGTAAACCTTGGAATGAGACTCTCCCATGGAATCTCCCAGACAGTAAGGCGCCAGAGATAACCACTTATTAGGATGGCTGGTGAATCTCAGCCTTGGGAGCTTTTCCTTATCAGGAAACTCTATCAGCTAGAAAAACACCTTAAACGTGAACCAGATGGAATGGCCTCTCTGTATCCAGCTGCACTGAGATGAGGGAGAGAGGGACTGGCAAGGGAGCAGCAAACTTAATTCCTGTATTTTAAATACGCCTTGCCGCTACAGAAGTGTCCTTAGAAGAAAAACATCTTCTATGATAGTGGTACAGTCCATCACACCCCTCCTATAGCCTTTCAAAGAGAAAAAAAAAACTGACAACAAAGTATGTCTATGTGTGGTAATCAACCAGGTCTTACAAACATTCTTAAACCCTTCCACCTCCTTTCATTGCAAATGATTTGTACATGTTAGAAGGTTAATTTTGGCTTCTGATATTATGGTGGATTAAGAGTCCTGGAATCTTTGTAGAAGTACAAAGATGAAAGAAAGAGCAGTGTAATCATGGCCAAGAGAAGCCAAATGTTGGACTATCTGCTTGGATTGAATGGAGCAAAACATAGGCAACTCCTTGAGCAGAACCTGCTTCATCCTACAGACTGGGGTTTCTGAAGATCTGTACATTTGAACTTTCAAAGTGACTAAAGTAAAGGAGTTTTCCCTTTTTACCACATAATTCCCACAGATCAACACTAACAGAGAGCCTTATTCCAGCCAGGATTCAATCACTGTCTCTCAGGCATCCCAGCAGTGGATTTCATGACTTCAGAAAGCCATCTTCCCCAGTGGAGAACTCAATGCTCTGAGGTTTACTGGCAGAGTCTCACACTGGGTAATGTTAGATGTTGATAAATAATGTCCTATGGAATTTTACTATTGATAAATTCTACTATGGAACTGCGATGTGTCTTGAAAAAAATCTTCTATGATAGTGGTACAGTCCAGCACAGCCTTTAAAAGAGAAAAAAAACTGACAACAAGGTAAGTCTGTGGTGTAATCAACTAGGTCTTGCAAACATACTTAACCTCTTCCAGCTACCAACATTACAAATGCTGTTTACACATTAGATGGTTATTTTTGGCTTCTGATATTATGGTGGATAAAGAGCCCTGGAATCTTTGTAGAAGGACAAAAGACGGAAAGAAAGGGCAGTGCAACCATGGCCAAGAGAAGGGAAATGTTGGAGAAATGTTTTTACATGCACTTTTTATCATTGTTTTTCTAGCCCAACAAAGATCAACGTATATGAGCAGGCGTCCTGTGTCAAATCCAATCTGCCTTCCTTCCAAGCATACAGGAATGTCAGTGAATTAAATACTGACATATGAAAATACACAAAAATATGCAATCACACATATGCAGTTTGAGCAAACATAAGACAATAACCAAGTACCACAAACTACCAGGCATCTAGTATCATTAGCAGTTCAGGTGGGGAGCTGCGTCAGCATGTGTAGGTTGCAAAGGAACAAGTAATAGGTCTATACCATGCTTAAAAGAGAAGAAAGAAAACACAACATTTCAGCCGTGGAGCCCTCACACCTGAAGAAGGCTCCACGGCAGAAACGTGTTTTCTTTTTTCTCTTTTCATCTAGTGTCATTAGCCTTTTAACAGTTCCTGTCAAAATAAAATAGAAATGGATAACATTCTAGAGAGAGTTTGAAATACCAAGGTACAATTTAAACCATATTTCTTCCACTGCAACCACAATGTTTTGGAGAGATCACTGAACCTAACTGTTCTGGCATGTCCGTTAGCCTCCGTCCTGCTTCAGCAATGAATGTGGTGGGTCACATTCTGAGGGAGATCCGGTCAATCTGGTTGCAGTAATACCACGCTACGCTTTTTTTTGAGATCCTGAAAAGGACAGAGGGGCCATGTATATGTGTGCAGCTGGATATGTATTTGCAGGTGGCGTAGCAAATTCTGCTGAATCCCCACTGCCTGGTTGCAGCAGAATTGTGCAAGTGAGATCAAGGGGGCATGTCATGTGTTTCAGCACTTCACTTCCTTCAGGTAGCACGCGATTCCCTGAGTCCAAAAAATTTGTAAATTCTTTAGATGACCTGTGGACCGATCTTTCACGATGAAGAATTCCTTAAGAAGAATAGATCTCGGCCCACCATCCCAATGCCTCCGTCTCAAAACAGCAACCTCCCACTCCCACAGCTTTCAAGATTTGAAGGAAAACTACGAGCTTGATGGCTCAAGTTGAATGAATGTGATTGTTAAGCAATCGATGATCAAAAGCACGTCTTCTAACAATTCGTGAGAGTATTATCAGCACTGTTTTCACTTGGATATACTTTTCACTTGCTAAGCTGATAAATTGGACGAGAAAATGCTGGAGAAGCACTCAGTGCAGACTGAGGTTGGGAAGGAGGTGTGGCCCTTCAATGCTCGACAACTGAAGGACATTCTCTCCGCAACGGAGGAGCACCTGTCAGAAGTCGCAGAGGGTAAAGGTGAGCACCTGGCTCCCGGGTTTCGAGATTTTGTTTCTTCGCGCCCTTTGTTCCTCTCTCCAGCGCCCCCTGCCTAAAGTGACGCTTCCCTTTCTCAGCCCGAAACGCAAGCGAAACACCAGCAGCGGTCCCTGCAGGTTTCCGTAGTGTAGCTGTTATCACGTTTGTCTAACACGCGAAAGGTCCCCGGTTTGAGACCGGGTGAAAATAGCCTCTTCTTGCACGCTCTTGCACTTAACAGAGGTCTTGAACCACCGGTTATTTGTTCCTGATGTGTTTCCGGTACCTTCATGCACCAAACGCACGTTCCTTCTGTACGCGGAGCCGATCATTTGCAATTGGGCTGTGCCGACAGACCAGGATGAGTTCTGTTGGCTCAAAAGCAGCACAACACCTGCAAGAACAACAGAAAGATTAGCATCCAGCGGGGGCCTCTTAGTGAGCCCAAGATCTCAAGAATCGACTCCAGCAACAGGGCTGGGCGCATTGTTCCATACTCCGACCACTCTCGGTGTAAACAGGTCCCTCCTGGTCTCTGCTTGAATTGCACTTTCCTCCATTTGCTTTGGTGTAACTGGCTTCCCCTGCATGGGCGAATGTGAAGAAGATCCTTAGTAAGTCATTGAAGGAAACCGAGAAGAGGTCGGAGTGGCCTCTGTCGTTCATCAACGATCCAGTCAGGCAGTACTCCTCTGTAAAGCGCCGTTCGTTCACATCGATTGGCTTTTTTTTGCCTTCATTCGTGCATGTAGTAAAAGCAGATGCCCCTATTCTGCCGTGACCTGATTCAAAACGGGGTTGTTGCGGCCACAACGCAAAATACTGACCACTATATGATCACGGCGAATTACCGAGACACACACGGCTCCACCCTTTTCCGCCCCTGAATAGCATTGGCGAGTTGAATAGCATTCAATTCACATCGAATAGCATTGGCCCCTGAATAGCATTGGCGAAGCTCAGCACTGGGCCACTGGGCACAGCTTCTCACTGTTTCCATAGTGTAGTGGTTATCACGTTTGCCTCACACGTGAAAGGTCCCCGGTTCAAAACAGGGTGGCTTTTTTTGTCGCCACGCACACTGTTTGGGGATTCGCCTAGCGCTGTGATCGAACAGACCCACTCACCTCTTAGTGTGGCGGGATCTGCACAGTGCATGTTGCAGCGCTTCCTGCTTTCACTTTAATGCGTGTCCTGATGTCGAGTCATGTGCCGTGCAGAGGCTCTGAAAGCGAGAGCAATGAAAAGGTGCGCGGCTCTGTGAACGAAAACACAGAGAAGTGAAAGGCAGTCCTTTCGCTAAGACCGGGGTAAAGTTAGCTTGAAGTTCTAAAACGATTTTGGCACGCCAGTAGCGTTTTCGAGAAATCCCTTAGAGTTACAAAAACACTTGCTTTGTGTATAAAATACATTGTGAATGCTTTCTCAGCCTTCACTTTGTCGTTTTTATGACATTTGTTTTACCACGCTCGAATATTGTTTTGTCCATATCTTCACAATGGAAGCACATAACTCCTTCAAACCAAATGCATTATAAGACCACAACTTGTGGAAATGTCCACAGTCTCTACATCAAAATTTCAGTGACCTAATTTCGTTTTTTAAACCTCCGGTTTTTCATCTATGCGTAATTACGCACTAACTGGAACCCGGGGGACCGCTGTGTGCACATGTTCACAATGCGAGAAATACTGTTCAATACGGCTTCATGCGAAAAACCCGTATATGACCTTAGGAAGCAGAACAGTGCAGTCTCCAATTACCCAGACTGTAAGCACGGGAATAAAGCTTTGTTTGATTTCTGAAACCTTTACTTTACGTCCTGTTTTCATTCAGGTAAGGGTCAACTATATTCACAATACTACTGACAGCAGGAAGATTAAAATATTCTTTACTAAGCGGCTTATTAAAAACAGCTCCCATGATGTTCAAACCAACTTTTTACACAGAACACTGACACAGCTTTGTGTTCTGAATCAATTTTTCTCGTGCTTTTATTTAATGTGGCACAATGCACTGGGATAGGGGTATTCTGTTCACAAACCAATAGCATTTAAACCACAGCACCCACAATGCTGCAAGTAAGTGTTTTGCACACTAAGCAGGTCCTCTGACTTTTCCCAGCTTTGTTTTGGGCTGTGGAACCTTTCTTTATTTTTTAAATGATTTTCAAAGATAATACTACAGGTTATACACTGGGATAGGTGGGTCTTCTTCGTGGCTCAATAGCATTTCAGGCACAACAGCCACACTTGAAACCAAGTGTTTTATACACCAGGCAGCCCCCCTAACCTTAGACAACCTTGCTGTGGCTGTGGCCCCTTTCTTTATTGTTTTATGATTTTTTCAAAATGGCACCATTAGACAGGCGGTACATGGGGATAGGGCTGTGCTATTTAAGAGTCAATAGATGTGGAGCACAGCGACAAGAACACCTTGAACTTTTTCTATAAGTGAAGGAAAATTCAAAAGAGCATGAAAAGTATGGATCGTATAAAATATCCATGATACAACTCGAGAAAAAACTGAAGGACTAAACAACGACTTTTGATGATTACAAGAGATTCAAGAAACACAACAGTCCACACACGGGCTTGGATCCTGAACGCTTAAGTTAAAAGACAAAGCGAAAGATACGAACTGTAAACTCTCTTCACGTCTTACAGTTTATGAAATAAAACAATTTCTTACTTTCTATATAATTTCTTACTGCTGATAGATGATTTATTGCATTTTAACAAAATCACAATTACAAACATTTTGGGTTGAACTGTTATTCACATACTCTAACGGAGAGAAACGGTAGTGTCTTGAGGTGTGTGAGCCCATTTCTAAAAAACAAAAGTTATATGAAATTAATTGTTCTACTTTTTAGGCTTGCATAGCCTTATGAATAGTTTGGTTAAATCTTTTTTTCTGTAGTAATTTCGGTTGATATTAATATTAGTCATGATTTACAATTTTTGGACAAGGTTCATCTTAAATAATTTTGTAATTAGTTTCAGTTTTGGAAAATCGCACCCAGAAGCTACCAATACTGGTAATGTTCATATAATGTGTAATGCAATAGCAGTATTTTGGGTGGAAAAACAAAGAGCATTTCTTGGTATGAATCCCAACGCTTCATTAGCGGCGTTCAAGGACTCCTCACTTCAGATAAAGCTGTCAATACATCATAGATATTGAATCAATATCAGCAGTGTTATCGCTACTGAATGCTAAATATAGATCCTGGCAATACTTCATGAGATCTTCGAAAGAAAATCCAAAATACTACAGAACCAATCAAAGGTATACGTTTCTTTTGGATCGAGAAGAGGATAATTATGAGACTCAAAACATTCCTGTCTTTTCTTTTTTTGAGGACAAATGGATTATTGAGGTGGAAAGATGGGTTCAAAACCAATCATCTGCTTTTGCTGCTGTTTCTTTGATAATTTCTTCAAATCCTTCAACTGATCATCGATATCAAGGAATAATATTATACAAATTGTGTTTTTCTGTGAATTGCCAATTTTATTGTAGTTACATCTTCGTTTACAGATGTCTTGCATGTATCACAAGGTATAATAGTCGCCCTGCGTCCTCAGCTAAAATGTTTTAAAAAGTACGACAAAAGTACAATATGCTTAACAACATTTATGGTTATATCTATATTAAAATGAAGGTAAATATACCAAGATATTAAAATCCAATTTTAAAGTCCTAACCTAATAATGCTTGTGAAGTTTTCCAATAAATCCGAACTGTAATTTTGAAATATTATTGCTGAGAATGCAAAGAGAGTACAAATATCAAATTCAATGAGTGAAAATACAAAAGTAGTTCACTAAACTGAGTTTCTTCCCTGAAATGATTTGCTTGCGAAACACTAAGCAGCTTTGAACGGATTGCGGGAATCAAATATACAGATGGGTTCAGAGTGTGCTTTCCAACTTTTGAGTAACATTTTTCTTTGATAGGACGGAGTTGTCTTCACAATCTGGGTTAAATAAAAAGGAGTGACGTCAGTACAAAACAGCTTTCCTTCTTGGGGAACAATGGTTGTGTTCCATATTTCTAACTATTTTGGTTTCAAGATCTCAATTTAGTGAGATAAAAAAAAAGCCAGCTGGCTAAATGGTCTTTCAACTAATCGCCCGTGCAGGGATCAAACCCCAGCTGCTGGTACGAGTAGCGTAAGGCTCTGCAACATCCAGATGAGGAACTAATCTCTGCTTCTTCATTATATACACAGTGAGCTATATTTGCGAGCCTACTGCCCCCTACGGGCTCTGCATTTCATTGCGGTACAAGACTAGTCGTGGAGACTTCTCGGTCTCGGTGAAAGTGATACACTCCGTAAAATTTCCTGACATTCATTTGTTTTTAAAGGAAAATCACCAACAGATCTATTGGCCGAGATCTACTGGAGTTTTTTTTTCATTCTATACTGTGATTTCTGAAGGTTACCCTGTGAAAATACGAGTTTTGACGAGAAGGGATGGACATATATGGTCAGCAGGCTTGGGGAACTGGACCTTATGGTGAAGGGTGAGGGCTCAGCAGCAGCAGAACCTGACCAGTATCGGTTGACTCCGATATTTACCTTAGTGTCGGTATACTAAGATGTTTTGGTAACGAGGAAGGAGGGACAAAGCAAATTGGCAGAATGTGTGCTATTTTGTTAACTATAAATCCCCACATGCTGTGTTCAGAGGGTCATTATTAAAAAAAAACGTAACAGTAAAATCTCTTGTACTTCACGATTATGAGTGCCTGTTACATTGTGTCTCACACCTCAGTGTCAGAATTGAGAGATGATTTTGTAATCAGCAGAAATTGCATTCACCTTTTCCCAATGCATTCTCACATGCCATTTTCTCATATGCCATGTTCAGAGGGTCATATTTTTAAAATGGTACAGTAAAATGTCCTGAAGTTCAGGATTGTGACAGTCTGTTAAATTGTGTCTCACACAGCTTGATGTTAGAAATATGAGACGATTTTAAAATCAGGAGGGAGGGCCCTAGCAATATAGCAAACATTGCATTTACCATTTGACAATGTATTCTCTCATGCCATGTTCAGAGGGTCATATTTAAAAACGGTACAGCAAAATGTCCTGAAGTTCAGGATTTTGATAGTCTTTTCCATTGTCTCTCACACATCTGTGTCAGAATTTTTAGACATTTTTATAACCAGGAGGTAGGTTCACAGCAATAAGCAGAAAGTGCGATCACGACCTGCTCATCCTCAGTTAACCATATATTCTCATATGCCATGTTCTAAATGTCCCATTTAAAACTGCTACATTAAAATTTCTTGCAAAATTTTTGAGACTGTTTGAGACTTTTTATGATCAGAAGGCAAGGTCGTGGAAAATATCCAGAAAGTGCCAGTGAACTTATGTTTTGCCTTTGTCTTATTTACTCGTTGTATAACATGCCAGATTGTTTTATTGTGAGTTGTGTTTCTGAAATGTGTTTCATACAAAAATGCAATTTGGACAGTCTCTACTTACATATTCCCCTTTACTGAGGATATGTACAGTAATACATCCGGATAAGTATTTTTAAAAATGACTGTAGAGAGCCATCTAAAGGCGAAAGGCGGCATAACATCACAACAGCAGCATTTAAGATGGAACAAAAAAGGCGAAGAAGCTGGAGAATAAGAAGCCAACTTCAGCCTCATTAATGCAATAGCATTAGGTGAGGTGAGGTAAAAAATAAAAGCAAATTTTATGCTTCAAATTAAATACATTTTATTTATTATGAATGTGCCTGAAATTTTTCAGTACTTTAGAGGGTTCTGCCATTTTAGATGTTATGCTGTTCCTGTCTGATTTGTCAAATGTGTCATTTAAATCTCCCGGCATTTCTATATCAGTCTGAAGGCCTTGAAGTAAAGATTGCAATTCATCCAAAAATACAATTCATCCAAAAAAAGTTTCCCACTGGTGATAAATACAAGGAAATGAATGTACATTTTCCCCCAAAATCAACAAATTTAAAATCAAATACCTCCCTCATCTGCAGGTGGAGAGAATAATGTCAGAATAAATACAGGTTTAAAAGTCAGGAGCATTGATAGTGCTATTTTAAAATGACACTAAAATGCTCACAATATATTAAAAAGCTCTGTAAAATAAAAAAAAATAAATAAAACAAGGTAAAAAGAAATAATACACAGTTATAAAGCTCAGGAATTATCAATGAGAAGTTACAATGGGTTGATATGATTTAAAAAATAAAATGTTTGAAAAAATCCACTTACAATATGCTAAAAATAGCAAGAATACTTAAAACAGGTGTGTAAAATTAAAAAAAAAATAAGACAAGTTAAAAATAAATACTAAATGGGTTTAAAATTCAGGAATGTGATTGGTCAGATGCTTATGATGAGTGTTGCTGGTGTTTCGTGTGATTTAGCGAAATGAAAAAAACATTCAATTTAAAAACGGCAAGAGCTCGTATGAAAAAAAAGTTCTTAAGTATCTTTGTTGTAACAGCTGCGCCAGAACTAGTGTATTCATATACATTAGAAAAGTACCTGAACTTGACTGGTTTATATTCAGTTATGTGCATTGGGGACGAAAAGGAGACTTACATGGATTTTATTGGGTTTTAAGAATCAGAAAATTTATTTTTATATGTTTATGCCTACGAGCAGAAATAACTTCCTGCTTTCAGCGCTTTTATTGTTTCTGCTTGTAACCTCGAACAGAGAAACCCAGTACTGACTCACAGAAACGCCCCGGAGTTTCTGTGTTTCTGGGATTTAAGAGGGATGTACTGTATGAAGACAGTAAAGGGAGTTTTGATGAAGGCGGTTTGATGAGTCTGGAGGGAGGAGACGCGCATTCCGCACGGGCAGCGCAGAACAACGAGTTTCACCTGCAGCTCGCCGAGTCCTGTCCTATATAACTGCTGAGCCTGGGACACACTGAGTCTCTAACCAGTGTTGGAGATGTAAAGGGTTAAACCCAGAAGTCGGGAGTGGAGTTTTTGTATAAGTGTAAGATTAAGGGAATAGGGTTTTGGGGGGTTTGGTGCACAGCAGAGGTTTCGGTTTAGGTTTAGTTTGCTTTTGATACATTTGTAACGGCCATGGCGACCTGTAAAGTCGGCATCCGCCGTTACTTTTGCTCAAGTTTGGTGTATAAGGGTGGTGAGGGTTCGGCTCACTCGGGTGATATTTCACGGTTGGGCTTTTCAAGGAAGGTGTTACAGAAAGGATTAAGGCATTAGATGTCAAATGCTTAATCACTTTGCTGAAGGGAATTGGTTTTGAAATTAGTTTCAATTGGTGAAGTTACTGGAAGAATTTTGGATGAAAATAGAGGAGAAAAAAAGATGTGGGCCTGATTAGAATGTTTGAATGGCAGAAGCTGATGGATCTTTCTAATGTGGTGTGAGCCTGGTCAGTACCTGGATGGGAGACCTCCTGGGAAAAACCAAGGTTGCTGCTGGAAGAGGTGTTAGTGGGGCCAGCAGGGGGCCCTCAACCTGTGGTCTGTGTGGGTCCTAATGCCCCAGTATAGTGACGGGGACACTATACTGTAAACAGGTGCCGTCCTTCGGATGAGATGTAAAACCGAGGTCCTGACTCTCTGTGGTCATTAAAAATCCCAGGGCGTTTCTCGAAAAGAGTAGGGGTGTAACCCCAGCATCCTGACCAAATTTCCCATTGGCCCTTACCAATCATGGCCTCCTAATAATCCCCCTCTATGAATTGGCTACATTACTCTGCTCTCCTCCCCACTGATAGCTGATGTGTGGTGAGCATTCTGGTGCACTATGGCTGCCGTCGCATCATCCAGGTGGATGCTGCACATTGTTGGTGGTGGTGGAGGGGAGTCCCCATTACCTGTAAAGCGCTTTGACTGTCCAGAAAAGTGCTATATAAGTGTTAGCAATTATTATTAATTAATAGAACTGTGATTGTTTGCATGTTTAATGAGATGGTGATGAAGGAAGATGTTGTTACATGGTTGTCTAAGTATTGTTTAGTGAAAGGTGAGCTTCAGAAAGTCTTGGATGATGATGGCATCTGGAACTGTGCATGGAGAGTACCTGTTTCATTGCATGAAGACAAAAAATGGTTATGGTGGATTTAAACACATTCCTTCTTTGATTGAATTAGGTGAAAATAGAGGCCTTGTGTTCTACCAAGGGCAGCCAAAACCATGCAGGAGATGTGGGGAGATGGGTCACTTTGTGGATGCCTGTACAAAGGTGGTGTGTGGTAAGTGCAAGGAAATTGGACATGCATATACTGAATGTACAAGCGTGAGGAAATGTAATCTCTGTGAGTGTGAAGGTCATGTGTTTAAAGACTGTCCAAATTCCTTTGCAAATAGAACAAAACTGGGAAGACCAATGCTCTTCCAATAGCCTGCCACCTGAGGAGACTGAAAGTGCTCAAATGAAATGTACAGAACAGAGGGTGCAGTCTAAAAGAGACATTGGATTTAGAAAATGATTGAACTCCGAGTAGAAGAGTGAGGGAAGATCATTTTCTGAGTCCTCAGGTAGGTTCTCCCATGGGTTTAGATGTCTCTAATATATGTGATCTTACTGACCAAGCTTTAGAACCAGAGACTCAAGGAAGGCAGGTGGAGATATATCCTATGGATTGTGGGGGTGGTGGAGGAGGAGACAATTAAAGCAAAAGGGGGGGTGAGGCCTGTATAGTAGGTGTCACTTAAGTATGGCTATTAATATTGTGTCCATAAATGTGAGAAGCATTCGCTCCAAGTTAAGGGCAAGGAATATACTATCATTTGTGAGGAAGGTAAATGCTGATATTGTGTTGTTACAGGAGTTCACCTCCTTAGAGAACATTATGTAAAGATTTTAAACTGAAAGATGGCTTCAAACTTCATAGTCAGGGGAGGGCAGGTTTCACATGGGACTAGTCTAATGGGACCCAAGCCTCACGCATTTTGTTTGATACGTGATTTTACTTGCACGACCGCAGGCCTAACCCCTGTTTTTTTTTTCTCTGACCATTGTCTGCTGTCATGTACAATTTCTATTCCAACAGCTGTTATTGTGGGGAAGGGTGTGTGGAAGCTCGATATTTTGCTTCTGGAAGGTGAGGAAGTGACGCACAGGTTCAGGGAAAGATATAAGGAATGGCAGTCTTTGTATGACCTGTTTGGCACAAGAGCACAGTGGCCAACCCGCTCTGACCCCCAGCTTCTCTCCCTGTCTGTGTGTCTCATGGAGTTAGAAAGACTACAAGCTGTGCAAACTTCCAAATCTTTAACATCATTTCAAGGGTGTATGATAGATCATTCACAAGATCAAATGGCTGTTTATTATTGTAAGAACTGTAGTTCACTACTGTTCTTTTTACTCTTTTGCATGCATTATACAGCCGTTAAGTGCATTTAGAACCTAAGAGATATCCAACTGATTAACCTGTCTGATGAATGTTAAATGGGTTGTGACTTTTGGCAAAGTTTTTTGCAACATTATTTGTTTCATGAATACCATTCATCTCTATAACAACTTTCCTGTACCCTGAACATATGTTTTAAATTGCTTGATCCCATTTGGTGCAACCTTTCCGTTGTACTCGTAATGTGTTGTTTGCATTAGGAGTGTGTTAAATAAGCAGAAAAGAAGCCTGTTTCTTCTACTGCTTCTGATCTTATATAGTGGTCAGAATCTCTCATCCAAAAGCTGATGAGTGGGAGGGGGGGAAATTAGTGCGTAAAAAAACATTAAAGAGCATAAGGGTTTTCATCACATGGACTTGTTTGACTGTTTAGGATTAATGTTTTGGTGCCAGATCAATTAAAGGACAACAACCAGAAACACTGGTTCTCAGACTGAACGCATTCTCCTTCAATAATCTTTTTTTACCAACAGGTGAGTGGAGTTGCCATGGGCACCAGAATGGGACCCAGCTATGCCAATATCTTTGTTGGCTGGGTAGAAGAACGCTTCTTCGCTTCCTACACTGGCTATGTCCCTGACCTCTACAAGCGATATATTGATGACTGCGTCAGTGCCGCCACATGCTCCAACGATCAGCTTAAGTGCTTCTTGCACCATTTCACCAACTTCCACCTGTCCCTCAAATATATAGTTAACATATCTTCCACTACTCTTGAGTTTCTGGACATCAACTTCTCCATCAACTACCACAGACTCTCCACTTCTGTTTATTACAAACCCACAGATTCACACAGCTATCTCTTGTATAGCTCATTTCACCCCAAACATACTAAAAATCTCTCCCTTTTTCACAGTTCCTTCGGCTACAACAAATATGCAGCGACGACATCGAATTCCAGAACCAAACCCTCAAAATGAACTCCTTTTTCATCAACAGAGGATACCCCAGCAGTGTTATTGACAGGGCCCTTGCCCGAGCCAAAAACACCCCTCGGACCATCAACCCAATCAGGAACTCCCACCATAACAACCGCATTCCTTTGGTGCTTCCCTAACACACTTCCTATCCCCAGGACTGTTAACGACAACTTTTCCATCCTACAGGATGATCCCTCTGTTGGGGCCCTCTTTTCTGACCGCTCCATCATCTCATATCACCAATCACCTAATCTGCACAACCTTCTTGTTCACAGCTCCCTTGACCGCCCTCAGCAACCATCCACACCAGGTACTTTCCCTTGCAACAGAGCTCGCTGTATCGCCTGCAAGTACACATCCAACACCACACTCATTCAAGGCCCCTCAGGACAATTCTGGATCACCCAGATGGCATCTTGTACCTCCAGCAACCTTATTTACTGTATCTCTTGCATAAATGCCCAGTTTCTCTCTATATTGGAGAAACAGGAAGGAGACTTGGAGACCGCTTCAGAGAACATGTCAGGGCTATGAAGATTAAAGATCTCTCCAAAAACCACTGTTTCTCATTTCACCTCTGATGGCCATGACCACTCTAAGCTCTCCATCTGTGTTCTCAAAGATGGTTTTCTGAACTCATACATTAGAAAGCCTACCAAAACCAAACATATCCTGCAGCTAGGATCACACCTTCCCCCTTCTCTAAACGACAGACTACTATTCTACTAAGTTTTTCTCCATTCATTGGAAGTTTCATTTCACACCTCTCAACACCTTTTCTGACTTCACACCTCTTGATTGGCCTCTCTTTCTGTCCCCTGCTCCCGCCTCTCACCCCTCCTCCCTCCCAGCCTTTGTTCTCCCACTACATTACCTTTGCCTACTACCTTCTCTCTCTCACACCTGAAGAAGGCTCCACAGCCGAAACATTGTTTTCTCTCTTCTTTTTTTCAGCATGGAATAAACCTATTACTTGTTCCTTAACAACCGGAAACAATATCTTCGGTCTTTCCAGAGCTGTAAGTAGTCATTCCAAGTTTATTAACTTGTCTCTGTGCTTGTATGTACTCTTCAATAGCCACTGATGTTCTGTACAACAGCTATTTTTAAAAATAAATTTGCATTTTTTTGGACTGCTTTTAAAGAATTGGCACATTTGGCAGAGCGGCGGCTCTGTGGCTAAGGATCTGCACCTGTGGCTGGAAGGTTGCTGGTTAACATCCCACGGTCGGCAGAGGAATCCTACTCCATTGGGCTCCTGAACAAGGCCCTTAACCCCAACTGCTGCAGGGGTGCCGTATAAATGGCTGACCCTGCGCTCTGACCCCCAGCTTCTCTCCCTGTATGTGTGTCTCAAGGAGAGCAAGCTGGGATATGCAAAATAGGAATTTCTAATGCAAGAAATTGTATATGGTCAATACAGTGATCTTATCGTATTGGCACATGGTAATCTCCAAGGAACAAGTAATAGGTTTATTCCATGCTGAAAAGAGAAGAAGAAAACACAATGTTTTGACCATGGAGCCTTCTTCAGTTATGATTTGATTTTTTACAATCATACCCACACAAACTTTGCAATTTTTAAAAATCTTGCAAACACAACCCAGATATGTTGACTTTTAAAAAACAAAAACAATTTGGGGTATTTTTTTTAAGAAACACATACTTCTTTTCTAGTTTTTTATGTGGCTGTGACTGTCAGAAATCCTCAGTGAAAAGGTATGCAGATCCTGTGCAGATGCAGGAGCAAGTAGTTATTGAGACAGGCGAAGAATCCAGACCGAGATTGTTAGGTGAAAGGTAGATCGAAATACTGGAAGTACAGAGAGAAGCAAACAATTCAAAACAGAAGGTAAGGTCCAAGGTTGAGAGGCAAAAGGGAGTTCAGTAACCAGTAAGCGAGATTCAGAGTAAACGCGAGGTAGAGCTCTCAAAGAGAAGACTCAATACCGAGTAGCGGGAAGCGGGTTTGAATGGTTAAAACAGTGCTTTGCTGGTGGATTAACAAATGTTATTATTAACCCGCTGCTGGTACTGGTTAGTTCTTTTGTGAGTTGATCTCCCCTGGCTGGTGGTCGTGACAGTGACAGAATGCTGTTTTGTGATTGATGCTATATCAAAATATAGGGTCCCTCAAAAATTAAACACAGAAATAAGAACATTTAATGGCTTGTACATCTGTTGCACTCCTACACTATTAACATCCATTGGGAGTTGAATTTCAATTATGTTTCCTCTTCATTCAGATGTGTTCCCTATTTTTCAGATTTTTGGCAATGCCACATGTTAAAGGAGGACAGAGGAGTAGGAGGCCAGACCTGTGGTCAAGGGCTGGTGAAGTAGGGAATGAGATCAAAGAATTTCTGAAGTTTTCTAAGCTAGAAAAAAAATTAGGTGGCATGACAATATGTGGTCAACACTGTCAAACAGAGTCCTTGGAGAGGATTGCTCCAGCAACAGGAAATGGTTATCAGTGATTTGGCATGAAGATAGAAAAAAAGTAAGAATCCAAGTGCTTAGGCCGCAGAAGGAGGTGAGTATTGGTAAGGATTCCAAACCAGATGACCGTACACAATCTATAGTCAATATTTCAAGTCAAAGTGAGGGACATAGTTTGGAAGGCAACACAGAGCTCAGAAGTTCATCAGAAGATACAGAAGATGCATGGGCTGCACACGGCAGCACAGACAGTGGTGACATGTTTGAAGGGGGAAAAATCTGTGTAGAATCAGAAAAAAAGCCTGAAGAGCACAGTGAATATTCCCAGGGGGCAAGCTCGTCTGGGACGTCACCTCAGGATAAAAGGGGATTAAGAAAGATTATGTCTGTGCCTAAAACTTTCCAAGTATGTCTGAAGGCTGAACAATGGAGAATAATACCACCTTTAAAAGGTACATCTAAACTAAGATGATCATGGACCCATATCTTATATAGAGAGTTCAGGAAGATAAATCCTTGCTGCCCAATAGCCTTCAAATACCAATACATCAGGAAAGAGAGCAGCAGAAAAAAAACTTTCTTATAATTAAAGCAGTCTGTACTTTCAGTTCCTACCTTCAGTACCTTCAGTTCAGTACTTTCAGTTCCTGTAATGTAAAATACACAATGACAACAAGACAAACCAATGGGCAATGATGACATCACAATTGATGTTGTACTAGTAGGGCAAATACAACACAGTGAAAGGGAAACACAATTTCGACAGGCACGTCAGCCTTATCGTTGAAAGATTGCCCGTGCCCTCACAAAAGGAATCAGCAATGTGTACTACAGGCAGCTGAGCAGAACTCCGCTTGCTGAAATTGCAGCAGCCAAATTATCTAGGGCTCACAAGCAAGTATTAAACTTGCTTGGCAAGTTCGGCATTTCATTTATTCTGCGGAAACATCGTATCGGAATGAACTGCCCGAGATAAAAGAGTAATTGCGGCTTCAGATCGTTTTTACAGAGCATTGCGTTGTTCTGTTCATGCTGACTACACGCTTTAGATTTGTCATTTACTGCAAGCGTTGCTTTTCCAGGTTTTTCTGAAATTCCTCGCATTTGAGCCAGCACTAAAATATTTCATTCCCGTCGCTGAATACATCGTGGAAACGGTATTTGCAACGGAATGCTGTCACACATGAAACCTCTTTGTTATTCGGTTCTGAAGTTTGAAAATGAAAATAAAATGGGGGTCACTTCATAGGCTTGAAAGAAGTCCAAGCAGCATAAAAACCCGCGAATTCTCACAAATTGCATTGTGCTGCACCTTTCTTCTGCTGCTGTTATAAATAAGCCTTAAACATTTGAATGCATACCTTACTGCTGCTAATCACATTCACGTGTTTACGAAGCTTTTTTCTGTCCGTTATGTTTTTGCTAAGCAGTTTCTCCGTTTCCCTCGTACTGTGATTGTCAGTGAGCACAACAAGACTGAAACAGTGTAAAGGCAGGTAAAAAAGACAGGGTAAAACACCTGACTGTCGGGAGTGGGATTTGAACCCGTGCCTCTATTTGGAGAGTGAAACACAAAGCTTAAAAGACACGAAGCTGTGAATTTGCTGTTTTAAACCACTCGACTATCCTGAAAAGCTGGATGCTGATTGCACCAGTCGCATCCGATTTTCCGTAACTTTAGGACGATAGATACGACTGGACGAACAATTTGTGGCGTTTAGCATGACATGGAAAACGGTACCGGAGCATTCGGGTCCGGACTACCAGACTCAGAAACAGTTTTTATCCCCGCACTATCAAACTATTAAATTCCCAGCCTCTCTCACTCTCTCCTCACCTCTCACCTATGATCTGAACCTCACAGTGCCTTCTTTCTTACCAAAAACCCAAACACACATTGAAAATCTACCTCTACCATACATGTCAAAAGCTCACTCCCCATCATTTCTATCCCTTTATTTCATTCTTTTGATGCATGTTTTTGCACATAACCTGTTACCTTTTTGTTGTTTTGCACACTGCCTGTTGTTGTTTTTTGCACATCAGCTGTTCTCTGTCTTTCTTTTGTTATACAATTGTATTGTTGTTGTGTTTTTTTCTTTGTACTACTTATGTCCGAGAGCTAGCTAAATAGCATTTCGTTATACCATATACCTGCGTATGAGTATAATGACAATAAACTTGAACTTGAACTTGACATAGTCTTGCAGGCAGTATATTATTTTATATTATTTTATTTACTTGTTTAAAAAAACACGGTCTTCTCGTTCCTAAGTCAGATTCTTAGTGCTTTAGTTACTTCCAACCTGGACCGACAGCTCACCGGATCTGTTTGTGATCAGACCATGGAGTGGGGGGCTGTACCAAGTGCACGTTCCTTCCCAATGCTGAGGCGATCATTCGGAAGATGGGTGTGAAGAGAGACAAGCTTTGTTGACTAAAAATCAAGGCAGGATATGCACTAATCACTGGCAACAGTTATGTTCTCTTACTATTGAGACTCACACACTGCTAGTTTTTTTGAAGACTTTGAAACAGGCACAGGTGGGGTTTGAAACCACAGCCTTTGGTTTACAAGGCCGACACCTTACCACTTGGCCAAGGCACCTTAAAGCAAATGTAGGAATAATGTTGTTCAAATTATTTTTTTTCTGAATCTGGTTTACATCGCCTGGAGGCAGCAACAACAATAAAAGGGATACTTAACAAGGAGATACGCTGTAGCAGTGTGACTCCAACAGATGCTCCTGAAGAGGCTCAAGGTTTAAGCCAGCTCCTAAGAGCGCTCGGCCGTGTTACTTTCAACAGCGGCTCTTCAGCTCTCTTTTGACCTAGTGGTTTTATAACGTGTGGAAACGACCGCAACTTCGTTTTCTGAGATGCTTTCTCTCACGTGGTGAAATCTCGACCTCTTTGGCATCTCTGGCTTTTGTTCTTCTGTAGAGCAGGCTTTCACACCTCTGCTTATAGTGCCCTTGAAGTCATTTTATTTTGAAGACGCATTCCCTAACGATCTCTCCTGTTTTAGAAATGTTTCATAAGGCGTGTTTGATTCAATGGACAAACAGTATACTAATTGTACAATGCAGATCTATGCGGCATTCGTACTGTCTTTGACTGGGATTCTGAAATACTTCTTGAAAAGGTATTCAGATTTTCTTGAACCTATAATAAAAACACAGACCTGAAACTCCCTAGCTTCCAATCTCTGATGTTGCTGTCCTTAAACTCGGACGTGATGTTCTGCAGACGTGCAGTGTGCCTTTACTCTCGTTGTTTTCAAAACGACCTCCATTGTCGGGCGCAGTTAAAGTGGAACTGGCCTGACTGCACAGGAAAGTACGGAATGATAAAATGTTTCTACGGCTCAAAATGTCCCCGTAGACCCTCGTCATGTCTCTGTGAGGAACGGGCAGGTAGAGAGGTTTAACAGATGCTCATGATGTTTCACACGGGTGTTACCTGTTGTAGTGTTTCAAAAGATGTGTTAGCGGACCACAGATTATCTTGAAAAGATTTGGGTTTGCACTGGCTGGGATTCAAACCTGACTCAATTATTTGGAAGGCGCCTGTACCACCAACGCACTTCCGAGAAGCACCTGCAAATTATCACACTCCTCTCTCTCACCTACAAAGTTATGGAGACACAGACGTCCAATGAAAGCTCAAGGCTCCACTCAAGGCTTTATTCACTCAAGGCTCCACTCTTTTGTTGTGATGTCATTTTAATTAATATTAGCTTTGATAGGGTGTCATTTTTGCCTCTAAAAAGGTAAAGTCTGCTCCTTTCTTCCTGGTATAGAAAGAACGTGTTCCATCTTTGTTTAAAAACACCACTAAAAGTAAATTATTCAGCTCTACCGCCTGTGTGCATTGACAAGACACCTCAAAAGGACATATTAAATAAGAACACGATCCTTCCTGTTACCATTCCTGTGGTTGGGGCGTCGTTTCACCCTTTTACATTAAATCATCAGCACTGCTGTTTTTCTATGCATAGTTTAATCAAGAGCACTTAAAAGATGCAAAAAGCTTACAAATAAAATAGAATTGAAAGACAGTCGAGTAAGGAGGTAGAAAAAAAGCACTCCCCCGTCTGGGAATCAACCACCGTCGCCCATGTAACTGGATGTAAAAATAACAGATTAATTTGTGCACAGTCTCTTGAAGCTTCGATGCCATTATTTTTCCTTCCTTATTTTTTCATTCCTATGAATTTACTCTGTAGTAGAAGAAACGCGAAAGTGGGAAACTGCAGGCATTCTTCATGAGTGGTGTGATCAGTGAGCATTAGCACATCTCTTAGTCTGTTCCGTAAACTTTTTCATCGGGGATGTAGCTCAGTGGTAGAGCGCATGCTTCGCATGTATGAGGTCCCGGGTTCAATCCCTGGCATCTCCAGGTGCTTTATATTACAGTACTCACATCGCAATCTTCTGGTGAGTGAGAACTCTTTGCTTGTGTTCAGAGAGAGCCAGGTTTACACAAATAAATGCAGGCACACTCGACGTGCTGCAGAGTTGCGCTGCTGTTTTAAATGTACCTCTTTTAGTTCTGTTAAATCCTAAATTATTTGAACTAATAATTTAGTTCAAATTCAGGAAATCCTGAGATTGCTTCACACTTGTCATGGCTGTTGCAGAAAACACCTGTTGAATCTCACCCGGGATTTCCTGAGAGATCATTCAGCGAGCGAAAACTCCTTCTGAACTCCGCATTAAACTGAAAGCTTCAGGAACTCCTCACTGCGTGTCCTGTACTGTTACAAGTGCTGTCGTGTAGATGTGAAGCACAGCCATAAACACACTTTGAACTTTTTCCGTTTGTTAAGGAAAATGCAAAAGAGCATGACAAGTATTGAACGTATAAAATATCCATGGCACAACTGGAGAAAGTACTGAAGGACTACACATCGACTTTTGATGATTACAAGAGATTCAAGAAACACAACCGTCCGCACCTGGGTTTGGATCCTGAACGCTAGAGTTAAAAGAACATAAGCGACGGATATGACCTATAAACTCTCTGAATTGTCTTATAGTTTATGAAATAAAACAATTTCTTAATAAATTCTAACTGTTGATAGACGATTTATTGAATTTTAACAAAATCACAATTACAAACTTTTTCGGTTAAACTGTTATTCACTTACTCTAACGTAAATAAACGTTAGTGTCTTCCGGTGTGTGAGCCAATTTCTCCAAAAAATATTTGTTAGTCTGTCGGGAGGCTGTGCAAGGTGTTAAGAAATAGAATTTCGAAAAGACAAGCTCCCTAAGCTGAACATCAAGGCTGTTTTCTCTACAGAAATGCTCTTTAAATTTCAGCACTGTTGCAACTCCCTTTATAAAGGGTGTGCATACGTATACAACCACGGCATTGAAATATTTTTTTTTAATTATTGTTCCAAAAAACGTTCCATTTATTTTCTTTTTAATGTTGTTGATTAAAAGATTTTATTAAATGAGAAAAAAATCTGAATGTGAAAAAAGGTCAAAATGCTACTGAAAAAAATCAGTAATGTGAGGAAAGATGGATTGTGGGAGCCCCTTAACTACCATTTCATGCTGTATTTCTCACTCATTCTACTGAGAGTGGTGCCATCGCTTCTGGATAAAGTCTGTCAGTGGTCATTCCAGACGGGTCAGGTATGACTGCTCTTCGGAACAAGAGACACGTGACTTGCGAGGATCCCGACAGTGTTGACCTTCTTTCAGAGCCCGGATAGCTCAGTCGGTAGAGCATCAGACTTTTGATCTGAGGGCCCAGGGTTCAAGTCCCTGTTCAGGCGGTTGTGCTGTTCTTATTGTGTCTATTGTGAATGTCATTCTAAATAGTCTTTTATCTTTCACTCTTCTAGCTGTACTGTGGTTATTTTAAATGTCCATTACTTGTATTTACAGTAGTGTATTTAGTGTTTCATTTCACAAACCGAAAATGTTCAAGTAGATCTTGTCACTCTACTCCACGTAATCATCTAAATTAAATCACAGTAGCGTACAGAACACGCAGTGAGGAGCTCACACAGTGAGTACTCTTGAATACGACAAGAGGAAAGGCACACTGCACATCTGCAGAACATCACGTCCGAGTTTACAGTGAGAGCAGAGATTGGAAGCGACGTAGTTTTTTAATACTCGCTCGCTGAACGATCTCTCAAGAAACTTCGGTGGAGATTTAACGGGTGTCTAATAATCACGTTCAAAAAGATGACGATAAGTTTTTTTTTTAACTAGGTAGCCTTAATGGCAACACGGTGTGAGTAGATCTTAAAGCAGCTGCAGAGTACCCGTAATGGCAACACACTGCTTTGAGTTCGGCTTTTCTTATTTCTTCTGCAGAACCAGTGGTATCGGATTATACTGATCCGCATAAGAAGCGCTTTCGGTTTATGATCATTTTTATTGAGCACTGCTCTAAGTACCACAGGCCAGATGGCTGGTGGTCTAAGGCGTTGCGTTCAGGTCGCAGTTAACCCTGGAGACGTTTGTTAAAATCTCACTTCTAATAAAGAGGTCTTTCTCGTTAGAGTAGAAACGATAGAAGCCTTAAGCGGGAAAAAAATCACAACATCTCGCATTTCACGTGTTTAATGTTAACTGTCTCAGTAGTTGCCTCGGTGATTGATGGCTCTTCTCCCTCGCAGGGTGACGGCAAACTTCTTCAGAGAGGGAGTCTCCCATGCACGGCTTTTCTTTATCAAGAGCTGAGACAACAGAAACAGACTTCCAACTGACATTAATTACTTCTTGAGCGTTTAGTTTAAAAGCTGAAAGCAGGTGAAAAAGTATTTGGAAATGAGGAAATGACAGCTGACAGTAAACAGAGCTGACGCTCAGCTGCAGACAAGCGCTCCTCGTTAGCATAGTGCTGAGTACCCCCGCTTGTTGCGCGGGAGACTGGGGTACGTTTCTGTGACAGGGCGCTGGTTTAATTTTTTAACAACCTGAGTTCACTTAAAAAGTGTGTACTGTGTACTACGTTTCGGACTAGTTACGGCGGTAGAATATGGAGATCATCTCCAGCTTTGAGCTCAACTGCAACAAGAAGTCATGCTAAATGTAGTATAGTGAGTAGACATCGCCAGACAACAGAACGAGAGAGTAGAAGGCAGGGATATATGGTGTAAGGGCGTGATCTGTGTAGTTAATAAAATAGTTAAAATAATATAAAAACGTCTCTTTATTAAGATACACAACATTGAAGGCGACGAAAGATGAGTGCTTGACGGACTCAAAGCGAGCGGAACACTGCTGATTTTAGTTCTCTTGCTGGTAGAAACGAACTTCTGAATTTTCGGACTTTTCGTTTAGCTTTCGCCATGGAAGATATGGTAGCCGCGCCGAGAAGCTTTGCTTATGCTCAGCTTTTTCCACCATTTCTACTGAACCTCGGACCTCCGTATTTGTATACGGAATACAAGATATGGATGGAGTCGTACAGATAGCCAGTGGATCTACAGAAGCTCAGGATGCCGTGAGACGGGCTACACTACTGCACTGTATCGGGGCTCCCGTGCAGCGGATTTTCGCCAACCTCCCTGGAGAAAAAGGTACATATGAACAGACTGTAGCTGCCTTAGACGCTTACTTTACACCGCGGAGAAATGTGGTTTTGGAACGGCATACATTTAGGCAGAGAACTTAGTCTCAGGACGAATCTGTTGTTGCTTTTGTGACTGCACTAAGAGAACTGGCTAAATCTTGTGACTTTGGAGTATTGGAAACTGACATGTTAAGATATCAACTTGTGGAAAAATGTGCACATAAGAGACTATAAATTGCTGCAGGAGGAAGGGCTGACAGGGCTGAGCTCTTACAGTCGCTAGAATTCATGAAGCAGCTCAAGCAGAATCAAGAATGCTTTCTGACCACAGTGACAAAGTGACACTGAACGGGGCGCTCGCTCAAACTTTACAAACAAAAGCCGTGCAGCCGGACGCAGTCATGCTAGAGATATAGAAGAACAGGGGACGGCTGACATTACATGTTACAGGTGCGGACTAACAATGCACAACGCAGATGAATGCGGAGCGTGAACAGCAAAATGTCTACACTGTAAGAAAACAGGACATTATGCACACGTCTGCAGACCATCACGCCCGAGTTTAAGGACAGCAACATCAGAGATTGGAAGTTAGGGAGTTTCAGGTCTGTTTTTTTATTATAGGTTCAAGAAAGTCTGAATACCTTTGCAAGAAGTATTTCAGAATCCCACTCAAATCCAGTACGAATGCCGCATAAATCTGCATTGTACAATTAGTATACTGTTTGTCCTGAATCAAACACGCCTTATGAAGCATTTCTAAAACAGGAGAGATCGTTAGGGAATGCGTCTTCCTGTAAAAATAAAATGACTTCAAGGGCACTAAAAGCAGAGGTGTGAAAGCCTGCTCTACAGAAGAACTATAGCCAGAGATGCCAAAGAGGTCGAGATTTCACCACGTGAGAGAAAGCATCTCAGAAAACGAAGTTGCGGTCATTTCCACGCCTCATAAAACCACTAGGTCAAACAACAAGAGCTGAAGAGCCGCTGTTGAGAGTAACACGGCCGAGCGCTCTAAGGAGCTGGCTTAAACCTCCAGCCTCTTCAGGAGCATCTGTTGGAGTCACACTGCTACAGTGTATCGCCTTGTTAAGTATCCCTTTTATTGTTGTTGCTACCTCCAGGCGATGTAAACCAGATTCAGAAAAAAAATAATTTGAACAACATTATTCCCACGTTTTTTCGAAGGTGCGGTGGCCAAGTGGTAAGGCGTCAGTCTCGTAAATCGACTATCGTTTTATCAAACCCCACCCGTGCCTGTTTCGAAGTCTTCAAAAAAACTTGCAATGTAGGAGTCTCAATAGTAAGAGAACATAACTATCGCCAGTGATTAGTATCCGTGCATATCCTGCCTTGTTTTTTAGTCGACAAAGCTTGTCTCTCTTCACACCCATCTTCTGAATGATCGCCTAAGCGTTGGGAAGGAACGTGCGCTTGGTACAGCCCCCGACTCCATGGTCTGATCACAAACAGATCTGGTGAGCTGTCAGTCCAGGCTGGAAGTAACGTTCGAAAGCACTAAAAATCTGACTTAGGAACGAGAAGACCGTGTTTTTTTAAACGAGTAAACGATAAAATAATATACTGCCTGCAAGACTATGTCAAGTTCAAGTTCAAGTTTATTGTCATTATACTCATACGCAGGTATATGGTATAACGAAATGCTATTTAGCTAGCTCTCGGACATAAGTAGTACAAGAAAAAAACACAACAACAATACAATTGTATAACAAAAGAAAGACAACAGCCGATGTGCAAAAAACAACAACGGGCAGTGTGCAAAACAACAAAAAGGTAACAGGTTATGTGCAAAAACATGCATCAAAAGAATGAAATAAAGGGATAGAAATGATGGGGAGTGAGCTTTTGACATGTATGGTAGAGGTAGATTTTCAATGTGTGTTTGGGTTTTTGGTAAGAAAGAAGGCACTGTGAGGTTCAGATCATAGGTGAGAGGTGAGGAGAGAGTGAGAGAGGCTGGGAGTTTAATAGTTTGATAGTGCGGGGGTAAAAACTGTTTCTGAGTCTTGTAGTCCGGACCCGAACGCTCCGGTGCCGTTTTCCATGTCATGCTAAACGCCACAAATTGTTCGTCCAGTTGTATCAATCGTCCTAAATTTACGGAAAATCGGATGTGACTGATACAATCCGCCCCCATTTCTTCAGGATAGTTGAGCGGTTTAAAACAGCAAATTTACAGATTCGTGTCTTATAAGCTTTGTGTTTCGCTCTCCAAATAGAGGCACGGGTTCAAATCACACTCCCGACAATCAGGCGTTTTACCCTGACTTTTTTACCTGCCTTTACACTGTTTCAGTCTTGTTGTGCTCGCTGACAATCACAGTACGAGGAAAACTGAGAAACTGCTTAGCAAAAACATAACGGACAGAAAAAAGCTTCGTAAACACGTGAATGTGGTTAGCAGCAGTAAGGTATGCATTCAAATGTTTAAGGCTGATTTATAAAAGCAGCAGAAGAAAGGTGCAGCCTTTGTAAGAATTTGCGGGTTTTTATGCTGCTTGGACTTCTTTCAAGCCTATGAAGTGACCCCGTTTTATTTTCATTTTCAAACTTCAGAACCGAATAACGAAAAGGTTTCATGTGTGACAGCATTCCGTTGCAAATACCGTTTCCACGATGTATTCAGCGACGGGAATGAAATGTTTTAGTGCTGGCTCAAATGCGAGGAATTTCAGAAAAACCTGGAAAAGCAACGCTTGCAGTAAATGACATATCTAAAGCGTGTAGTCAGCATGAGCAGAACAACGCAATGCTCTGTAAAAACGATCTGAAGCCGCAATTACTCTTTTATCTCAGGCAGTTCATTCCGATACGATGTTTCCGCAGACTAAATGAAATGCCGAACTCCAAACATGTTTTTGCCATTATTGTACTCCTGCTGAAAGAAGAAAGAAAGAAAGGTGTCGTAAATGAACTTTGTCGCCCGTGGGAGATGTCAAGCGCATTGGACATGAAAAGTGCCGGATAAAACCCATTTCTATACGTTTCTCTTGGTGTCGGGGCTCCTATTGAATGTAAATGAGGCAACGTGCTCAGCCAGCCGACTCAGCGCTTACTGAACGCAGGTGTCTCAGAGCGGTGTGTCCAAGTCGCAGTAAAAGAGGTGGATTCTGCCGGCGCCGTGGCTTAGTTGGTTAAAGCGCCTGTCTAGTAAACAGGAGATCCTGGGTTCAAATCATAGCGGTGCCTTTCTTCCTGTCTTCTCGCACCGTTTATTGTTATAGAGAACATGCTTCTGCATTACCTCAGTCAATATCACCGGGAATGTGAATTGAAATGTAAACATCAATATTTCTGCTGTCTCCTGAGAAACGCAAGTATAGAGTCAAAACACAATAAATAATGCTAAAAAATTATTCAGTTAACACCCAGATGTGACAAAACACATTTAAGACTTACATCCCCTTTAAATATGTATTTCCTTAATATCAGTTCTCTTCCCTCCCCAGGACACCTGCAAATTCACTAGAGCATATTAAAAGCTGTGTGTAAGTCTTACATGTGTTCTGTCACATCTGGGTGTTAAATTAATAGATGTGTTGTGTTATTTAATATGATTTGTCTCCACGCTTGTGTTTCTCAGGAGACAGCTGAAATATTGGGGATTTGCGGCTACAGAAAATAATGTGAACTTTACAGGCAAAAGTTAGGTTACGTTAAAGAAACAAAAACGTATTGTCACCTTTTTCAACGTGATTTTTTAAGACATTTGTTCGGAATAGTATATCTTCTCGTGTCTGTGGCTGTTATCCTACAATAACGGTGGTGAAATAGCAGGAATGTGCGGAAAGAATCGGAGATTGAACAGAAGACTCATCCAGTCGATAGTAAGGTTGTGTAGGACCGCACACACTTCGATGTCAGTGTTGAGTAGTGTGGTTTAAAAGCTTCTTCACGAACCAGGAAGGAGTAGAAATCTAAAGTCTTCTGATCCGTAATCAGACACGTTATCCAATGTGCCATTGGCTTTGTATTGCAATCCTATACAGCACCACATTGAGTTCAGAGCCGCTACTAGAAATACATCGCCCCGGTCAAAATTTTCTCAATTAGATTCATGTGTTTTGTACGTGTGTCTAATTACTACGTCTTTCATTATGTCTGGTTTAAAATAATGTATCTTTAAAACAGACAAAGGGTTTATGAGTCTCCCTGAAATTCACACACGAAGAATAAAAAATATCGCGTTTAAAAAGAATAGATGCCGGCGATAGATAACGGAGCGTCTTAAGTGCGCGCTATCACTGAACTAAACTCCCGATCGTTAAGTTTGTCGGCGGCTTTTTAATTGTGTTAGGAAGAGCAAACAGTCCACAGTGTACATTTTAAAGGTCTAAGCAAAACAATCAGACGTGAGGTTTATCCAGAACAGGAGCCTTTACTTCTTTGTATACTGAGCTTTCGGGTGAACATCAAAGTGAAAGACAAATTCGCAATTTTCACTTTTTGATTAAGGAACACGAAAACACCATCCTTCGAGCTGGATTCAAACCAGGGACATAAGAAATGCCCACTGTTTTTATCTACAATCTTAAGATCTAGCAATTGAGCTATCGAGAAGTCAGAAAGTAAACGCTTTGTCACACGTGTAGCCCAATGTAGTGTAGTGTTCCTCTATTTAAATCCCAGTTCGACATCAAAATACTCACTCCCATAGTCTCGTTCAGAAGAAGAAATGGACCAGGCTTCCACTGTATAAACGTCCAGAGTTCTTATAAAACGTTTGAAGGGACATCAGTGCAGGCTGAAATTGACCCTTTTTCTAGTGGGATCAGGATCATATAAAACCTTTCTTTTGGATTGAGAAGAGGATCATGGAGACACTCAAAACATCCCTGTCTTTGCTTCTTTCAAGGATGAATGGAGTATTTAGCTGCAAGCATCGGTTTAAATCAAAACTCTCTGCTACTGCAGTTGCTTGTTTGAGAGTTTCTTCAAATCTTTCAACTGAACGTTGATATCAAGGGATATTGACGGTAATATCATAGGGACTTTGGTTTTCTTTTGATCAAAAATTGTATTAAAATACAAGCCTCTTTCACAGTTGTATAATACTTTCCCTTGCATCCACAGATAAAATTTCTAAATACCACAAAGTTACAACATATGGAATAGCATTTATTTTAAAATGTATTTTAAAATTTGCATTTATTTAGAGCTATATTTAGAGCTTAGTAAAGATAGCATTGCTAATATTGATGGAGTAGAAATGTAAGATGAATTGATAGCTTTTTCTAAACTAAAAAAGTCCTACAGCGCCTCCTGTAACAGGTAAGGACTCATAGCAAGACATTGCTATTGCATTGCGCATTTTGCAGATACGACCAGTTTCTGCTTCTGGTGAGTGCATCTTTTCCAAACTGAAATTAACAAGAACATTTTCAAGATGCGCCATGTCCCTACATTGTTCATCAGGACTACTATTAATATCAGGTGAAAGCAGTACAAAGCATAAATTTAACCTAAATATTAAGAGACTATATCTGTCAGCTACTGCTGTAAGCCATGTTCAGCCAACGCTAGAAATATTACTGCTCTACTACAGTAGCTAAAGAAAGCAAGTCCGACTTAGAAACGGATCACAAGTCGAAAACATAAACCGACGAGGATGGGATTCGAACCCACGCGTGGATTAATGGATTAGCAATCCATCGCCTTAACCACTCGGCCACCTCGTCATAAAAGCGACCCCCCTTGAGCATGATTTTGCTCGGCGACCAGGCTCAGCGCACATCGACCTCAGATGTCTCAGAGCGGTGTGTCCAAGAGGCTGTATAAGAATAGGTAATAGGTTTATTCCATGCTGAAAAAAAGAAGAACGAGAACACAACGTTTCGCCCGTGGAGCCTTCTTCAGGTGTGAGAGAGACAGGGCAGTAGGCAAAGGTAAAATAGCGAGAGAACAAAGGTTTGAGGGTGGGTACCCACCTATATAAGAATAGTATTCTGCCAGTGCTGTGGTAAAGCTGGTTAAAGACCTGTTTCATAAAGAGGAAATACTGGATCCGAATTCCAGCGGTACCTTCTTTTTTCCTGTCTTGTTTTACAGAACATGTAATTTGGGACACTCAAAGAGGTCTTGATTTGGTTTAATGCGTTTATTCATTTCCTTTGCAGAACAACTTGTTTTTTTTTAAATCATACAGCTTGCGAAAGATGAAATGCGAGCGAATTTTTTTGTTCACCAAAAGTATGTAAATGACAAAAAGCAAGGTACAAGCATTTCTGTGTGCCATCGGTTAGCGTTTTCGGCTTTTAACCCCCAGGTGGGTTTTTTGATCCCACCCAGGGACGCACTTCTTCCTATAGTAAACATCATCACCGCAAAAATTTAATTGTTCCGCAAAACCTGAACTATTTTGATATTTGCAGTAGTAAACAATTGAGTACCAGAGTCAACATTACCGGCAATTTCCAATAATTACCGACATCGGCAACTTGCAAGCAGTTAGTATTCACGCATGGAATTATATGTTCCAGTGAGTGGCGGGAGAATTCACTTATGCTCCCGTTGCATCTTCAGCTAAAGTAATTTAAAAAACAATGCAAAATTGTTCGAGAACTTGACAAGCAAAAACAACAGATCGCTGGAGTTCTATTTTAATATTTTCTTATATTTACCTTAATTTGAATATAAATGTTAACCGAAGTGCTGTTCAATATAATGTAATGTTGTTGTACTTTTAAAATATTTTAGCTGAGGGTGAGAGGGGGGATATTACGCCTTGCCAAACATCTAAAATAACTGTAAAAGGGGATGGCATTTTAATAAAACTGGCAATCAAAAGAAAGTTACAATTTGTATGGTATTATGCTCAATATCCCTCGATCTGAAGGTCAGATGATGAATTTGAAGAAATTATCAAAGAAACAACGGCAATAGCAGAGGGTGTTGATTTTGAACCAGTGTTTGCACCTCAATAATCCATCAGTCTTCGCTTGACAGGCTTCCTCAAGATATTCGGTGTTCTATACAAAAAATCGACAATTAAGCGCAAATGTGACAAGAGGCAAAGACTGCGGCAGAAGAGGAATAAACTCCACACGATGACTGTATGTATACGTCTGTCTAATATTCGGCCCCTGCAGGGGCATCATATTCGCTGAACTGCCTGCCAGCGTGTGTACGGGCTTATACTGTAATTCAAGAATATCAATGGTCAGACGCTTACAACGGGTGTTTGTATTATTTAGAGAATTGAAAAAAACATTTTCAAAACTACAGCTCGAATGAAATTTAAAAAAAAAAGTTTATTTGCCTCTTTGCTGTAACAACTGTGCCAAAACTATTCAGATACATCAGAATAGCATCAGAATGTAACTAGATTTTATTGGATTTTAGGAAATTTATTTTTGCGCATTTCTCTATACGATCAGAATACCTTCCTGTTTTCACCGTGTTTATTGTTTCTGCCTATGATATCTCGGAAAGAAAGACCCAGTATCTGTTCACCGAAATATTTCAGGAGTTAGCTGTGGTTTGAGAGGAGTGTATGAAGGTAATGAAGGAGGGAGGACACGCGCAATCCGCACGGGGAGCGCAGAGCAATGAGCCGCGACTGCAGCTCTCCTAGTCTTTTCTTATACAACCTCTGAGTCCGGACACACAGCGTCTCCAGCCAGTGTTGAAGGTTTACAGTTCAGAAAACGGCTGTCTCGAGCAGAAACTGATCTTCCTGCTTTAGTTAAGGTTTGGTTATTGTGGGGGTTTAGCGCTTGTATCTCTCTTCTCTTACTAAACACTATCTACTGTAAAGTATATAAATAGAAGCTAAAATGCAGCTAAAATACTTCAGTAAGGCCGAGCAGATAGGAAAGTTTAATAAAAATGTTCTATGATCTATGTTCTAGTTGCCCATATTTTTTTAACTCTCGGTTCGAGCTCTGATTTAATCCTCTCGGCTCCTGCCGCTGTCACCGAGAGAGTGGCTGCATTCCGTAGGGCTACAGGCTGATTTCACAATGCCACATTTAATGAAATACAGGGGAAACCGCAAGGAAAACGATATTGTAACGCAACGGGGGCTCAGGCAGGCGCCCTTGCCGCATTAGGTCGGCCCCATCCTGACTGAGGCTCGAACCCGGGACTCCCGCGTCTCTCTGCAGCGACCCAGCCCCGTGAGCTAAAGATCTCTCTTTAGCCCAGTAGCTGTAGTCCTGCTATCACAGGGAAGGGCGGTGACATCACCTGCTCTGGTACGCCGGCTCTTACACAGTGCCTGTCGGCCGTAAGCGTTACAATATGTTTTAATACATCTTCTTCTGGATTTATATTTCGGTCTTTCACCTTTGAATGCATACCTTGACCGTAAATCTTTACTCGATTACAGGCACCCCAAACAGTTCTTAAGGGAGAAATCGAAGCCTATTTGACTTTCTGCTAATCACATTGAAGTGTTCACGAAGCCTTTCCCTGCCCCTCATGTGCCCGCAAGCCGGTTTCTCCGTTTTCATTTTACTCCGTAACAGTACAGGACACGCAGTGAGGAGTTCCTGAAGCTTTCAGTTTAATGCGGAGTTCAGAAGGAGTTTTCGCTCGCTGAATGATCTCTCAGGAAATCCCGGGTGAGATTCAACAGGTGTTTTCTGCAACAGCCATGACAAGTGTGAAGCAATCTCAGGATTTCCTGAATTTGAACTAAATTATTAGTTCAAATAATTTAGGATTTAACAGAACTAAAAGAGGTACATTTAAAACAGCAGCGCAACTCTGCAGCACGTCGAGTGTGCCTGCATTTATTTGTGTAAACCTGGCTCTCTCTGAACACAAGCAAAGAGTTCTCACTCACCAGAAGATTGCGATGTGAGTACTGTAATATAAAGCACCTGGAGATGCCAGGGATTGAACCCGGGACCTCATACATGCGAAGCATGCGCTCTACCACTGAGCTACATCCCCGATGAAAAAGTTTACGGAACAGACTAAGAGATGTGCTAATGCTCACTGATCACACCACTCATGAAGAATGCCTGCAGTTTCCCACTTTCGCGTTTCTTCTACTACAGAGTAAATTCATAGGAATGAAAAAATAAGGAAGGAAAAATAATGGCATCGAAGCTTCAAGAGACTGTGCACAAATTAATCTGTTATTTTTACATCCAGTTACATGGGCGACGGTGGTTGATTCCCAGACGGGGGAGTGCTTTTTTTCTACCTCCTTACTCGACTGTCTTTCAATTCTATTTTATTTGTAAGCTTTTTGCATCTTTTAAGTGCTCTTGATTAAACTATGCATAGAAAAACAGCAGTGCTGATGATTTAATGTAAAAGGGTGAAACGACGCCCCAACCACAGGAATGGTAACAGGAAGGATCGTGTTCTTATTTAATATGTCCTTTTGAGGTGTCTTGTCAATGCACACAGGCGGTAGAGCTGAATAATTTACTTTTAGTGGTGTTTTTAAACAAAGATGGAACACGTTCTTTCTATACCAGGAAGAAAGGAGCAGACTTTACCTTTTTAGAGGCAAAAATGACACCCTATCAAAGCTAATATTAATTAAAATGACATCACAACAAAAGAGTGGAGCCTTGAGTGAATAAAGCCTTGAGTGGAGCCTTGAGCTTTCATTGGACGTCTGTGTCTCCATAACTTTGTAGGTGAGAGAGAGGAGTGTGATAATTTGCAGGTGCTTCTCGGAAGTGCGTTGGTGGTACAGGCGCCTTCCAAATAATTGAGTCAGGTTTGAATCCCAGCCAGTGCAAACCCAAATCTTTTCAAGATAATCTGTGGTCCGCTAACACATCTTTTGAAACACTACAACAGGTAACACCCGTGTGAAACATCATGAGCATCTGTTAAACCTCTCTACCTGCCCGTTCCTCACAGAGACATGACGAGGGTCTACGGGGACATTTTGAGCCGTAGAAACATTTTATCATTCCGTACTTTCCTGTGCAGTCAGGCCAGTTCCACTTTAACTGCGCCCGACAATGGAGGTCGTTTTGAAAACAACGAGAGTAAAGGCACACTGCACGTCTGCAGAACATCACGTCCGAGTTTAAGGACAGCAACATCAGAGATTGGAAGCTAGGGAGTTTCAGGTCTGTGTTTTTATTATAGGTTCAAGAAAATCTGAATACCTTTTCAAGAAGTATTTCAGAATCCCAGTCAAAGACAGTACGAATGCCGCATAGATCTGCATTGTACAATTAGTATACTGTTTGTCCATTGAATCAAACACGCCTTATGAAACATTTCTAAAACAGGAGAGATCGTTAGGGAATGCGTCTTCAAAATAAAATGACTTCAAGGGCACTATAAGCAGAGGTGTGAAAGCCTGCTCTACAGAAGAACAAAAGCCAGAGATGCCAAAGAGGTCGAGATTTCACCACGTGAGAGAAAGCATCTCAGAAAACGAAGTTGCGGTCGTTTCCACACGTTATAAAACCACTAGGTCAAAAGAGAGCTGAAGAGCCGCTGTTGAAAGTAACACGGCCGAGCGCTCTTAGGAGCTGGCTTAAACCTTGAGCCTCTTCAGGAGCATCTGTTGGAGTCACACTGCTACAGCGTATCTCCTTGTTAAGTATCCCTTTTATTGTTGTTGCTGCCTCCAGGCGATGTAAACCAGATTCAGAAAAAAAATAATTTGAACAACATTATTCCTACATTTGCTTTAAGGTGCCTTGGCCAAGTGGTAAGGTGTCGGCCTTGTAAACCAAAGGCTGTGGTTTCAAACCCCACCTGTGCCTGTTTCAAAGTCTTCAAAAAAACTAGCAGTGTGTGAGTCTCAATAGTAAGAGAACATAACTGTTGCCAGTGATTAGTGCATATCCTGCCTTGATTTTTAGTCAACAAAGCTTGTCTCTCTTCACACCCATCTTCCGAATGATCGCCTCAGCATTGGGAAGGAACGTGCACTTGGTACAGCCCCCCACTCCATGGTCTGATCACAAACAGATCCGGTGAGCTGTCGGTCCAGGTTGGAAGTAACTAAAGCACTAAGAATCTGACTTAGGAACGAGAAGACCGTGTTTTTTTAAACAAGTAAATAAAATAATATAAAATAATATACTGCCTGCAAGACTATGTCAAGTTCAAGTTCAAGTTTATTGTCATTATACTCATACGCAGGTATATGGTATAACGAAATGCTATTTAGCTAGCTCTCGGACATAAGTAGTACAAAGAAAAAAACACAACAACAATACAATTGTATAACAAAAGAAAGACAACAGCCGATGTGCAAAAAACAACAACGGGCAGTGTGCAAAACAACAAAAAGGTAACAGGTTATGTGCAAAAACATGCATCAAAAGAATGAAATAAAGGGATAGAAATGATGGGGAGTGAGCTTTTGACATGTATGGTAGAGGTAGATTTTCAATGTGTGTTTGGGTTTTTGGTAAGAAAGAAGGCACTGTGAGGTTCAGATCATAGGTGAGAGGTGAGGAGAGAGTGAGAGAGGCTGGGAGTTTAATAGTTTGATAGTGCGGGGGTAAAAACTGTTTCTGAGTCTTGTAGTCCGGACCCGAACGCTCCGGTGCCGTTTTCCATGTCATGCTAAACGCCACAAATTGTTCGTCCAGTTGTATCAATCGTCCTAAATTTACGGAAAATCGGATGTGACTGATACAATCCGCCCCCATTTCTTCAGGATAGTTGAGCGGTTTAAAACAGCAAATTTACAGATTCGTGTCTTATAAGCTTTGTGTTTCGCTCTCCAAATAGAGGCACGGGTTCAAATCACACTCCCGACAATCAGGCGTTTTACCCTGACTTTTTTACCTGCCTTTACACTGTTTCAGTCTTGTTGTGCTCGCTGACAATCACAGTACGAGGAAAACTGAGAAACTGCTTAGCAAAAACATAACGGACAGAAAAAAGCTTCGTAAACACGTGAATGTGGTTAGCAGCAGTAAGGTATGCATTCAAATGTTTAAGGCTGATTTATAAAAGCAGCAGAAGAAAGGTGCAGCCTTTGTAAGAATTTGCGGGTTTTTATGCTGCTTGGACTTCTTTCAAGCCTATGAAGTGACCCCGTTTTATTTTCATTTTCAAACTTCAGAACCGAATAACGAAAAGGTTTCATGTGTGACAGCATTCCGTTGCAAATACCGTTTCCACGATGTATTCAGCGACGGGAATGAAATGTTTTAGTGCTGGCTCAAATGCGAGGAATTTCAGAAAAACCTGGAAAAGCAACGCTTGCAGTAAATGACATATCTAAAGCGTGTAGTCAGCATGAGCAGAACAACGCAATGCTCTGTAAAAACGATCTGAAGCCGCAATTACTCTTTTATCTCAGGCAGTTCATTCCGATACGATGTTTCCGCAGACTAAATGAAATGCCGAACTCCAAACATGTTTTTGCCATTATTGTACTCCTGCTGAAAGAAGAAAGAAAGAAAGGTGTCGTAAATGAACTTTGTCGCCCGTGGGAGATGTCAAGCGCATTGGACATGAAAAGTGCCGGATAAAACCCATTTCTATACGTTTCTCTTGGTGTCGGGGCTCCTATTGAATGTAAATGAGGCAACGTGCTCAGCCAGCCGACTCAGCGCTTACTGAACGCAGGTGTCTCAGAGCGGTGTGTCCAAGTCGCAGTAAAAGAGGTGGATTCTGCCGGCGCCGTGGCTTAGTTGGTTAAAGCGCCTGTCTAGTAAACAGGAGATCCTGGGTTCAAATCATAGCGGTGCCTTTCTTCCTGTCTTCTCGCACCGTTTATTGTTATAGAGAACATGCTTCTGCATTACCTCAGTCAATATCACCGGGAATGTGAATTGAAATGTAAACATCAATATTTCTGCTGTCTCCTGAGAAACGCAAGTATAGAGTCAAAACACAATAAATAATGCTAAAAAATTATTCAGTTAACACCCAGATGTGACAAAACACATTTAAGACTTACATCCCCTTTAAATATGTATTTCCTTAATATCAGTTCTCTTCCCTCCCCAGGACACCTGCAAATTCACTAGAGCATATTAAAAGCTGTGTGTAAGTCTTACATGTGTTCTGTCACATCTGGGTGTTAAATTAATAGATGTGTTGTGTTATTTAATATGATTTGTCTCCACGCTTGTGTTTCTCAGGAGACAGCTGAAATATTGGGGATTTGCGGCTACAGAAAATAATGTGAACTTTACAGGCAAAAGTTAGGTTACGTTAAAGAAACAAAAACGTATTGTCACCTTTTTCAACGTGATTTTTTAAGACATTTGTTCGGAATAGTATATCTTCTCGTGTCTGTGGCTGTTATCCTACAATAACGGTGGTGAAATAGCAGGAATGTGCGGAAAGAATCGGAGATTGAACAGAAGACTCATCCAGTCGATAGTAAGGTTGTGTAGGACCGCACACACTTCGATGTCAGTGTTGAGTAGTGTGGTTTAAAAGCTTCTTCACGAACCAGGAAGGAGTAGAAATCTAAAGTCTTCTGATCCGTAATCAGACACGTTATCCAATGTGCCATTGGCTTTGTATTGCAATCCTATACAGCACCACATTGAGTTCAGAGCCGCTACTAGAAATACATCGCCCCGGTCAAAATTTTCTCAATTAGATTCATGTGTTTTGTACGTGTGTCTAATTACTACGTCTTTCATTATGTCTGGTTTAAAATAATGTATCTTTAAAACAGACAAAGGGTTTATGAGTCTCCCTGAAATTCACACACGAAGAATAAAAAATATCGCGTTTAAAAAGAATAGATGCCGGCGATAGATAACGGAGCGTCTTAAGTGCGCGCTATCACTGAACTAAACTCCCGATCGTTAAGTTTGTCGGCGGCTTTTTAATTGTGTTAGGAAGAGCAAACAGTCCACAGTGTACATTTTAAAGGTCTAAGCAAAACAATCAGACGTGAGGTTTATCCAGAACAGGAGCCTTTACTTCTTTGTATACTGAGCTTTCGGGTGAACATCAAAGTGAAAGACAAATTCGCAATTTTCACTTTTTGATTAAGGAACACGAAAACACCATCCTTCGAGCTGGATTCAAACCAGGGACATAAGAAATGCCCACTGTTTTTATCTACAATCTTAAGATCTAGCAATTGAGCTATCGAGAAGTCAGAAAGTAAACGCTTTGTCACACGTGTAGCCCAATGTAGTGTAGTGTTCCTCTATTTAAATCCCAGTTCGACATCAAAATACTCACTCCCATAGTCTCGTTCAGAAGAAGAAATGGACCAGGCTTCCACTGTATAAACGTCCAGAGTTCTTATAAAACGTTTGAAGGGACATCAGTGCAGGCTGAAATTGACCCTTTTTCTAGTGGGATCAGGATCATATAAAACCTTTCTTTTGGATTGAGAAGAGGATCATGGAGACACTCAAAACATCCCTGTCTTTGCTTCTTTCAAGGATGAATGGAGTATTTAGCTGCAAGCATCGGTTTAAATCAAAACTCTCTGCTACTGCAGTTGCTTGTTTGAGAGTTTCTTCAAATCTTTCAACTGAACGTTGATATCAAGGGATATTGACGGTAATATCATAGGGACTTTGGTTTTCTTTTGATCAAAAATTGTATTAAAATACAAGCCTCTTTCACAGTTGTATAATACTTTCCCTTGCATCCACAGATAAAATTTCTAAATACCACAAAGTTACAACATATGGAATAGCATTTATTTTAAAATGTATTTTAAAATTTGCATTTATTTAGAGCTATATTTAGAGCTTAGTAAAGATAGCATTGCTAATATTGATGGAGTAGAAATGTAAGATGAATTGATAGCTTTTTCTAAACTAAAAAAGTCCTACAGCGCCTCCTGTAACAGGTAAGGACTCATAGCAAGACATTGCTATTGCATTGCGCATTTTGCAGATACGACCAGTTTCTGCTTCTGGTGAGTGCATCTTTTCCAAACTGAAATTAACAAGAACATTTTCAAGATGCGCCATGTCCCTACATTGTTCATCAGGACTACTATTAATATCAGGTGAAAGCAGTACAAAGCATAAATTTAACCTAAATATTAAGAGACTATATCTGTCAGCTACTGCTGTAAGCCATGTTCAGCCAACGCTAGAAATATTACTGCTCTACTACAGTAGCTAAAGAAAGCAAGTCCGACTTAGAAACGGATCACAAGTCGAAAACATAAACCGACGAGGATGGGATTCGAACCCACGCGTGGATTAATGGATTAGCAATCCATCGCCTTAACCACTCGGCCACCTCGTCATAAAAGCGACCCCCCTTGAGCATGATTTTGCTCGGCGACCAGGCTCAGCGCACATCGACCTCAGATGTCTCAGAGCGGTGTGTCCAAGAGGCTGTATAAGAATAGGTAATAGGTTTATTCCATGCTGAAAAAAAGAAGAACGAGAACACAACGTTTCGCCCGTGGAGCCTTCTTCAGGTGTGAGAGAGACAGGGCAGTAGGCAAAGGTAAAATAGCGAGAGAACAAAGGTTTGAGGGTGGGTACCCACCTATATAAGAATAGTATTCTGCCAGTGCTGTGGTAAAGCTGGTTAAAGACCTGTTTCATAAAGAGGAAATACTGGATCCGAATTCCAGCGGTACCTTCTTTTTTCCTGTCTTGTTTTACAGAACATGTAATTTGGGACACTCAAAGAGGTCTTGATTTGGTTTAATGCGTTTATTCATTTCCTTTGCAGAACAACTTGTTTTTTTTTAAATCATACAGCTTGCGAAAGATGAAATGCGAGCGAATTTTTTTGTTCACCAAAAGTATGTAAATGACAAAAAGCAAGGTACAAGCATTTCTGTGTGCCATCGGTTAGCGTTTTCGGCTTTTAACCCCCAGGTGGGTTTTTTGATCCCACCCAGGGACGCACTTCTTCCTATAGTAAACATCATCACCGCAAAAATTTAATTGTTCCGCAAAACCTGAACTATTTTGATATTTGCAGTAGTAAACAATTGAGTACCAGAGTCAACATTACCGGCAATTTCCAATAATTACCGACATCGGCAACTTGCAAGCAGTTAGTATTCACGCATGGAATTATATGTTCCAGTGAGTGGCGGGAGAATTCACTTATGCTCCCGTTGCATCTTCAGCTAAAGTAATTTAAAAAACAATGCAAAATTGTTCGAGAACTTGACAAGCAAAAACAACAGATCGCTGGAGTTCTATTTTAATATTTTCTTATATTTACCTTAATTTGAATATAAATGTTAACCGAAGTGCTGTTCAATATAATGTAATGTTGTTGTACTTTTAAAATATTTTAGCTGAGGGTGAGAGGGGGGATATTACGCCTTGCCAAACATCTAAAATAACTGTAAAAGGGGATGGCATTTTAATAAAACTGGCAATCAAAAGAAAGTTACAATTTGTATGGTATTATGCTCAATATCCCTCGATCTGAAGGTCAGATGATGAATTTGAAGAAATTATCAAAGAAACAACGGCAATAGCAGAGGGTGTTGATTTTGAACCAGTGTTTGCACCTCAATAATCCATCAGTCTTCGCTTGACAGGCTTCCTCAAGATATTCGGTGTTCTATACAAAAAATCGACAATTAAGCGCAAATGTGACAAGAGGCAAAGACTGCGGCAGAAGAGGAATAAACTCCACACGATGACTGTATGTATACGTCTGTCTAATATTCGGCCCCTGCAGGGGCATCATATTCGCTGAACTGCCTGCCAGCGTGTGTACGGGCTTATACTGTAATTCAAGAATATCAATGGTCAGACGCTTACAACGGGTGTTTGTATTATTTAGAGAATTGAAAAAAACATTTTCAAAACTACAGCTCGAATGAAATTTAAAAAAAAAAGTTTATTTGCCTCTTTGCTGTAACAACTGTGCCAAAACTATTCAGATACATCAGAATAGCATCAGAATGTAACTAGATTTTATTGGATTTTAGGAAATTTATTTTTGCGCATTTCTCTATACGATCAGAATACCTTCCTGTTTTCACCGTGTTTATTGTTTCTGCCTATGATATCTCGGAAAGAAAGACCCAGTATCTGTTCACCGAAATATTTCAGGAGTTAGCTGTGGTTTGAGAGGAGTGTATGAAGGTAATGAAGGAGGGAGGACACGCGCAATCCGCACGGGGAGCGCAGAGCAATGAGCCGCGACTGCAGCTCTCCTAGTCTTTTCTTATACAACCTCTGAGTCCGGACACACAGCGTCTCCAGCCAGTGTTGAAGGTTTACAGTTCAGAAAACGGCTGTCTCGAGCAGAAACTGATCTTCCTGCTTTAGTTAAGGTTTGGTTATTGTGGGGGTTTAGCGCTTGTATCTCTCTTCTCTTACTAAACACTATCTACTGTAAAGTATATAAATAGAAGCTAAAATGCAGCTAAAATACTTCAGTAAGGCCGAGCAGATAGGAAAGTTTAATAAAAATGTTCTATGATCTATGTTCTAGTTGCCCATATTTTTTTAACTCTCGGTTCGAGCTCTGATTTAATCCTCTCGGCTCCTGCCGCTGTCACCGAGAGAGTGGCTGCATTCCGTAGGGCTACAGGCTGATTTCACAATGCCACATTTAATGAAATACAGGGGAAACCGCAAGGAAAACGATATTGTAACGCAACGGGGGCTCAGGCAGGCGCCCTTGCCGCATTAGGTCGGCCCCATCCTGACTGAGGCTCGAACCCGGGACTCCCGCGTCTCTCTGCAGCGACCCAGCCCCGTGAGCTAAAGATCTCTCTTTAGCCCAGTAGCTGTAGTCCTGCTATCACAGGGAAGGGCGGTGACATCACCTGCTCTGGTACGCCGGCTCTTACACAGTGCCTGTCGGCCGTAAGCGTTACAATATGTTTTAATACATCTTCTTCTGGATTTATATTTCGGTCTTTCACCTTTGAATGCATACCTTGACCGTAAATCTTTACTCGATTACAGGCACCCCAAACAGTTCTTAAGGGAGAAATCGAAGCCTATTTGACTTTCTGCTAATCACATTGAAGTGTTCACGAAGCCTTTCCCTGCCCCTCATGTGCCCGCAAGCCGGTTTCTCCGTTTTCATTTTACTCCGTAACAGTACAGGACACGCAGTGAGGAGTTCCTGAAGCTTTCAGTTTAATGCGGAGTTCAGAAGGAGTTTTCGCTCGCTGAATGATCTCTCAGGAAATCCCGGGTGAGATTCAACAGGTGTTTTCTGCAACAGCCATGACAAGTGTGAAGCAATCTCAGGATTTCCTGAATTTGAACTAAATTATTAGTTCAAATAATTTAGGATTTAACAGAACTAAAAGAGGTACATTTAAAACAGCAGCGCAACTCTGCAGCACGTCGAGTGTGCCTGCATTTATTTGTGTAAACCTGGCTCTCTCTGAACACAAGCAAAGAGTTCTCACTCACCAGAAGATTGCGATGTGAGTACTGTAATATAAAGCACCTGGAGATGCCAGGGATTGAACCCGGGACCTCATACATGCGAAGCATGCGCTCTACCACTGAGCTACATCCCCGATGAAAAAGTTTACGGAACAGACTAAGAGATGTGCTAATGCTCACTGATCACACCACTCATGAAGAATGCCTGCAGTTTCCCACTTTCGCGTTTCTTCTACTACAGAGTAAATTCATAGGAATGAAAAAATAAGGAAGGAAAAATAATGGCATCGAAGCTTCAAGAGACTGTGCACAAATTAATCTGTTATTTTTACATCCAGTTACATGGGCGACGGTGGTTGATTCCCAGACGGGGGAGTGCTTTTTTTCTACCTCCTTACTCGACTGTCTTTCAATTCTATTTTATTTGTAAGCTTTTTGCATCTTTTAAGTGCTCTTGATTAAACTATGCATAGAAAAACAGCAGTGCTGATGATTTAATGTAAAAGGGTGAAACGACGCCCCAACCACAGGAATGGTAACAGGAAGGATCGTGTTCTTATTTAATATGTCCTTTTGAGGTGTCTTGTCAATGCACACAGGCGGTAGAGCTGAATAATTTACTTTTAGTGGTGTTTTTAAACAAAGATGGAACACGTTCTTTCTATACCAGGAAGAAAGGAGCAGACTTTACCTTTTTAGAGGCAAAAATGACACCCTATCAAAGCTAATATTAATTAAAATGACATCACAACAAAAGAGTGGAGCCTTGAGTGAATAAAGCCTTGAGTGGAGCCTTGAGCTTTCATTGGACGTCTGTGTCTCCATAACTTTGTAGGTGAGAGAGAGGAGTGTGATAATTTGCAGGTGCTTCTCGGAAGTGCGTTGGTGGTACAGGCGCCTTCCAAATAATTGAGTCAGGTTTGAATCCCAGCCAGTGCAAACCCAAATCTTTTCAAGATAATCTGTGGTCCGCTAACACATCTTTTGAAACACTACAACAGGTAACACCCGTGTGAAACATCATGAGCATCTGTTAAACCTCTCTACCTGCCCGTTCCTCACAGAGACATGACGAGGGTCTACGGGGACATTTTGAGCCGTAGAAACATTTTATCATTCCGTACTTTCCTGTGCAGTCAGGCCAGTTCCACTTTAACTGCGCCCGACAATGGAGGTCGTTTTGAAAACAACGAGAGTAAAGGCACACTGCACGTCTGCAGAACATCACGTCCGAGTTTAAGGACAGCAACATCAGAGATTGGAAGCTAGGGAGTTTCAGGTCTGTGTTTTTATTATAGGTTCAAGAAAATCTGAATACCTTTTCAAGAAGTATTTCAGAATCCCAGTCAAAGACAGTACGAATGCCGCATAGATCTGCATTGTACAATTAGTATACTGTTTGTCCATTGAATCAAACACGCCTTATGAAACATTTCTAAAACAGGAGAGATCGTTAGGGAATGCGTCTTCAAAATAAAATGACTTCAAGGGCACTATAAGCAGAGGTGTGAAAGCCTGCTCTACAGAAGAACAAAAGCCAGAGATGCCAAAGAGGTCGAGATTTCACCACGTGAGAGAAAGCATCTCAGAAAACGAAGTTGCGGTCGTTTCCACACGTTATAAAACCACTAGGTCAAAAGAGAGCTGAAGAGCCGCTGTTGAAAGTAACACGGCCGAGCGCTCTTAGGAGCTGGCTTAAACCTTGAGCCTCTTCAGGAGCATCTGTTGGAGTCACACTGCTACAGCGTATCTCCTTGTTAAGTATCCCTTTTATTGTTGTTGCTGCCTCCAGGCGATGTAAACCAGATTCAGAAAAAAAATAATTTGAACAACATTATTCCTACATTTGCTTTAAGGTGCCTTGGCCAAGTGGTAAGGTGTCGGCCTTGTAAACCAAAGGCTGTGGTTTCAAACCCCACCTGTGCCTGTTTCAAAGTCTTCAAAAAAACTAGCAGTGTGTGAGTCTCAATAGTAAGAGAACATAACTGTTGCCAGTGATTAGTGCATATCCTGCCTTGATTTTTAGTCAACAAAGCTTGTCTCTCTTCACACCCATCTTCCGAATGATCGCCTCAGCATTGGGAAGGAACGTGCACTTGGTACAGCCCCCCACTCCATGGTCTGATCACAAACAGATCCGGTGAGCTGTCGGTCCAGGTTGGAAGTAACTAAAGCACTAAGAATCTGACTTAGGAACGAGAAGACCGTGTTTTTTTAAACAAGTAAATAAAATAATATAAAATAATATACTGCCTGCAAGACTATGTCAAGTTCAAGTTCAAGTTTATTGTCATTATACTCATACGCAGGTATATGGTATAACGAAATGCTATTTAGCTAGCTCTCGGACATAAGTAGTACAAAGAAAAAAACACAACAACAATACAATTGTATAACAAAAGAAAGACAACAGCCGATGTGCAAAAAACAACAACGGGCAGTGTGCAAAACAACAAAAAGGTAACAGGTTATGTGCAAAAACATGCATCAAAAGAATGAAATAAAGGGATAGAAATGATGGGGAGTGAGCTTTTGACATGTATGGTAGAGGTAGATTTTCAATGTGTGTTTGGGTTTTTGGTAAGAAAGAAGGCACTGTGAGGTTCAGATCATAGGTGAGAGGTGAGGAGAGAGTGAGAGAGGCTGGGAGTTTAATAGTTTGATAGTGCGGGGGTAAAAACTGTTTCTGAGTCTTGTAGTCCGGACCCGAACGCTCCGGTGCCGTTTTCCATGTCATGCTAAACGCCACAAATTGTTCGTCCAGTTGTATCAATCGTCCTAAATTTACGGAAAATCGGATGTGACTGATACAATCCGCCCCCATTTCTTCAGGATAGTTGAGCGGTTTAAAACAGCAAATTTACAGATTCGTGTCTTATAAGCTTTGTGTTTCGCTCTCCAAATAGAGGCACGGGTTCAAATCACACTCCCGACAATCAGGCGTTTTACCCTGACTTTTTTACCTGCCTTTACACTGTTTCAGTCTTGTTGTGCTCGCTGACAATCACAGTACGAGGAAAACTGAGAAACTGCTTAGCAAAAACATAACGGACAGAAAAAAGCTTCGTAAACACGTGAATGTGGTTAGCAGCAGTAAGGTATGCATTCAAATGTTTAAGGCTGATTTATAAAAGCAGCAGAAGAAAGGTGCAGCCTTTGTAAGAATTTGCGGGTTTTTATGCTGCTTGGACTTCTTTCAAGCCTATGAAGTGACCCCGTTTTATTTTCATTTTCAAACTTCAGAACCGAATAACGAAAAGGTTTCATGTGTGACAGCATTCCGTTGCAAATACCGTTTCCACGATGTATTCAGCGACGGGAATGAAATGTTTTAGTGCTGGCTCAAATGCGAGGAATTTCAGAAAAACCTGGAAAAGCAACGCTTGCAGTAAATGACATATCTAAAGCGTGTAGTCAGCATGAGCAGAACAACGCAATGCTCTGTAAAAACGATCTGAAGCCGCAATTACTCTTTTATCTCAGGCAGTTCATTCCGATACGATGTTTCCGCAGACTAAATGAAATGCCGAACTCCAAACATGTTTTTGCCATTATTGTACTCCTGCTGAAAGAAGAAAGAAAGAAAGGTGTCGTAAATGAACTTTGTCGCCCGTGGGAGATGTCAAGCGCATTGGACATGAAAAGTGCCGGATAAAACCCATTTCTATACGTTTCTCTTGGTGTCGGGGCTCCTATTGAATGTAAATGAGGCAACGTGCTCAGCCAGCCGACTCAGCGCTTACTGAACGCAGGTGTCTCAGAGCGGTGTGTCCAAGTCGCAGTAAAAGAGGTGGATTCTGCCGGCGCCGTGGCTTAGTTGGTTAAAGCGCCTGTCTAGTAAACAGGAGATCCTGGGTTCAAATCATAGCGGTGCCTTTCTTCCTGTCTTCTCGCACCGTTTATTGTTATAGAGAACATGCTTCTGCATTACCTCAGTCAATATCACCGGGAATGTGAATTGAAATGTAAACATCAATATTTCTGCTGTCTCCTGAGAAACGCAAGTATAGAGTCAAAACACAATAAATAATGCTAAAAAATTATTCAGTTAACACCCAGATGTGACAAAACACATTTAAGACTTACATCCCCTTTAAATATGTATTTCCTTAATATCAGTTCTCTTCCCTCCCCAGGACACCTGCAAATTCACTAGAGCATATTAAAAGCTGTGTGTAAGTCTTACATGTGTTCTGTCACATCTGGGTGTTAAATTAATAGATGTGTTGTGTTATTTAATATGATTTGTCTCCACGCTTGTGTTTCTCAGGAGACAGCTGAAATATTGGGGATTTGCGGCTACAGAAAATAATGTGAACTTTACAGGCAAAAGTTAGGTTACGTTAAAGAAACAAAAACGTATTGTCACCTTTTTCAACGTGATTTTTTAAGACATTTGTTCGGAATAGTATATCTTCTCGTGTCTGTGGCTGTTATCCTACAATAACGGTGGTGAAATAGCAGGAATGTGCGGAAAGAATCGGAGATTGAACAGAAGACTCATCCAGTCGATAGTAAGGTTGTGTAGGACCGCACACACTTCGATGTCAGTGTTGAGTAGTGTGGTTTAAAAGCTTCTTCACGAACCAGGAAGGAGTAGAAATCTAAAGTCTTCTGATCCGTAATCAGACACGTTATCCAATGTGCCATTGGCTTTGTATTGCAATCCTATACAGCACCACATTGAGTTCAGAGCCGCTACTAGAAATACATCGCCCCGGTCAAAATTTTCTCAATTAGATTCATGTGTTTTGTACGTGTGTCTAATTACTACGTCTTTCATTATGTCTGGTTTAAAATAATGTATCTTTAAAACAGACAAAGGGTTTATGAGTCTCCCTGAAATTCACACACGAAGAATAAAAAATATCGCGTTTAAAAAGAATAGATGCCGGCGATAGATAACGGAGCGTCTTAAGTGCGCGCTATCACTGAACTAAACTCCCGATCGTTAAGTTTGTCGGCGGCTTTTTAATTGTGTTAGGAAGAGCAAACAGTCCACAGTGTACATTTTAAAGGTCTAAGCAAAACAATCAGACGTGAGGTTTATCCAGAACAGGAGCCTTTACTTCTTTGTATACTGAGCTTTCGGGTGAACATCAAAGTGAAAGACAAATTCGCAATTTTCACTTTTTGATTAAGGAACACGAAAACACCATCCTTCGAGCTGGATTCAAACCAGGGACATAAGAAATGCCCACTGTTTTTATCTACAATCTTAAGATCTAGCAATTGAGCTATCGAGAAGTCAGAAAGTAAACGCTTTGTCACACGTGTAGCCCAATGTAGTGTAGTGTTCCTCTATTTAAATCCCAGTTCGACATCAAAATACTCACTCCCATAGTCTCGTTCAGAAGAAGAAATGGACCAGGCTTCCACTGTATAAACGTCCAGAGTTCTTATAAAACGTTTGAAGGGACATCAGTGCAGGCTGAAATTGACCCTTTTTCTAGTGGGATCAGGATCATATAAAACCTTTCTTTTGGATTGAGAAGAGGATCATGGAGACACTCAAAACATCCCTGTCTTTGCTTCTTTCAAGGATGAATGGAGTATTTAGCTGCAAGCATCGGTTTAAATCAAAACTCTCTGCTACTGCAGTTGCTTGTTTGAGAGTTTCTTCAAATCTTTCAACTGAACGTTGATATCAAGGGATATTGACGGTAATATCATAGGGACTTTGGTTTTCTTTTGATCAAAAATTGTATTAAAATACAAGCCTCTTTCACAGTTGTATAATACTTTCCCTTGCATCCACAGATAAAATTTCTAAATACCACAAAGTTACAACATATGGAATAGCATTTATTTTAAAATGTATTTTAAAATTTGCATTTATTTAGAGCTATATTTAGAGCTTAGTAAAGATAGCATTGCTAATATTGATGGAGTAGAAATGTAAGATGAATTGATAGCTTTTTCTAAACTAAAAAAGTCCTACAGCGCCTCCTGTAACAGGTAAGGACTCATAGCAAGACATTGCTATTGCATTGCGCATTTTGCAGATACGACCAGTTTCTGCTTCTGGTGAGTGCATCTTTTCCAAACTGAAATTAACAAGAACATTTTCAAGATGCGCCATGTCCCTACATTGTTCATCAGGACTACTATTAATATCAGGTGAAAGCAGTACAAAGCATAAATTTAACCTAAATATTAAGAGACTATATCTGTCAGCTACTGCTGTAAGCCATGTTCAGCCAACGCTAGAAATATTACTGCTCTACTACAGTAGCTAAAGAAAGCAAGTCCGACTTAGAAACGGATCACAAGTCGAAAACATAAACCGACGAGGATGGGATTCGAACCCACGCGTGGATTAATGGATTAGCAATCCATCGCCTTAACCACTCGGCCACCTCGTCATAAAAGCGACCCCCCTTGAGCATGATTTTGCTCGGCGACCAGGCTCAGCGCACATCGACCTCAGATGTCTCAGAGCGGTGTGTCCAAGAGGCTGTATAAGAATAGGTAATAGGTTTATTCCATGCTGAAAAAAAGAAGAACGAGAACACAACGTTTCGCCCGTGGAGCCTTCTTCAGGTGTGAGAGAGACAGGGCAGTAGGCAAAGGTAAAATAGCGAGAGAACAAAGGTTTGAGGGTGGGTACCCACCTATATAAGAATAGTATTCTGCCAGTGCTGTGGTAAAGCTGGTTAAAGACCTGTTTCATAAAGAGGAAATACTGGATCCGAATTCCAGCGGTACCTTCTTTTTTCCTGTCTTGTTTTACAGAACATGTAATTTGGGACACTCAAAGAGGTCTTGATTTGGTTTAATGCGTTTATTCATTTCCTTTGCAGAACAACTTGTTTTTTTTTAAATCATACAGCTTGCGAAAGATGAAATGCGAGCGAATTTTTTTGTTCACCAAAAGTATGTAAATGACAAAAAGCAAGGTACAAGCATTTCTGTGTGCCATCGGTTAGCGTTTTCGGCTTTTAACCCCCAGGTGGGTTTTTTGATCCCACCCAGGGACGCACTTCTTCCTATAGTAAACATCATCACCGCAAAAATTTAATTGTTCCGCAAAACCTGAACTATTTTGATATTTGCAGTAGTAAACAATTGAGTACCAGAGTCAACATTACCGGCAATTTCCAATAATTACCGACATCGGCAACTTGCAAGCAGTTAGTATTCACGCATGGAATTATATGTTCCAGTGAGTGGCGGGAGAATTCACTTATGCTCCCGTTGCATCTTCAGCTAAAGTAATTTAAAAAACAATGCAAAATTGTTCGAGAACTTGACAAGCAAAAACAACAGATCGCTGGAGTTCTATTTTAATATTTTCTTATATTTACCTTAATTTGAATATAAATGTTAACCGAAGTGCTGTTCAATATAATGTAATGTTGTTGTACTTTTAAAATATTTTAGCTGAGGGTGAGAGGGGGGATATTACGCCTTGCCAAACATCTAAAATAACTGTAAAAGGGGATGGCATTTTAATAAAACTGGCAATCAAAAGAAAGTTACAATTTGTATGGTATTATGCTCAATATCCCTCGATCTGAAGGTCAGATGATGAATTTGAAGACATTATCAAAGAAACAACGGCAATAGCAGAGGGTGTTGATTTTGAACCAGTGTTTGCACCTCAATAATCCATCAGTCTTCGCTTGACAGGCTTCCTCAAGATATTCGGTGTTCTATACAAAAAATCGACAATTAAGCGCAAATGTGACAAGAGGCAAAGACTGCGGCAGAAGAGGAATAAACTCCACACGATGACTGTATGTATACGTCTGTCTAATATTCGGCCCCTGCAGGGGCATCATATTCGCTGAACTGCCTGCCAGCGTGTGTACGGGCTTATACTGTAATTCAAGAATATCAATGGTCAGACGCTTACAACGGGTGTTTGTATTATTTAGAGAATTGAAAAAAACATTTTCAAAACTACAGCTCGAATGAAATTTAAAAAAAAAAGTTTATTTGCCTCTTTGCTGTAACAACTGTGCCAAAACTATTCAGATACATCAGAATAGCATCAGAATGTAACTAGATTTTATTGGATTTTAGGAAATTTATTTTTGCGCATTTCTCTATACGATCAGAATACCTTCCTGTTTTCACCGTGTTTATTGTTTCTGCCTATGATATCTCGGAAAGAAAGACCCAGTATCTGTTCACCGAAATATTTCAGGAGTTAGCTGTGGTTTGAGAGGAGTGTATGAAGGTAATGAAGGAGGGAGGACACGCGCAATCCGCACGGGGAGCGCAGAGCAATGAGCCGCGACTGCAGCTCTCCTAGTCTTTTCTTATACAACCTCTGAGTCCGGACACACAGCGTCTCCAGCCAGTGTTGAAGGTTTACAGTTCAGAAAACGGCTGTCTCGAGCAGAAACTGATCTTCCTGCTTTAGTTAAGGTTTGGTTATTGTGGGGGTTTAGCGCTTGTATCTCTCTTCTCTTACTAAACACTATCTACTGTAAAGTATATAAATAGAAGCTAAAATGCAGCTAAAATACTTCAGTAAGGCCGAGCAGATAGGAAAGTTTAATAAAAATGTTCTATGATCTATGTTCTAGTTGCCCATATTTTTTTAACTCTCGGTTCGAGCTCTGATTTAATCCTCTCGGCTCCTGCCGCTGTCACCGAGAGAGTGGCTGCATTCCGTAGGGCTACAGGCTGATTTCACAATGCCACATTTAATGAAATACAGGGGAAACCGCAAGGAAAACGATATTGTAACGCAACGGGGGCTCAGGCAGGCGCCCTTGCCGCATTAGGTCGGCCCCATCCTGACTGAGGCTCGAACCCGGGACTCCCGCGTCTCTCTGCAGCGACCCAGCCCCGTGAGCTAAAGATCTCTCTTTAGCCCAGTAGCTGTAGTCCTGCTATCACAGGGAAGGGCGGTGACATCACCTGCTCTGGTACGCCGGCTCTTACACAGTGCCTGTCGGCCGTAAGCGTTACAATATGTTTTAATACATCTTCTTCTGGATTTATATTTCGGTCTTTCACCTTTGAATGCATACCTTGACCGTAAATCTTTACTCGATTACAGGCACCCCAAACAGTTCTTAAGGGAGAAATCGAAGCCTATTTGACTTTCTGCTAATCACATTGAAGTGTTCACGAAGCCTTTCCCTGCCCCTCATGTGCCCGCAAGCCGGTTTCTCCGTTTTCTTCTTTCTGTCGTTGTCAGCGAGCACAAGAAGACAGGAAAAATGCAAGAGAGGGAAAAGCTGTCAGGAGTGGGATTTGAACCCACGCCTCTATTCAGAGACCAGAACACCCAAGCAATGGAAAGACAGGAGTCCTTGAGTCTGGCGCCTTAAACCACTCGGCCATCCTGACGAGATACGCAAGTTGGTGTGTTAAAAGTACCAGTAGTTCACAAAACTGAGAAATGCTTTGCTGGAGAAGCGCCACGTTGCCTAATGTTGCCTAAACGGATCGCGGAAATCAAATATTCGGATCGATTTAGAGTGTGCTTTACAGCCTTTGTGTAATATTTTAAATTGTTTTTAAAAAGTGTGTACTGTGTACTACGTTTAGGACTAGTTAGTGTGGTAGAATATGGAGATCATTTCCAGCTCTGAGCTCAACTGCAACAACAAGTCGTGCTGAACAAAGTCAAGAGTTCAGCTGAACCTTTGCTCAGTGTGGTGCTCAGGACTCAGGAGTATTGTTGTGGTTCTAATTAGCACGAACTGCAGGGGCTCTGAATAAGAACATTTCAATTTATCTGTTCAGTAAGTTAAAATGCAGGACACGTTAAAATCGGATTATTACTGTGTCTCTGTCCCGTTTGTATATAACCGAATGTTTAAAATATACCAGTAAGGACACACAACTACTAATGTGGTACTTATTGGAAATAGTCCCAAAACAAGTACGTCCGGCAGCTGGTAGACCCCTGTAATAATTTTGCAGTGACACTTTGAAGATTTACACTCTATTTAAATATTAATTTACTAAATTTCAGTTCTCTTTTCTCACACTCCCTGGCATAACTGAACTCTCACTCTCGCATACTAAAGGCTTTACATGCATTAGCTGTGATACAGATTCTAATAAAGAGAATGAAACTGTTTGTTTTGTGTCTCATGGTGATCCTCTTCTCGATCCAAATTAAATGTTTAATATGATCCCTCGAGAAAGAAAAAGGAGTCAATTTCCGCCTGGAATGATTGATGCTCCATCAAACATTTTGTAATATCTCCGGAAGTTTATACAGTAGAATCCTGGTTTGTGGCTTAAATTCAAGGTAAACAAGACTAAGGAAACGAGTTGGAAACGATGTCGATCTGGGATTTAAATCATCCTGAACATTTCAGTACATTGGGCAGTATGTGCCAGAGAGCGGCTCCTGACATCTGTTGATAGCTCAGTTGGTAGAGTGGAGGACTGTAGTTGAAACAAGAGGGAATCCTTAGGTCACCAGTTTGACTCCAGCTTGAAGGAAGGTGCCCTTTGTATATTTTGTTAAAATAGCTGATCTTTTTTCACTCACTTTGATCAAAAGCTCAATAAACGACGAAGCAGAGGCTCTTGTTCCGAATTCAGCTCACGTCTGATTGTCTTGTTTTGGCCAAGATCTGATCTTTGAATTCAGGGACTACTCTGTCTGCTTTGTACAGTAATTCAAAAGTAGATACAAATGTCACATTTTCTGTTTTCAAAGGATAGGTACTTAATTGGCTTTATGATTTGGATTTGATTTTGTATCGTTGTATTATTAAGTTTGTGCTTTTTGTGTTTTTAACATATTGTGAACTTATTTTTTAAACAAATGCTTACAAAGGCAGACATGGCACACATCTGTTTATACCAGCGGTGAATTGTATATTTGTATTAAGTAGAAGCTACTGCGCACTTCTGGGAGTATAACAGGTTCGATATAAAGTGGCAAAAATATAAAAGGGGAAAATACCCCAGACTGGGTGTAAAGGCCTCGTTGTGACTGTTGTTTTATTGTTGAATACGGCATACTGTGCATGAAATGTTGCAGAAACACAATCTGATAGTTAAATAATTATTATTTTAATAATTTGATAAGTATGAGGCCCCGGATCCAAATATTCAGTTCTGATTTTTTTAAAGTGATATCTTCCCTTCCTCTGGTGGAAGTAACACGATGTGAGCAATTGTTTTTTGTTCTTTTTTTTTCACGTTGCGATCCAAAAAGCCTCAGATGCACAGTCTGACAGCAACCAAACCAGAATGGATTCTGCTGGGAGCCGGACTGAGCTCATTCTTGCTCCCTGTGCTGAAAACAGAATTAGCTCTTCCTCGAACATCGTCTACAGCTGCTGGATGGTGCTCTACGTCCTGCTGCTCCAGCAATTATTTGGACGAAAGACAGATCACTTGTGCGCTTTTAACCTTCTCGCAGCTACAGGCGAGACTGAAGCTGGCGATATAAAGGCACGCGCTGGTACACCTTCTCTAACTTTCACAATCACGATAAACATTTTTTAAGACCTTTGAAAAACTAGATATAGATATAGATAAAACAAGATAAAAAACATGAGCTTTATCGGTTTTTACATTAATCGGTTTTGAATCAAATTTGATCTTTTTACATTGCATTTTACGTTGAAATGTAGCATGCATACCTAATGCACCAACGGACAGAGCAATATTTTACGTTGCCTTCCAGAGCTTCCAACGTGTGGTGGATTTGTATGGGTGTCTGTATGATACCACTACAGCACTGGCGCAGGTGCAAAATCCACTTTCACAAGACTTTTTCAGTGTCTTCTCTCTCAAATGGATCGAAGCACAGGAGCCAATATTAGAGAAAACGACAGGTGTTTAAACAGAGGATGTCCCAATGTCTGGGACAACACATTGTGATTTTGTATAAACGCAAATGGTTTCTCATTTAAAAGCCAACAATATTATTTTTCTCCCTGGCGCTAATAAGCTACCACACACAAAATTCCAATGTCCATAGGAAGGCAGAATAAAATCCAGAACTGTGTTGGTGATATCGATAAACAGGGCTCATGTTCACAACAAAACTTTACTGTATAAAAAGTTAAAATTCGTAAATATATATTTTTTTATTATGCAAAGTGTCTGTTAAACCATTCATGAAGGATTTTTAGACAAAAAAACACACCATTATATGAGAAAATATATTTACTATATCTGCATTTAACTCACTTTTTAACAATTTCAATTTCAAGGCCGATATAAATTGTTGCCCTGCTTTTTTGTCATAAATACACAAGCTTGTTATGTCTTGTGTCAGAAATAAACTGCATGAAATTTGCTAAAGCAACAAAAAGTAAGCGCCACAAAGAAGACAGACATTTGCGTTTATAGTGCAATGTTATCTCGAGCCTTTAAAATTACTTTAAATGCAATTTGTTTTTCTCTGTGGCTCTAAGGCTTTGTCATTTACTGTAGTTATTGAGGAGAACATTATGTTAATCGTATAGATGAAACGTTTAATATATTCAAGTGGGTAGCTACGTCAGCATGCGTATCTGCAAAGGAACAAGTAATATTGTAGGTTTATTCTATGCTGAAAAGAGAAGAGAGAAAACAAACCTGAAGAAGGTTTCACAGCTGAAACGTTGTGTTTTCTCTCTTCTCTTTTCAGCATGGAATAAACCTATTACTTGTTCCTTTAATATATTGTTCGGTTTGACTCAAAATGCTTTACTACTACAAGAGAGAATTATAATATGGAGGATGAGACAAATTTATGATTTCTTGGAAGAAAATGTTTTTTCTTTGCATTCGAAATGAATCGAAACTTTAGCGCGACACACAAACCCTTTGTCATTTTTAAAGATATAATATTTTTAAACAGACAGTATAGAAAACGTTTTTTTTTACTAAGCAATTTTGGCTGGGGGCGACGCATTACTAGTAGTGGCGCTGAGGTCACTATGGTGCAGTTGAGCACCGTAAGATTAGGGCCAGTGACGTAATGTATAACGCATCTGACTGTCTGAAGATCAGCTCCTCCTCTGAGCTCAATAGCAATGCAAAACTGTGCGAAACAAAGCTGGAGAGCAGCTGATCTTGTGCTCAGGAGTCAGTACGGTGCTGAGGGTTCAGTACTGGCGTTGTTCTAATTAGCACGAACTGCAATGGCTCTGAATCTGACCATTTCTATGGAAGCCCGTTTCAGCCAGGGAGTAAAAATAAAAACGCGCTATGGTATCTCAGAATTCCGACTTAGTAACTGAGAATTGTGACTTAAAACCTCAGAATTCCGACTTTATATCTCGTAGTTGCGACTTAATATCTCACATTTGGGACTTCAAAATAACCCATATTTCATTGTCTGTCCTTTTGTTATTGTAACGGATTCGGGTTCCAGGGCTTGTGCCCTCGCCGCTCCCACCCTAGTTCGTGCCTCACTGCATTGGCTCGAACCCAGGCCTTGCCAGCTGAGCTAAAGAAGAGTTTCTTTTTTAAGTAAAAAAGGACATACAATGGAAATATTTAAAAAGTATAAGTTTCAGCTTTTATAATTGTGAATTATTCTGGATGTGAAGTGTCTATTTCTGTATCTTATTTCATATTCTGTCTTTGTTTTTGTATTTCTGGTGTTTAAATAAAAAAAGAATTTAAAAGCCCACCGTCCACTATTCCATCCGTGTACTATGGAAGCCTCACTACCTGAAATGGGATTCCATAAAAATTAGTGTAATTAATTTGATTTTTATCAGGTCACTGTACAAGACAAGTCTTCAGGCTTATAGATCCTATGATCTTGTACGATTCATCAATATAGTGTAACAGAACGGCCAACATACAATTTGTAGTTCAGGTGGGTAGCTGCGTCAGCATGCGTAGGCTGCAAAGGAACAAGTAATAGGTTTATTCCATGCTGAAAAAAAGAAGAAAGAAAATATGTTTTGGCCAAAACGTACCAGTAAACGTTACATTAATAATACCAGCCAACGATACATTATCATTTCACACCGGTTCTACAGGAATCTACAGCAGAGCCCTGAGTTGACTCCCAGAGTCCCACTGAGCCCATAGAATTCCACATCACCCATCACTCCTGCACACAGTCCGCTGAGAGCGCCTGTCCATAAACTACTGGATTGAGAATGGGATCAAATAATTCCCCATTTTCTTAATTCTACATCAAAGGACTGTTAAAGGTCTATTTGAAGGCATCGATTCGTATTCTTAAACCAGATGAACGCCTGGAATAAGTTAATATTACTTATAAATAGTCGTGCTACAATACTCCAGTTGAAGGCACGCTTCTAGCTTTGTGGTACTCTGGTGCGTCACAAATTTATGTTTGAATTTCTGTGGATGAACTACTATACAGTAGGTGTACCCTCGCTCACTTTCTTTAGCGACAGTCGTTGCTCTTCATCTGAGTGATGTATTTGCCTGTTTTTCAGTTCACTTCCCTGCAAGGAATATTTACCTCAGAGCTCTCTTTCACAGACTGCAGGCGCTATGTTTGTTAACAGGTGTTATAGTGATGACATCTTTCTGTATGATCAGGACAGGAGCTGCAAGTCCACTGTGTTGTGGCTGCAGTACAATTTTAGCTTATTAGTATAATACTTTTTAACAGCAACAGATTCTTAAGATCACGAGGTGTTTACGATATTATTTCAGTATTAAGCTGTTACTACATTCGGAACTGTCCCATAGCATTCAGTGTTCCATTAGTTTGGCACTAAACTGCTTAGTCTATTGCAGGAATTGTACTTAGTCCTGTCCTGTAGTGTCCTCTAGAGAGCAGCAGCTGTTTCCTTGGGCTCATTGCAATTGGGAACATTGTGATTACTGAGCAGGGGACTAAAGTCAGCAGACGAGCGAGTTGCAAATCGGTATTAATCTGGTGTACAGAGCTGCATGCTAATCTCTGGATCATCTCCAGTTAATGTGATGCTGTTCTTACCTTGCAATTGACCCAATCTGACTACTGGCACCAACAACCCTGTTACTACAAATAAACTTCTTGTGTACCTACCGTGATACATAAGTTTGGTGGAGAGGTTTGGCAGCCCATATTCAGTCAAAGGTGTGTGTGCAGATCACTATGATATACAGGCATCAACAAACTGACATACAATATTAAATGTTTAACTGATAAAACCCAAATGAACCAAACCTGAATAAATTAGTGGTGGAAAGAAGTCTTTTTATATAGCAAAAGGTCTCTGAGCCTATGGTAAGAACGATGGGTATATAACCCATTGTCCTCAATATTAGAAATGAATCCTTGAGCACTGCTGTTGTACCAACGGTCCTCAAAAGTGCTGCCATTACCCCCGTCCCATAAAAGCCTAACATTACCCTTTCTTGCATAAACTGTAGAACGTGCCTTCACATTTCAGTTGCAGTTTAATCTATTATCACCCTACTCCCCACTTCATAACCTTCGCTCTTCTAATTCTGGTCTCCTAACTGTCCCCCAAGCCCGTCTACACTGTATGGGTGACAGGGCCTTCTCCTGTTATGCCCCCACGCTCTGCCCAAGGATAGCAGAGTCACCTTCCCTAAACTCCTTCAAATTCAGACTCAACACCTTCTTCTGTAGAAGAGCCTTTACTGAACTGGTTCCATTCTTTAGCCCTCTGCTTCTACTTTCCTTAGTACCACCATCCATGGTCTCCTCTGTCTATTGGAATTGTTTTATCCTGTGTATTCTTATTGTAATTAAGACAAGTGCTTTGAGAAGCCACCTTTGGAACCATTATATAAAATAGTTTATCCTAAATCCTTGAAGCTTTAATAGGGCAGTGCAGTAGGGCTAATAATTGACAGTGTTAGTGGGCCAGCAGGATTTGTGCAAGTTATAGGTAGTCACAAAGGAAGACTAGGATTCACTTGAAAATCATGACACGGGACACTGAAACAGGGGAGAGGCTTTGTGTAGTAAGCATTCAGTCTCAATCTACACAGTCTGTGCTGCTGGTAGAGGTGGTTGTAAACACCTGTCTTCCTAGTCAAGTACTGGGATCTCCAGTCTCAATCCTAATACTTCTCATGACTGTCCAATACCACTACTGTGAAACCAACACCCATAAGATAAGACCTCCGAGATTCTAACTGCACCATTATTCACTGATGTTTGTGCACCAGTATTGTTCCTTTGCTAAGGAAGGGAAGGCCTACTTTATACCAAGCCCCTGTTGACAATCCCTTCCTTGTGTTTCTTTTAGTCAGTTTGTGCAGCCTAGAATAGGAAACCAGATCTCACTCTTACTGGGCACTACAGTAGCAACTCACACTCCATAAGCACTACCCCTCTCGGAAACAGGAGGATTTCCAGTATATTGAACACCTCTGTCTCTCCCCAAGTAAAAAAAAAAAGTCACACTACCCTGCCCAAGGAATAGTGCGGCCATCTTCCCCAAGTACAACACTTTATTACTCCAGACATTTTCAGTCCTCATTGGCAGCAATACGGGAAGCATTCTTGAAAGGGGAACCCCCACAAATACTTCCATTGATTAATGGGTCTCACTTCCCTCGAATTCCTCCACCCCATTCAAACCTATAAACCATAAAGAAACAAGGGCAGACAGAAGGGTCTTCCACAGGTTTATTGAGATGTTGCCATTACAAGGCAAGTGGAGGCAGGAGAGTCACAAGGGCCAGGCTGGAGCCTTCATTCAGGCACCTGGGGAGGAAGAAGGAGAACAATCCAGCTACACTGCAGGACACCCACCCCTACAGGAGCTCCTCCTGCCAGACCCTACCTGTCCACTGGCCAACATCTCCAAAGTCCTCTGCTCCCTCCACATCCTCACTGGTGCTCTCAGCATCCTCACTGGAGCTCTGAGGGTCTCCCTCCTCATCCTCAGTCCAGTCAGCTCCCACATCCAGAGGAGCTTCTACTGGTGCCACAGCCACCCGACTGCTGGTCACCAGGCTCCTGGTACCTGTGGACAAGCAACACCCAGGAGTGAGGGATCCGCTATACCCAGAGTCCCACAGTGATGCTACTCATCTAAACAGCCCCTTTGTCCAGCATGGGATCATTCCTCAGTTGTCCAAGCATGGTTGTCTCCTGGGCAGAGATGCATCCACAAGGGATAGAGAACCAGACCCACCTTCATTCCGACTGCCAGCACACCTGGAATCACAGCAGGCACAGACCTCATGGTCACCATACAGCTCCTCCCACCTGGAGGAAAGGTTTACAGGTGAGGCCTAAACCTGGCATGTCCCAGAGCACCCTCAGCAGGCTCCTTGCAGAAGTACCTCTTAGCCTCCCTGTTGTAGGTGCAGGACTTGGTCCCTGGTGTTGCTTTAGCAGGAGCCACAGCCATGACACAGTGCATGTACAGCTCAGTCACTTCATGCTGCAAGAGTGAAGGTCACAGCATTAAGGGATCAAGGCCAATAGAGGGACAGAGAAGGACCTTCTGCCATCAGTGAAGGCAAGCTGGCAGCTCAGCTACAGCTACAGCTGCCACAGTCTGGTTCACATCTAGATCATGGATGTGAAAGCAGACAATGGATCAGTAGAGCGAGAAGGCTGAGCAGCCTTTGAGAGCAGTACCTTCCTGGACAGCTTCTTCTGGAAGAGGAAGGCATCAATTGTGAAGCGGAGCACATCTTTCTGCTTGGAAGGGACAAACCTGGACAGGCAGCCATCTGCCTTGCTGTCCACCATGCACCTGGGGACAAGGACAAGGATGAACCCCTGCAGGCTTTCGGAGCTCCTGCCCACCTCTCCTCCCAGAAGAGGCCGTACCCCAAGTTGTCGATCATGGGGAAATGGGGCTGGGAGTGCTGGTCTGGTTTCTCCGTTACGTAACACGAGTGGATGTACAGCCTCTGCTCTGCTGTGGCAAAGTAGGCAGTGGCCTGGAAGTACATGGGCTGACCCAGGAAGTACTCATCCTTAGGAGAGAGCCGGACCCAGTGGGCTGGAGAGAGAGAGAGGCAGCATAACACCTGCACACAGCGCCCCCTGCAGGCAGGAGGAGCCACTCGCTCAAGGAGCTTACAGTTGGTGGTGAGCAGGACAAAGCTGTGCTTGTTCTTCAGGTCCTTGAAGAAGGTCCTTCTCCTGGCCCATGTGGGGACATAGCCAACCTTGTAGGACTAGTGGAACCTGCAGGACAGAGGGGATGAGGGGCTTCTGGAAACTTTCCCAGCAGCTTCTCAGCAGCAGCAGAGCCCTGCCTACCTGTTGTAGGAGCACTTGACCGGCACAGAGAAGGGAATGAAGCGATGCACAGGCGCACTGGAGGAGGGCAGCGCATAGCGGAGAGTGTTGGAGTACACCAGGCGGCCCTGGACAACCTGCAGGGTCACAGAGGAAGGGATATTCCCAGGAAAGGCAACCCCGACACTAGCCCTACAGCTCACATCGATACACTGCCTGTAGATGAAGACCCGCTTACCGATCGCTCCGTGCCGCACTCGTGAAGCCCGTAGATGAAGTAGAAGTAACGGCGTGTGGTTCGGCTGACGCTGCAGTTACCCAAGTTCACCTCCGATGGCCGACAGCTGAAGCCGAACAGGAGCCGACTGACCCTCACGTACATCCTGCTGGAGTCGCACCACACGGCCACTCCTCGGGTGCCCCCGATGGCTGGGCGAGCCGGCTGCCGCCCTCGCTGGGGAGGAAACAGGACGCTCTTGATGTAGGCGGGTAAGGGGCGGCTGCCGGCTTCATCTTCTCCTTGTCGAAGTAGGGCGAGTACGCGTCTCTGGACACGGGAAGGCGGCGAAAGTCGGGAGCAAAGGACTGCGAGTCTTTCTCGCTTGCAGACAGGTCTTCGGAGGGCGCATCTGCCAGGTTCAAGTCCTCCAACTGGGCTGCGTCTTCAGGAGCCGGGAGGTCGGCCTGGAGCGCCAATTCCCGAGAGTCCCAGCCAGCCGGCCCGGCGGAGATCAGTGTGGGGAGCCCGGCCCCTGCGCACAGGCACAGCACAAAGAGAAACGAGCGTATCGCCAAATTAACGTCCCGCTCAATTGCTACAGGAGTAAAATAAGTAAACCACCAAACTGTGTTGAAGCAAGAAAGCATAAAGTGTGAACGCTGTGACTAGGTTTTTATACTGGCAGGACCTGCTACCGCACACCTGGTCACACTGCCGCTCAATCAACGTAATCAATTACACACAGAGACCCGGATATATAATCCGTTACAATAACAAAAGGACAGACAATGAAATATGGGCTATTTTTGAAGTTGCAAATGTGAGATATAAAGTCGGAGTTGTGAGTTACTAAGTCGCAATTCTGAGTTACTTAGTCGGAATTCTGCGATACCATAGCGCGTTTTTTTGTAACTCCCTGGCGGAAACGGGCTTTCATACATTTGAATTAGTCTGATCAGTGCAGGACAAGTTAATGTAGAATCATTACTATGTCTGTCTCTTGTTTGTATATAAATGAATGTCTTTGACAACTTAATGTTATTTTTTAATTTAGTTTTACGATGTAGGTCATGCGTTAACATATGCATGCGTTAACATATGCATATGAATACGAAATGTCTCACTCCTGATTCAGCTCATGCTCCATAGGAGAGAAGAGATTCCTCCTGCTTCTCGTACAATCATATCAGAACAGAAGCCCATGTCGCCCAGCTCTGATTCAAGAGCGACTCGCATCTTCAGCCCTGTTTTAATTCGTGATCCTAATTTTCTTTAGTTTTGATCAATATTGAACTTTTTCTAAATAAAACGACAATAATCAAACATGCAGGCAGACTTTTAAAAAGTATTAGGAGCTGACAGGGTGCCCCTTTGGAATAGTTGTCAGAAAATGTGAGAAAAGGAAAGATACATAAGCTCTCACACACAGCATTAGAGATTGGCATCTGATTGAAAAAAACAACTACCTGTCTCCCCAGCATTTAACGGTGCTGTTGTTTTGATTTTACATATTGTTAGCATTTTAATGAATTGTTAAAAGATTGATACACAAATCGCTAGATAAGAAAACGTAAAAACCCTAGCTGTAAGCAATTGGCCATTCATATTCCTGAATTTTAAATCCCTGTGTTTTTCTGTACCCGAATGCCTGGTGCAGCTAATTTGAAAGCAGAATCTACCATTTACTGTACAGAAGCGTATTGTTGCCACCAAGGAAATAAAATCCTGAGTTTACAGGAGTAAAAGAGGAAACAAATGCAAACACCGTTTAGAAAAAACATACACGTCTCAGGCCTTAACCATGACAAGGATGGGATTTGAACCTAGACGAGCAGAGCACAATGAATTAGCAATCCAAAAAGTGACTCCTGTTTAATTTTCTTTTCGCTTGCTCGATTTGTAGTACGCACCTCAATCCTTACAACCGGCAAACAAAAGGGCTTCATGTGCCACAGCATTCTGCTGCAGGTACGGTTTGCACCGTGTATTAGGCGAACCCGAATTAAATATTTCAAATATGTGAAGAATTTCATGAAACCTGAAAAAAGATCACAGCCAATGTCAGCAATTCAGAGCCTGTAGGCAGCTTCAACAGAACAAAACGATCTGAAGCCGCAATAATTTCATAGAGTGTATTGTGACACTCTAACCACGTTGTTGCTATTACTGCTACTTCTGCTGCCGTTGCTTTAAACTCTACTCAGCGGGGAAGTAAAGTTGTACAAAGAATAGACTACTTCCATTATGTGATTTTTTTATTAATAACAGCATTAGTAATACAATGCGTGCTCAGAAACCTTACTTATTAGCTTATGAAGCAATAGTGTTTCGACAATTTGCGGTCTTCAAAAAGTAAACGCTGAAGTTTTTATACTTCCTTGTGAGCAGATCACCTTTGATTTAGAAAAGGAAAACTTACTCCCCTGTTGCTTTCATTGCAATATCTGAATCGAGACCCAAGCGCTAAGAAAGCTGAAAAACGCAGAAATCATAAACCCGATTTTAATTTAGATACACATTTTCTAATGCAGCCTTCATTACAAGACAGTCTATTTCTCGAAAGCGTGTTATGTAAAAAAGAGAAAAACGAAAATATATGGATGACAATATTTAAAAGCTGAAGATTTTACTTTTGAGAAGTTGTCATTTTATGTATCTAGACGCTTTTCAACCACTGCTTTTAGAACTTTGCTGTGCTTCCTGAATCATTTTCAGTGTTATAAACTGGGTGTGGATGGAGGGATCACTTTGTAGAGCAGTTGATAGACTGGAGCTGTTCAGACTACTCTTGTTATTCCTCAAATGCTTCCATCATTGTTCTTTCAGGCTAGGACGCGAGTGTGTACATGTGTTGGGTTTTCGTTTCACTGATTCTCATTGAAGATTCGTGAATTAACAACGAATCAGTTGCCTCGGAAAGCAGAAGGTTTGGTTCTCAACGATCTTGAAGACACGCCCATGTAGAGCAGCGTGTGATGATTCGTACTACAAAACACCAAGTGCTCAAAGTGACGTCTGCGTTTACCGTTGAAACTTTTCATCTCGGGCGCACTTTTAGAAAGCAAAGATAGAGCAGTTGTGTTGAATCACACTATGACAGCTGTCAGCAGAGTGGCGCAGCGGAAGCGTGCTGGGCCCATAACCAAGAGGTCGATGGATCGAAACCATCCTCTGCTATGTACACTTTATGCACGATTGATTTAGCACACCATCAATTTAATGAAGTGCATTAGAACTTTTTTTTTTTCTCTCGTGTATGCAAGCTTCACACTTTTCATCTTTACCAATAGCAGATGCCCAAATGTATCTTTGGTTGTTCTGCAATCCTTGATAGTTTCCTCAAATCCTTCAAATGAACATCCATATCAAAGCAATTGTGTTTATATATATATATTACAATTAAGGTACATATTAAAAATATCAACGCACATTTGTATAATGCTCATTTAATAATAATTGTCAAAGATTGTCAAGTTCTCCAACAAATGAACAAATGATCAACAAATGATGATTAATCTCTTCTTGAATATAATCTCAAAAAAGAACCATTAAGGTTTACTAAGATCAAAGCTTAATCAGTGTATTAAGTTTAGCTTGCATCATAGTAATTGAGCAATAAAGTCTGTCCTAATTAAAGAGTACCCAAAGTTTGAAAGTACAACATAGAATAAGAGTACCTTTAATTGCTCTAAAAAGATTTGTGTCTCCCAGGCACCTCTTTTGTCTTTGATCTTTCTGGTTTGTGCCAGCAAAGTTGAATTCCATCATCAGTTAATTTGTCTTAAGTCTGAAAACCAAATTATGACTGAGCTTAGACATTTCTCAAGCGAGTTTTCACTCAACGTTTATTTACTCAAATATTTAGTATCAAATGTACTACTGTAATCCTTATATTTTAAAAGACAATTTAGCAGTTTTACACCTTGCAAATTCAGTGGTTAACAAGGTATCTTTACGCTAAATTTTATGGATATTTTAACTTGATCAAAGTAAAAATGTAATGTAAAAACATTTGAAAAATCTATAAGCAATACCTTAACACGCTTTCTATAAGCAATACCTTAACCTCACTTTCAAAGAAAGTGAACACACTTTCTTTGAAATCACTGTTGCCTACTCTCCAAAGTTGGTTTATCTGGAAATAATATTATATTAGAAATAATATTAGAAGCTATTTTTACTACTGGATCTTCACTAATCAACTAATCAGACATACCCATTACACATTTTCACATTTTAACTCCACTTTTCTGCAGTATTTGCTAAGTCCTAGAATACAAAGTGGCCATATTTCAAAGTTCAAAAGTTGTAGTAATTTCTTAGAACATGAAGCTTTTTATAAAACACTTTATTTTGGCATTAAAAGATTAGCAAGCTTATACATTATAAACTAAAAATAAGAATGTATGCCAGAGATGGATCCTATTAATCAGATGTAAGATGTCACATAATGACCTATCTGTAACCTATAATACTAGTAGTGAATATTTTCTACACCACAGAGAGAATATAATATCATACCAGTAGGTTTTGATTGTCCATGTTGTCAAGGACTCACTTGTGTGTACAGGACTCTTCCATTGTGCTCAGCCTCTTGATGTGGAATTGGGAGTTCACCAGTTCTGTACACTTTCCCACATGCCTCAGTTCATCTCTGATCTCTATCAGGAGACCCAATACCCGAAACTCTGAAATCATTCACATTTTGTATCAGCATTTGTAAGGAATTAGGTCAGGATTTTTTTTACACTATTGTTATATTAGCATTACTGTAGTGTTGCTAATGTGCTACATGCAATTTATAATCCTAAAAATGTAAAATTCCCACATTTGTAGTTGATTTTGTGTAATCTTCACCTTCACACTATTTTATATGCCATTTATTGCTTATTAACGTACTATTTTTAATCAAAATAATATTAAGACCTGTATGTATTCAAATAGTATTATCATTATTTATACTTACACATCAAAAGACGATTGCTGAGAAAAACATGACAGTATTTAACCTAAATGGCAAACAACAAATATCAGCAATGCATTGTGGTATATAACCAGAAAAGATGCTGTGTTAGATATGTTTTCAATTTCAATTATATATGCATTTATTAATGTTGTCAATATTATTACGGTTGCAATTTAACCATGGTGAGAATCCCTGCCTGTCATACAGGAGAGTGGGGTTTGATTCCTGACAGGGAGCTAAGGAGCTTTTTCTATGACCTGTTTACAATTTAAACTGTAGTGTGAGACACCTTTCTTCTACAGAAATCTATTTTTTAAAAAGGAGATGAATTAGTTATAACAACACAAAACATCAAAGTGAAGTTGCTTTTCAGCAACTCCTTGGCTACATGGGAATTTAGTTTTTTTGACAGCAGGGTCCTTTGCAAAATTAAACAAGGAATTGATTCACTCCTGTGGAATACTGTATAAAATGGAAGACAGGTTTTATATGGAAACAACTACACACATTTTAGTTTTTTTTTCCAATTGTACTCCCATCACAGTGACATAAGAAAAGTCATTGTCAGAAGTGGGATATGAAAACAAGCCACCAGGGGAGACTGATGTAATAACTTCACCAGAAATATATTGAAAACAAATGGACTGTCACTAAGGAAATTCATAGAGAAATACAGGTCCCACCATAAAACACCATAAGGAGTGCAAAACATGTTAAGTTATTTCTGTACTTCATCAGTGTCGGTAAAAGAGGGACTCAAGGACACAAAGACTCTAGTTTGGGATTCAGGCTGAGAAAGGGAAGTGTGACTTTGGACACAGGGCATTGCAGAGAGGAACAAATGGCGCAACGAAACAAAATGCCAAAACCCCAGATTGAACCAGGGACCTTTAGAGCATCAGTCTAAAGCTTTCTCAGCTGAGCTATTTCAACCTCTGTGTACGATCCAACCTCTGCTGTCTGCAGTAGCCTCCCAAAGTTCCAGCATGAGTGCACGAAGAGGAGTGGTAGAGTGTTACTGCAACGTCATTCAGAAGGGGAGTGATCCAGCTCAGCTCTCTGAGGTTTGGTAGATACATCTTCTTCATGAGTAATGTAGGATCAACTTCTTCAGGCTGGAGGAAGGGCTTGCATTTCGGCAGTAGTAACTGACTGAGTAGTGACTTCTAGGACCTGGTCTTATCAGGTTGCTTTGCCACGTTTGTCAGTTCTGCTGAAAAGACCTGTCTCTAGGAAATTTAGGAAGCAAAAGAATGACTATCTGAAAGGTGACATGATCTGCTGGCTGTTTGATGTGATCATGAATGACACAGGAAATTCGAATTCTTGCAATAAGACAAAACAAGATCCATAAAACACTGGCAGGAGTGCAAAATGTGAGAAGATAAAAAGACACCTGTTTCTGCCCAATTTCAAACAGGGGATCTTGCGCATGTGTGATGAACGTGATAATCACAATATTACAGAAATGACAGCAGCATTGAACATGGCGAGACGTAAAAGATTGTTAATTCCCTTCAAATACTCACAGTGTGTTTATTCTGCTGTATTAATTTACTGTGCTCATCCGGCAGTAACAAACCTGTTATCTACACACTGTTCCCAGAGCTGGATAGGTGACTCCACATTCTACAGCTCTCTAGCAAAAGAGGAAGTCAGACTACAGAAATGGAGAAAATCTCCTCTTCAGAATGTGGAAATATATTCCTGAGAGAAGTCCTTTCTCGAAGTTCAACACTCTCTACAAGTCACCCATTCCCACCTTGCGCAGTGTAGTGGTTATCACATTCTCTTAACACACCAAAGGGTTTCAGTTTGAAAGCGGGCGAAAACAAGTGATCACTTTTCGCACATTTGTCACTGCTGAGGTTGCTTTATGGGTCTATTTTCTATACTGTGCTGATCAATTGGAAATCAAATGGCAAAAAAGACCCGTTCCCACACCTAAGGTCAAATATTAGGAATCAAAACTGCTTGAGTGTATGGAAGCACACAGCTTTATTAAGATTTCCTAGTGGAAGATCTTTTTATTCATAAAAGACCCTATTTATGTTGTATGAGAAATATTAATATTAATACAGAATTGAAATGAAAACACGTACCCTACCAAACCTTGAGTACAGGCCATTCAGGATGATAATACAAAACCATTTATAATTCAACAAATAAAACCTGTCAACTGGTAATCACCACTTATCATAAAAAAATAAGTAGCAATACACAGTAGGGGACTCTTGGGTGCAAGTTAAATCCATGCAAGAAGGGGGTTTAGTGTTATATTTCCAAATCAGATATGCAAATGAGAGATCTGGCCAGCCAATCTGAAAGCTCCCTTGGTCTGGAATGGAGCTGCTCCCCTCTTCTAGTTATTCACACTGGAGTTAGGTTACATATTAGCACATTTCATCTAACAGGTACTCCAGAAACAAAAACATAAACAAATGACCTGGAATGTGACCACACTTATGAGAATGTAGTTCAACAGATAACTTGTAAACCTTGTCATAAGATTTTTTTTGTTCTACAAAATATACTTTATTCCGCAAAAAAAACATCTCAAAAGGAACATTTCACACATATTAACACTCCATGTAATAAAAAACAACGGCGGAACGGAGATTGATTGTCCGTTATCAATCTTTGCAAGTGGGGGCGGATTTGCGCAATTAAGAGAGTCCCTCCAAACCTACCACTTGCTATTGTCCTTTAATCCCTGTATAGGGCCCAAAGTCCTTTCCAGCGCTCCCTCGCCGTGGGGGAAACCCCATTTGGCGACGTGGTGCTTCGTCCTCCTCCTGAGGTCCGCCAGGATCCTCTCCTCCAGCTCCCTCGCCCCCCACTTTATGTTGTGCCGGATGAGAGTGTTCCTCGCCTTCCACAGTCCTTGTTTTGTGAGGGACAGCAGCAGCCCCCGCAGGTCCTGTGTCCCCTTGTCCAGTCCGGTGGGTGCCAGCCCCCAGCAGAATGTACTGGTAACTAAGCACCACACCCGTTCCCAGGAGTTGCATAATGTTGTCCATTCTGCCCCACACCGCCTCGGCGAAGGGGCAGCTCCAGAACACGTGCTCCTGAGTCTCCTCGACAAAACACGTGTCCCGGGGGCAATGCGGATTCCTGGAGATCGAGTGTCTGTAGAGGACCTCTCTGGTAGCCAGTCTCTTGTGTACAGCCATCCAGTTGACGTCCTTAAGTTGGTTGTCAAGTTCTTTGGGCTGTGTCCTTTCCCAGACTTGCCTGGGAACCTGCAGCCTTTCGTCAGCGACCAAATGCCCCCTCACCTCTTTGTACAGGGCTCTGTGGTTGGTGCAGAGCTCTGGCTGTCTCGTGGCCTTGTACCTCCTGTTCCACTTGACAGCGCGGATGTAAAACTCCAGTTGCCTCTCTGTCTTGAGCCCAGTGTTTGACCACTGGACCAAGTGCATCATCGGGACGGAGAGCCACAGCCTGACAAAGTACTGGTACCCCCTTCCTCGACCGGCTGACACATCCGGTTTCTCGTGATGTACTCGTATTGCCGCCCCAGACGAAGCCGAAGATCATCCCTTGCAGCGCTCGTCTGAGTCTGGCCGGCAGCGGGTACACCACCGCCAGGTAAACCAAAGCCGGCAGGATGTCTGCTTTCAACACCATCACTTTCCCTGTGTAGGACAGCGACCGCGTTTTCCACAGACCCAGCTTCGCGTTCACCTTGGCGATCCTCTCGGTCCAGTTGTTGGTCTCGTTGTCCTGGCTCTGGAAGGAAACCCCCAGTATTTTGAGGGGCTCCGTGCAGAGCTCGAGACCCTCCGGCGCCGTCGTCCTGTGCTTCCAGGGCCCGAAGAACTTCAGTTTGCTCTTTCGGCGGTTGAGCTTCGACCCCGAGGCTCTGGAGTATTGCTCCATGACCTGCAGGGCCCTCCTCAACCCCCTGTCCGACCTCAGGAACAGCGTCATGTCGTCAGCGAACTGGGAGATCTTCAGGGTTTCCCCCGCGCCTCCCGGTATCTCCAGGCCATCGATGACAGGGTCCCGTCTCACCGTCTCTGCTAAGGGCTCTTGAAGAGCAGGTAGATGATGCCCTCCCTCATGGTGTCTCCCCCGGCGGAAGATCTCCTGCGCCACTTCCACCAGATCTGCCGCCAGGGTGTCCCAGAAGCAGGTGTAGAGTTCCTTTGGGAGTCCGTCCGGCCCCGGCACCTTGCCATTCTCCATGGACAAGAGCGCCGCCTTCAGCTCCTCGGCTGCGATCGGACCCTCCAAGTCCTCCCTTACCTCCTCCGGTACTCGTGCCTTCAGCTCCTCCAGAAAAGCATCGCCTGCCTCCACCTCCGTCTGCTTTTCTGAAAAGAGCTCCGTGTAGAAAGCGGTGGCCGCTTCTACCTTGTCGCTCTCGTCCAGCACTTCCTCTCCATCTCCCCGTCTCAGGCCGTGGATCACCCTCTTTTTCTGGGCTCCTCGGACCTGATTGAGTTTGCGGAGCCTCTCCTTCAGGTCCCGTGCCCGGGCTGAATTGAAGGCTCCTCCCCCGTTAGCCGAGCTGTACTCCTCCTCTAGTTGTCTCTGGAGTCGTGCAGCTTCCTTCCTCTCCCTGGCCGCCTTCCGTCTGCAGTACGTCTGCGCCAGGGTTCGGGTCCTGTCTTTCACCGACTCCCACCATTCCACCATGGAGCTGTAGCCGTCTCTCAGATCGACCCAGCTCGCGTAGTCTTTACGGAACAGTGCCTTGAAGTCGTCTTCCTCCAGTATCTCCCTGTTCAGCTTCCAGTACCCACGACCGAATGCAGGCAGGTTGGTGTTAGCCACCACCGTCAAGCGCTCGTGGCTGGAATACCACTCCGGGGACACCGTCGCCGACTCCAGGGAGCAGGTTGTGTGCAGAAAGATGTAGTCCAGGCGGCTGCACACTCCCCGGGAGTTTTTCCATGTCGTTCCGGCGTCGTTAGGGCGGCACCGTCTGAAACCGTCTACCAGGGAGAACTGTTTGAGTAGCGACTCCAGCTCTGCCGAGCTAGCGTCGCTACCCTTCTCCCGGTCGACGTTGAAGTCCCCGCCAAGCACCACCCGTCTGTTGGTGGTGCAGCAGCTGGCCAGGTCAGCAAACACTTCCTTCCGGATAGAGGGTTCCGTCGGAGCATAGACGTTAATTGCTCTCAACTTCTGCCCCCTCCAGTCGATGTCTGCGACCAGGATCCGGCCCTGCACCACAGAGAAGGAGGAAACCAGCGTCATCTCTGGGTTTCCGAGGAGGATTCCCACTCCAGAAGAGTGGACCCCTCCTACGCTCCAGCATGATTCTCCCTTCGTCCATTCCCTGGTGAATGTCAGCTTGTCGCTTTCATCCTTCAGGTGGACCTCCTGTAAGAAACAAACTGAGAAAGACTTTGAGGCCAGATCATGAAAGACTCCCCGTCTTTTCACCGGGTCTCTTAGCCCTCTCACGTTAGTTGTTAGAAAGATAAGTTTCACAGTCATGATTAAACAAGTGAAAGTTGAACCTCCTCTCTTTGTGCTTACAGTGGAAAACTTGGGAGTCTACATCTGCGCACTGTTTAGCCTAGATGTAACTCCTCTCGTTCGGGTCCTGGGGGGAATATGCTGGGCTCCCTCCAGGTCTCGCTGGGGACTGAAAGGTAAACATGCTGGACAGGTCCAGCCCTACCATCAGTCCCGGCTCCAGGGCGGCTTCAAAGTAATCCTTGTCTTCCTTGAGGATACTCTCTGCCACCACTTCGGGAAGGCTTTTTTCTTCCCTTTCTCCAGGAGTTTCGGGGACCTCCAGTTGCTCCTGGGCCTTGGGGGAGGGGGGCTCCACTTCCTGGGCTGCCTCTTCCTGTTGTTCCTGGGCCTCAGGGGAGGGGGTTCCGACTTCTTGGGCTGCCTCTTCCTGTTGCACCTGGGCCTCGGGGGAGGGGGTAACCTCTTCCTGGGCTGCCTCCTCCTGTTGTCCGTGGGACTCGGGGGAGGGGGGTTCTGTTTCCTGGGCTGTCACTTCCTGTCGTCTTTGGGCCTCGGGGGGGAGGGTTTCCATTTCCTGGGTTGCCTCCTCTGGTTGTTCCTGGGCCTCGGGGGAAGAAAGTTCCGTTTCCTCTAGGACGAGGAAACGGTTCTCCCTTACCACTCTTTTCTTTTGTCCTTCCGAAGGTGGATCCTCTTTCCCTTCTTGCTGGGAGTTATCCAGGGCCCTTCCTCCGGTCAGCCATTTTGTCCGTCGTCCTGGCGGCCATCTTGTGGCACTGGTGCAGCTGGGGGTGTGGCCTCGGCAGTTTCGGTTCTCTGCGGGGGAGGTGCGGGTTCTTTGTTCTCACCTCTCTCCCTTTGTCTTGAGACCGGTTTCTGCCGGCCGGCTTCCACCACGTGCGCAAGCGAAGGTTTGCTTACCTTGCATTAGTGAAGGAGGTGTCCCTCGGCGCCGCATCCATCGCACTTTTTGGCTGCCCGGCAGGTTTTTGCAGGTGCCCCTCTTTGTTACAGTTGTGACATCTGACGATGTCACACGTGTTCTCCTTGTGGCCTATCCTGGGGTAGTAAAGGTACCCCCTTTCGGCTCCGATGTTGACTGTGATGGTCCTCTGGTTTGTCTTCCTCAAAAGACAAACCAGAGAAACCGGGGTGCTTACCTTTTTCTCTGATCATTTTCGTTGCCTTTTCATATGAGGCGTCCGTGGCCATGTAGGCCTCCATGTATCTCTCTGCCTTGTTGTCTTGCAGGCAGTAGAGATCTCCGGCCACCAACTGCAGGATCCCTCTCAGGAAGGTAATGAAAAAGGATTTCGCAGTTGGCATCGTCTCTGTTTTCTTGGTCCAGTGGAACCGGATCAGTGTCTTCTTGTCTGCCATCTGGAAAGGAGAAAAAAAAAGGAGAGAAAGAGAGAGAGCAAGGTCCTGTGGAGAGGAGGGTTTAGCTGCTAAAGGAGCAGCGAGGGAGCCCTGGCCTTTGTCCTTGTGGGCAAAGCCCAGCTAGGTGCAGGCGCAGGAGGAGAGAGAGAGAGGGAGCGGATAGTGCTTCCGGGTCTCGAGGAAGAAAGTAAGCACCGCGGGCAGGCCACGAGTACCTACTCCCAGCCAAGAGGCCAAGGAGGCGGAGAGAGAGAGAGGGAGCGGATAGCGCTTCTGAGTCTCGAGGAAGAAAGCAAGCACCGCGGGCAGGCCACGAGTACCTACTCCCAGCCAAGAGGCCAAGGAGGCGGAGTAAGAGAAAGGGGGAGGGGAGAGGAGAGAGCAGAGAGAAGGAACGTTGATGCCGGCTGCTCAGCTGCTGCTTGGCCTTAACCCCCTAGGCTCAACCTAGGGCGATACCAGCTCAAGCACTCTTCAGGATCTTCGATCGCCTTCTAGAACTTTGGAAAGACAGGAACTGCGGGCATGCCACTTGAACTTGATCTTAGCCAAAAGGCCGATAAAATTGGATTCCAGCTCACTGGCCCTGCAAAACTTAGTTCAAGACTTTAAACTCTCAGACACATATAGATGTATATATCCCACAACAGTAGGATGTACATGGTCAGGGAGGAATAGCAGCTCCAGAATTGACTATTGCTTTGTCTCAGAGAGAGTGAAAGTTGTTGGGGTCACTCTTCAGCCTGTCTTCTTCTCAGCTCATCAGGCTTTAGGGTGTAGAGTGGAACTCCAGGGCAGGACTGTCTTTGGCCCAGGCCTCTGGAAACTCAACACAAAGCTGCTAGAGAACGAGGGGGTAGTATCCCGCTACAGGGAGAAACTATCAAAGTGGCTGTCCTTGCAGTGTCTGTTCGGGTCAGTGGGAGAGTGGTGGGAGGAGGTGAAGGTGAGGACAAAGGCCTTTTTCATGGCTGAGGGAAGGAAGGCTGCTGCCAGACGGAGAGGAGTGCTAGCCAGTGCTAGCCTTGAACTAAGTCTTGAACTAAGTTTTGCAGGGCCAGTGAGCTGGAATCCAATTTTATCGGAGAGCTAGACTGCCTGTCTGTGTGCTCTAAGATACAATTAAAATCCCCTCCCACTATCACGTCTGTGCTACATAACAATAGGGGAGAGAGTGCTTTGAGTAGCTCCACCCTTCCTCCCACGTCAGTAGGACAATACACATTGATTAGACGCAGGTTAACGGTCCCCCATTCCACATCCACACACAGCAACCTGCCATCTATGACCCTCTGAATACTTTTCAATTTGAATGCCCATCCTTTGAAAAGAATGGCCACGCCAGAGGTTCTGTTGTTATTGTCCCCTGACCAATCAGAAGGCCCTTTATCCCACCTATCTTCAAAGCTTTTATACCTCTATTGATTGACTTCTTTTACTTTTTCTTCTTACCAATTTCCTGCCAGCCATCCTCTGAATGAGCCTTCATCAGGGTGGCAGCAGTAAAAGCGTTCACGGAGTCCATTTCAAGGAAGGGGGTAGAGGGAGGGGTGGAGGGGTTCCAGCTGTCCCCATCACCATGCTCTCCTTCCTCCTCGCTCAGGGAGAAAACAGAGTCATTTTTCCTTTTCCTCAAGTCCAGCTCCTGGGAGCACTGAGGGGAAAGGGGTGCAGCCGATGCACCAGTCTCCTCTTCCCCCTCACCCACCAGCTGCTGCAGATCCTCCGTGATGGACTGGATGGAGGAGAGGAGGACATCTCTAGCACTTGCAGAGTCTGAGAAAAGCAGCTCCGCTGAATCCTGGGTATCCTCGCTGGACCCGCTCCACCGGGGGGCCCCACACTGGCCCTCGTTCTGAGGAGCAGGAGTGGGGGAGGGGTCCTCGCTGTTCTCGGGGGTTTTCAAACCCTCGTGCTTGTCTGGTGCAGTCTGCAGTTGTGGGGGCGTAGTGGATTTCTCTTCCACCAGCCCCGGAGCCACAGCAGGACTGATCCTGGCTGGAGGCTGAGAGTCTTTGTCCAACAAGCGTTCTTTGTTTGACTTGTTGTTTGCTTTGGATTTTCGGGCCGGTTTGACTGAAACAAGCACTGCCTCATCCTTTCTCATTTTGAGTTTATTGGCGTAGGCGTGAGGGCAGTTCTTAAAAACGTGTCCTTCCGAGCCACATAAATTGCAATTTGGCAGCATTGAACAGTCAGAGGCTAAATGTCCCTGTTTGCCACAGGTCTTGCAGCATTTCACAGTGCAGGACGATGCCAGGTGTCCCACAGCACCACAGCACTGAGAAAAGCTGGGAAAAGTCAGAAGACCTGCTTAGTGTGCAAAACACTTACTTGCAGCATTGTGGGTGCTGTGATTTAAATGCTATTGGTTTGTGAACAGAATACCCCTATCCCAGTGCATTGTGTCATATTAAATAAAAGCATGAGAAAAAGAGATTCAGAACGCAAAGCTGTGTCAGTGTTCTGTGTAAAAAATCGGTTTGAACATCATGGGAGCTGTTTTTAATGAGCTGCTGAGTAAAGAATATTTTAATCTTCCTGCTGTCAGTAGTATTGTCAATATAGTTGACCCTTACCTGAATGAAAACAGGGCGTAAAGGAAGGGTTTCAGAAATCAAACAAAGCTTTATTCCTGTGCTTACAGTCTGGGTAATTGGAGACTGCGCTGTTCTGCTTCCTATGGTCATATACGGGTTATTCGCACAAAGCCGTATTGAACAGTATTTCTTGTGTTGTGAACGTCTGTACACAGCAGTCCTCCGGGTTCCAGTAAGTGCGTAATTACGCATCGATGAAAAACCGGAGGTTTAAAAAAAGATAATTAGCCCACTGATAGTTTGATGTAGAGGCTGTGGAAATATCCACAAGTCTTGGTCTTTAAAATGCATTTGGTTTTACGGCGTTCTGTGCTTCCATTGTGAAGATATGGACAAAAGAATATTCGTGCTCGGTCAAAAAAAGTCATAAAAACGAAAAAGTAAAGGCTGAGAAAGCATTCACAATGTATTTTATACACAAAGGAAGTATTCTCGCAACTCTAAGAGGTTTCGTGGTTTAATTTTTTTAATTGTTGAATCATATTTAAATGTTAAACAACTGAAACACATATTGCTGTAGACCAGGATGGCCGAGTGGTTAAGGTGTTGGACTTAAGATCCAATGGACAAATGTCCACGTGGGTTCAATCCCCACTCCTGGTAGTGTTGTAATAAGTTTTAAGTGACAGAACACTTTGATGATTTACACTCTATTTAAATATGAATTTACTACATTTCAGTTCTCTCCCACTCCCTGGCATAACTGAGCTCTCACTATCGCATACTGAAGGCTTTACATGCATTAGCTGTGATACAGCTCCCAATAAAGACGGAATCAAACAGTTTGTTCTGTCTCTCATGGTGATCCTCTTCTCGATCCAAATGAAATGTTTAATATGATGCCTCGAGAAAAAAAAAGGAGTGAATTTCCGCCTGTAATGATTGATGCCCCATCAAACATTTTGTAACATCCCCGGAAGATTATACAGTAGAATCCTGGTTTGTGGCTTAAATTCAAGGTAAACAAGACTAAGGAAACGAGTTGGAAACTTGATGTCGAACTGGAATTTAAGTACCCGGAATATTTCACTACATTGGGCAATATGTGCCAGAGAGGAGCACTTTAAATCCCTTCGATAGCTCAGTTGGTAGTGCGGTTGACTGTATTAGAAACAGTTAGGAATCCTTAAGTCGCTGTTTCGACTCCAGCTCGAAGAAAGTTGCTTTTGTGAACTTTAATCAAATAGTTAAAATAGCTAATCTTTTTCACTCAGACGTTGATCAAAAGCTCAATAAACGATGAAGCAGAGGCTCTTGTTCCGAATTCAGCTAACATCTGGTTGTCTTGTTTTGGCAAATATCTTATCTTTGAATTAAGGGACTACGCTGTCTGATTTGTAATTCAAAAGTAGATACAAATGTCACTGTTTTCAAAGGATAGGTACTTAATTGGCTTTATGATTTGGTATTGATTTTGTATCATGATATTATTACGTTTGTGCTTTCTGTGTTTTTTATCGTATTGTGAACTTATTTTTTAAACAAATGCTTACAAAGGCAAACACAGCACACATCTGTTTATACCAGCGGTGAATTGTACATTTTTATTAAGTACAATCTACTGTATTTTTAGAAAAAAATGGCATACTGTGCACGATATGTTGCAGAAACACAACCTGATATTTTCATAATTATTATTTTAATCATTTGACAAGTATGAGGTCCCGGATCCAAATCTTCAGTTCTGATTTTTTTTAAAGTGATATCTTCTCTTCCTCTCGTGGAAATCACAAGATGTGAGCAAATGTTTTTTGTTCTTTTTTTTTCACGTTGCGATCCAAAGAGCCTCAGACGCACAGTCTGACAGTAACCAAACCAGAATGGATTCTGCTGGGAGCCGGACTGAGCTCATTCTCACTCCCTGTGCTGAAAACAGAATTATCTCTTCCCCGAACATCGTCTACAGCTGCTAGATATTGCTCTGTGTCCTACTGCTCCAGCAATTCCTTTGACCAAAGACAGATCACTTGTGCGCTTTTAAACTTCTTGCCGCTACAGGCTCTTTGATGGCTCATGCTGATCGTCCTGTGGATCCAAAAGAAAATATTAAAGCTGATACTGATATTTTCGATTGTAATTTGCATCTAGCTACTGTCACGGACGTCCAAAGGGACTAACTGTGGGGAGCGGGAGAGCAGAAAAAGACCCATATGCGTAGCGGCGAGACGGGAAAAGGCCCGGGCTCATTAGTGCAAAGAGTTCAGGAATGCCGTATAGAAACCTGTGCCCTCAGGGAGCGGACGTGGGGTGCCCTGGTGCTAGGCGGGTCTCAGGACATCCGAACATCAATGCTGAGCGAGGACAGAGTGCAAGACCCGGAAATATATAGCCCAAGGGAAAGAGAGGGACAGGAAGGACAGCAGACCGGAAACTAGGGACAGGTCAGAGAAGGAGCGCCCTCTGGCTGCAGAGGGCGTGACAGCTACAACGTCCCTGGAAAAGAAAATTTATTAGTTGCGTGCAATCGGAATCTTTTACTTTACGTATGGTAGTGGAAATAGTTTTAAAAATGTTTTCTAAAGAAGATTGTATCGCCAGGACCTGCCTTTAGCGCTCAGTAGCGATGACGCTGTTGATATAGATGGAGAAGAAATGTAAGATGAATTGATGATCTAAGCTAAAATAGCCCTAACATGCCTGCTGTAACAGTGTTTGTATTCATAGCAAGTAATATTCTTTTTCAAACCCGAACGTTCCTTTTGCATTAAGTGTTATGTAACCATTAGCGGTTTCTGTAGCTTCTGAAGAGCGCACTTTTCCAAACTGAAGCCTATAAGAACATTATTCAAGATGCACCATGGCCCAGAATCGTGCATCGGGACAAGGATTAACATCAATTGAAAGTACTCCCAAATAAAAGATTTGACCGAAAAATTGAAAGAGTAGGCAAGTATTAAAACAACGCCATAACTGCTCGACTTCCAGTCGCTTTCCTGGTTCAGGCTTTGTAAAATGACATGATCAGTGAAGTAACAGCGCAGTACAGAACACCCGGTCAGGAGCTTATGCAGCGAATCATCATGAACACGACAAGAGAAAAGGCACACTGCTTATCCGCGAAACATCACGCCCGGCTTTAGGGACAGTGTCATCAGAGAGTGGAAGCTTCAGACCTCGGTTTTGTACCGGGGTAAAGTTAGCTCGAAGTTCGAAAACGATTTTGGCACGCCTGTAGCGCTTTCACGAAACCTCTTAGAGTTGCGAGAATGCTTGTTTTGTGTATAAAATACATTGTGGATGCTTTCTCAGCCTTTACTTTGTCGTTTTTATGACATTTTTTTGACCAAGCACAAATATTCTTTTGTCCATATCTTCGCGATGGAAGCACAGAACGCCGTCAAACCAAATGCATTTTAAAGACCACGACTTGTGGATATTTCCACACCCTTTACATCAAACTATCAGTGAGCTAATTATCTTTTTTAAAACCTCCGGTTTTTCATCGATGCGTAATTACGCACGAACTGGAGCCCGGGGGACCGCTGTGTGCACACGTTCACAACGCGAGAAATACTGTTCAATACGGCTTCATGCGAAAAACCCGTATATGACCATAGGAAGCAGAACAGCGCAGTCTCCCATTACCCAGACTGTAAGCACGGGAATAAAGCTTTGTTTGATTTCTGAAACCCTTCCTTTACGCCCTGTTTTCATTCAGGTAAGGGTCAACTATATTGAAAATACTACTGACAGCAGGAAGATTAAAATATTCTTTACTCAGCAGCTTATTAAAAACAGCTCCCATGATGTTCAAACCGATTTTTTACACAGAACACTGACACAGCTTTGTGTTCTGAATCTCTTTTTCTCTTGCTTTTATTTAATGTGGCACAATGCACTGGGATAGGGGTATTCTGTTCACAAACCAATAGCATTTAAACCACAGCACCCACAATGCTGCAGGTAAGTGTTTTGCACACTAAGCAGGTCATCTGACTATTCCCAGCTTTGTTTTGGGTTATGGAACCTTTATTTTTTTATGATTTTCTGAAGATAACACTACAGGTGGGATGGGTGGGTTGTCTTCATGGCTCAATAGCATTTCAAATACAGCACCCACACTGCTGAAACCAAGTGTTTTAGACACCAGACAGGCCCCCGAACCTCATACAACCTTACTGTGGCTGTGGCCCCTTTCTTTATTTTGTCATGAGTTTCTGAAGATAACACTACAGGTAATACACTGGGACGGGTGGGTCGTCTTCATGGCTCAATAGCATTTCAAATACAGCACCCACTCTGCTGAAACCAAGTGTTTTACACACCAGACAGGCCCCCAAACCTCATACAACCTTACTGTGGCTGTGGCCCCTTTCTTTATTTTGTAATGAGTTTCTGAAGATAACACTACAGGTAATACACTGGGACGGGTGGGTCGTCTTCATGGCTCAATAGCATTTCAAATACAGCACCCACTCTGCTGAAACCAAGTGTTTTACACACCAGACAGGCCCCCAAACCTCATACAACCTTACTGTGGCTGTGGCCCCTTTCTTTATTTTGTAATGAGTTTCTGAAGATAACACTACAGGTAATACACTGGGACGGGTGGGTCGTCTTCATGGCTCAATAGCATTTCAAATACAGCACCCACACTGCTGAAACCAAGTGTTTTACACACCAGACAGGCCCCCAAACCTCATACAACCTTACTGTGGCTGTGGCCCCTTTCTTTATTTTGTGATGAGTTTCTGAAGATAACACTACAGGTAATACACTGGGACGGGTGGGTCGTCTTCATGGCTCAATAGCATTTCAAATACAGCACCCACTCTGCTGAAACCAAGTGTTTTACACACCAGACAGGCCCCCAAACCTCATACAACCTTACTGTGGCTGTGGCCCCTTTCTTTATTTTGTAATGAGTTTCTGAAGATAACACTACAGGTAATACACTGGGACGGGTGGGTCGTCTTCATGGCTCAATAGCATTTCAAATACAGCACCCACTCTGCTGAAACCAAGTGTTTTACACACCAGACAGGCCCCCGAACCTCGTACAACCTTGCTGTGGCTGTGGCCCCTTTCTTTAATTTTTTATGATTTTCTGAAGATTACACTACAGGTAATACACTGGGACAGGTGGGTCGTCTTCATGGCTCAATAGCATTTCAAATACAGCACCCACACTGCTGAAACCAAGTGTTTTACACACCAGACAGGCCCCCAAACCTCATACAAGCTTACTGTGGCTGTGGCCCCTTTCTTTAATTTTTTATGATTTTCTGAAGATTACACTACAGGTAATACACTGGGACAGGTGGGTCGTCTTCATGGCTCAATAGCATTTCAAATACAGCATCCACACTGCTGAAACCAAGTGTTTTACACACCAGACAGGCCCCTAAACCTTGTACAACCTTGCTGTGGCTGTGGCCCCTTTCTTTAATTTTTTATGATTTTCTGAAGATTACACTACAGGTAATACACTGGGACAGGTGGGTCGTCTTCATGGCTTCATGATTTTTTGACTGTAATCAAGTGTTGTGCACACAAGGCAGGCCTCCTGACCTTTCACAGTCATGCTTTGTTGTGTGAAACTTTAATTCTCTTTTTAGGATTTTTTGAACATGGGAACTTCCACCGATATGAATGAGGTGCTCTTCAATAGCTTTTTCATTTATACACACAAGCGTATGTAACCAAGACACTCAGAACCAACAGAATCAACGTGAAGTCATAGAAAATCAAGAATGCCCCCGAGACATCTGCACCCCCCTCTTGGACCACTCTGGTATCAACACCCCCAAACCAATCCATACCAGCTAACAAGACTCAGAATCGGTGCAACCCTCCAACCTGGACCAAGAGCAGGATGGGACAAGTACCTGCACCACACTACGCACCCCTCATCCAGACCAGCAGGACAGCCAGACAGCACCATCATGACACACATAATGAGATCACTCTCTGTCAGTATGTGTAACATTCTGGGCCTGGGCTCCTCTGTATTTGGGCTGAAGGGAGTTCAACAACATTATTAAACGGACTGACATCATAATCTGACAAGATACATTGTTTAGGGGAGACTTGTCCACCCACTGTCCCCCTGGTAACGTGAAGATCATTGTCCCTTGGCTTACCTAAACCAGAATCACTTGGGTCTCCGGGGAGGATCGGTGTATGGTACAAAGTCTTAAAAACAGAATATTGTTGAATTGTCTATAAAAAACAACCAATATCCCTTGGATTTCCCAAACACAAAGCTGGAGCAAGTATACTAACTCCATACCCTTAAACTACAAAAGGCCTGTGGCGTAGACAGGGTAAACAGCCACATCATGTGACATAACTGCATGAGCCTAGTGATGAGCCTAGTTTAAAATACTCAACCCCATCCTGAAGTACGGATGTTTTCCTTTGGCCTGGAATCCAGGACTGATCACCTGACCCTAACAACTGCCGGAGCATTTGTGTGAACAGTAACCTGGGCTAGCTATTCACCAGTATCTTCAATACCCTATTACTGGCAGCTTGCCAAATACAGTGTCCTGAATAGAAATCAGATCGACTTCATATGAAGCTGGCACATATCTGACCACATACGCACTCAACACACACTTTAAATGAACAGAAAAATAGTGACCAGTGTCTTTGATTTCTAAAAAGCAATAGGCTCTATTTTGAACAAATAACAAATATACAAACTTTCAATGTGGGGTAAGAGGTACAGTCCACAACTGATTTTTTTTAGCGTACTCAGAAAGTATAAGCGGTTTGAAAATACTTACATAAATTATTTTAGGAAGACTGTGTTGGTTTTTGTATCATTTGTGTTTGTGTTGACTCTTATTGAGATCTCCAGTCACCTGCCCTTATAGATGCCTCTTTTGCTTATGTGTTGTTAGAAATTGAGCTCGCCTGTGTGCCTGCTTCTAGGGTTTTTTTAAAAAAGGAATAGGTTGGTTTTCTATTTTTTTGACCCCTTGCCCAGTAGCAGTCTACTACAGGGGGGATTCTGGGTCCTCTCTCCATACAGTATGTCTCCTTTTGCATTGTTTCCAGACCTGGGCTGATTTGAGTTTTTCATGGTAATGGATTACAAGGGTAGGTCTGACAGAAGTGAATGTGGTGGATCTGCCATCTGCCCAGGCAGGAAGGTAGATACAGTATATGTAAACAGGTTTTAGCATTAATGTTTTGCATACAATCACCCTTTCCAAAAGGTGAGATAACCAGAGAAAACAGGACACAGCTTTTCTAGGGACTTTTTTTCCCTACAGTATTTATGGTTACGATGGGTTTTAACTCTTTGTGGAGATAAGCTATTTTTATCTTTTCTTTGGTGTAGGTTCATGAATGCATGGGCTTTCTTTTCTTCCATGTCTTGTTCCTTTGTTCAGTTGTTTTGTATTCTTTCTGTTTTGTCCCCTTATTTTTGTGCTGGTGCAAGAATTTCTGCTGGCTTTTCCATGTTTTTCCCTTTTGCTCTTTGATTTAATTTTTTCCTGTGACCCATTTTTCCTTATTTATCTCAATGTGATATTTTCCCCTTCTCCTCAGCTGTTGAGTCTCTTGCACTTTCTTCCCTGTTATCAGTATTGTCTGATGTTGGATTGCATTTTAAGTTCCTTATTTTTTAGTAATCCTGTAATTTTTTTCCACTGTTATTCTCATCTTTTATTGTACTATTGCTGTTATTGCAGTCTTCCCACAGTTTATTTTATTCTTAAACAACATACTAAATAATATAAGAATACATGTTGTGCTCATCTCTTTCCTGCCACTTGCACTCCTGATATTGTCTTCAAATAATTCCAATATTTTAGAGCTCTATATTTTCAAGCCTTGAAGGCCTAAGGTTGTTTTTTAAAGTGTTTGAATGTGATGTACTAACTACTGTCTACAATAACAATAACATACATAAATTACCAATAACATGCATATAAAAAATAGCCCAGAAATCAAGTATGAAGTAAGGAAATGGCTGCAGCTATGAATCAGAATTTTAATCTATTGGTTTTGTAGTTGGTTGGAACTTGGAACTAGTTAGACAAGGGGTGTGAAGATTCGTTACAGATGTATTTTGCTGTACGCAAAACAAGTGAACAATAGACGGACATAATTTCACAAGACAACCCAGTTGGTTCTTGAAATTTCCAAACCACACATCAGAGTGAAAATTAAAACAAATTGAGGAAGGACCGATAGGAGAAGATCAACAATGAATCATTAACATTACAATGCTTAAGTTGCCTTTATAATAAAGACAATTTTGTCCTTTTGTGAGGATCATGTCCACATTGGACCTGTTTTTTTAAGTTGTTTTGAAATTTCACTTAGGGTTCAGAACATTTCACAACTACTAATTTTTTTTCCTACCACCTCAGCTAATTCTCTCCCCCTTTAGGTTTGGGTGGGGGTATGGGTTTTTTCCAGAAACCTGTTATCATTTCTTTGATGTTGGACACATTTGTCTTCAGGAAGTTTTCTTCACACCTCCTATCATACTCATCTGACATGTCCATAGCTACACTCATTTACTTGCAGCAGACAAACAATGACAGAGTCGTCTGCAAATTTTATTAAGTGTCTGGAGTGGTGAGAGCTCTTGAGGGTGTTTGCTTACAGGACAAAGAGTAACGGAGACAATATGCATCCTTGGGGGAACCAGTAAAACAATACCTGTTGTTGGATAATACATTGTTGACTGTTCAGAAATCAGTAACCCCTCTGATGATGTTAAGATCAAAACCAAAGTTTGATAATAGCTTTGCTGCCTGTACTTGAGGTCAAATGCAATTGCATACAGAGGAGGAAGTATAGCACAACAAAAATAACACACTTCTAAATCTACCACAGCACAGAAAAAAACTAGAAAAATCACTTATAAAACCACAGGAGTACACAAACATAACACAAACTAGAATGCCACATAGACAATAATCTGTAGCAGAATATCTGCTTATGTTGTATTTTCTTTGTGGATGTTTTTGGATGTTGTATTGGCCTTGGCAACTCTGTGATTTAACAGTCATGATAATAAAGCATTTTTGAATCTCTATGTGAGTGGAACCTGTTGAATATTAGTTCAGATGGCTAGCTGTGTCAGCAGGTGTAGGCTGCAAAGGATCAAGTAATAGTTTAATTCCATGCTGAAAAGAGAAGAAAGAAAACACGACATTTTGGCTGTGGAGCCTTCTTCAAGGGTTACAGTTGAAGAAGGCTCCATGGCCGAAACTTTGTTTTCTTTCTTCTCTTTTCAGCATGGAATTAAACTATTACTTGTTAAATATTAGTTACACTTGGGTTTCGCAATATAATATAACCAAGAGGTATTGTTATTTTTTTAATACTTTTACAGCAGTCAAACTGGCATACTCTGATATCTGAGAGAGAGTTTAATATAAAATGTTTCTCTTGAACTGTCATGAACCAGTTTAATTTGTTTTTACCTCTCTACAAATCAGCCTTCAAAATCTTAACTCATGTAGCTGTAATGTACATGAACACCATTAAAAAGTTTTCCTTTCTCTATGTGGCACGTGGAGTGCTGAGAACGCATGCTCCAAGCTGCTTGCTCCTGTAAGGAATTAACAACTTAAAGATTAAGTTAAATTATAAATAGGCCTCACCCTGTACATAGGGAGTTATGGGACATGTTGTGTTTAGAAGGGATTTAAAAGTAAAAAGTAAAGCCTGAAATAAACAAACTGTGCCATGTAAGACCAAGGTAAGGAATGTTTGTTACTATTTGTTTTGTCTGGTTATTTAAACCATTCCGTCTATTTCACACTTAACCAATTTTGAATTAGAAAGACTACAAACTGTGCAAACTTCCAAGTCTGTAAGGGTGTATGATGTAGATCATTCACAAGAGCACACGGCTGCTTGTTATAATTGTAAGAACTGTAGTTCACTACTGTTCTTTTGACTCTTGAGCTTGCATCATACAGCCGTTGGAGTGCATTTCAAACCTAAGAGATATCAAACTCATTTAACCTGTCAGACATATGTTAAATGGGTTGTGACTTTTGGCAAAGTTTTTTGCAACATAATTTGTTTCATGAATACCATTTATCTCTATAACAACTTTCCTGTCCCCAGAACATATGTTTTAAGTTGCTTGATCCCATTGGGTGCAACCTTTCCATTGTATTCATAATGTGTTGTTTGCATTAGGAGTGTGTTAAATAAGCAGAAAAGAGGCCTGTTTTTTCTGTTGCTTCTGATCTTATACAGTGGTCAGAATCTCTCATCCAAAAGCTTATGAGTGGAAAAAAATTTAGTACAGATGCACAATCCATTAAAAACCATTTAAAGAGCATAAGGGTTTTCATCACATGGACTTGTTCGACTGTTGAGGATTTCTGTTTTGGTGGAGGATCAATTAAAGGACAACAACCTGAAACACTATCTTCGATCTTTCCAGAGCTGTAAGTAGTCATTCCAAGTTTATTAACTTGTCTCTTTTTTTCTATGTACTTTTCAATAGCCACTGATGTTATTTACAACAGATTTTCTTTTCAAAATTGCATCTTTTTGGACAAATTTTAAAGAATTGGCACAATAGGCGGAGGAGTGGCTCTGTGGCTCAGGATCTGCACCGGTGGCTGGAAGGTTGCTGGTTCACATCCCATGGTTGACAGAGGAATCCTACTCTGTTGAGCCCCTGAGTAAGGCCTTTAATCCCAGCTGCTCCAGGGGTGCTGTACAATGGCAGGCTCTGACTCCCAGCTTTTCTCCCTGTCTGTGTGTCTCATGGAGAGCAAGCTGAGGTATGCAGAATATGAAGTCCTAATGCAAGAAAATGTATATGGTCAATACAGTAATCAGATTTATTCCATGCTGAAAAGAGAAGAAAGAAAACACAATGTTTTGACCATGGAGCCTTCTTCAGTTATGATTTGATTTTTTACAATCATACCCACAAAAACTTTGCAATTTTTAAAAATCTTGCAAACACAACCCAGATATGTTGACTTCTTTAAAAACATTTTTTTAAAAGAAACACATACTTCTTTTCTAGTTTTTTTTTATGTGGTGGCTGTCAGGAATCCTCAGTGAAAAGGTATGCAGATCCTGTGCAGACGCAGGAGCAAGTAGTTATTGAGACAAGAGAACAATCCGAAACGTCAGGCAAGATCATAGTCGATAGGCGAAAGGTAGATCAAAATCCAGGAAGTACAGAGAGAAGCAAACAATCCGAAACAGAAGGCAAGGTCCAAGGTCGAGAGGCAAAAGGGAGATCAGTAACCAGTAAGCGAGATTTAGAGTAAACGCGAGGTAGAGCTCTCAAAGAGAAGACTCAATACCGAGGGTTTGGATGGTTAAAATTGTGCTGCTTGCCGCACAGTAGAGTGTGTGCTGATGGATTAACACGTGCGGCGGCGCTTGTTATAATTAACCCGCTGCTGGTAGTGGTTAGTTCTTTTGTGAGTTATTCTCCGCTAGCTGGTGGTTGTGACAGTGACAGAATGCTGTTTTGTGATTGATGCTATATCAAAATATAGGGCCCGTAAAATTAAACACAGAACTAAAACCATTTAATGGACTTGTACATCTGTTGCGCTCCTACACTATTAACATCCATTGGGCATTGAATTTCAATTATGTTTCCAGTCCATTCAGATATGTTCTCTATTTTTCAGATTGCTGGCAATGTCACATGTTAAAGGAGGACAGAGGAGTAGAAGGCCAGACCTGTGGTCAAGGGCTGGTGGAGTAGGGAATGTGATCAACGAATTTCTGAAGTTTTCTAAACTCGAAAAAAAAATTAGGTGGAATGACAGTATGTGGTCAACACTGTCAAACAGAGTCCTTGGAGAGGAATGCCCCAGCAACAAGAAATGGTTATCAGTGATTTGGCATGAAGATAGAAAACAACTAAGAACCAAAGTGCTTAGGGCGCAGAAAGAGGAGAGTATTGGTAGGGATTCCAAACCAGATGACAGTACAGAATCTATAGTCAATATTTCAAGTCAAAGTGAGGGACATAGTTTGGAAGGCAACATAGAGCTCAGAAGTTCATCAGAAGATACAGAAGATGCATGGGCAGCACACGGCAGCACAGACAGTGGTGACATGTTAGAGGGAGAAAAAATCTGTGTAGAATCAGAAAAAAAGCCTGAAGAGCACAGTGAATATTCCCAGGGGGCAAACTCATCTGGGACATCACCTCAGGATAAAAGGGGATTAAGAAAGATTATGTCTGTGCCTAAAACTTTCCAAGTATGTTTAAAGGCTGAACAATGGAGAAAAATAGCACCTCTAAAAGGTACATCTAAACTAAGACGACCATGGACCCAGATCTTATATAACGATTTCAGGAAGATAAATCCTTGTTGCCCAATAGCCTTCAAATACCAATACATCAGGAAAGAGAACAGCAGAAAAAAAAAACTTTCTGATGATAAAAGCAGTCTGTACCTTCTTTATCGTCGAAAGATTGCCCGTGCCCTCACAAAAGGAATCAGCAATGTGTACTACAGGAACCTGAGCAGAACACCGCTTGCTGAAATTGCAGCAGGCAATTTATCTAAACCACTAACACAGAATGTCCTGAAAGTCATTTCATCAGAGTTCAGGAACAGTAAACGCATTCACTATGATCCAGTGTTTGAATTACATATGGCACAAAAATATATGAAAGCATGCGACTTCGACATTGTCCATTTCCCAGGATATATACAGATTTTGCAGTTAGACACATTTGCTGCCTATCTTTACACAGAACAGAGTATGCGAATTCTTATTGCCCATCTAAAGATGAAGGAGAAAGTCAGCCTTTACCTGGATGCAACAGGAGGGGTAGTCAGAAAAATTCCATCGGAGAACAAAAGAATTTTGTACTACAGTCTTACGTTACCTGGAGGTGGAAAAAGAAAGCCTCCATTACCAGTGTCTGAAATGTTGACAACTGACCACACCATTGTCAGTATAGAACGTTGGCTACGGAAATTCATGTTTGACATCTCAACATGTACTACCAAGAGAGTGCAGCATGTAGAAACTGACTACAGCTGGGCCCTGATTCACGGTGTTCTTTTTGCCTTCAATGGGGACACCATCCATGCATACTTAAATCGTGCAATGAAAGTCTGCCAAGGCAAACTTAAGTACACAGAACTTCAGATGTTCACTGTTCTGCACCTTTGCTCTGCCCATGTCATAAAGGCTGTCTCTCAAGCAATTAGTAAAAAAACAACAGACAAAGGACTGCGAGACTTTGCAACATTTTCCTTTGCCATCCTGCAAAACAGCACAACTTTGAGTGTCGCCAGAAATGTTTTCAAACACATGTGTATTGTACTCTCAAGCAGGAGGTTCACAAATGAAGTCCAATCTAGTGTCTGCCTCCTTAACGCTTACATTTCTCAAACAACCACACCAGACCAGATGGAAAAGGAAGCAGAAGTCAAAGACACAGATGAGGTACTGTACCCAAAAATGAGAGGCAGCCTGGGCCGCTCTCCTTTCGCTGTGGAGTTCAAAGGTATTTATGAAGACAGCATATCAGCTCAAGGACATGATGACTATGGGACACAACACAATGTGAACCCCTATTTCTGTGAAGACATAATAAGATTTCTGTTGCAAAGATACATGGCACTATTTCCACTGTGGAGTGGAATTTTGTTGGGTGACCTGGCAAGATATGCTTCAGACAGCAAAAAAGACATATCAATGTCAGAGGTAGCACAAACAAGAGCCACTACTTGTCATGTTGAGACCTGGTTTGGCATTGTCAAGCATTCAATACTTCAGCACAGGAGGAAACTGAGGCCAGCAGAGTTTATTACGATAATGAGACAATCCCTCCAAGGCCAGTACAGAGAACATATAATCCAAAATGCTCTCCCCAAAAAGGTTTTGACGGCTCCATTGATCACCACTAAGACACGTCATGAACATGCACAGGAACAATGGGCAAAGAGAGCACCAGGTGTAGGCAAAGAAACAAAAAATAAATTCTACAGCGCACCACAGAAAATTCCAATCCCCAAAAAAATGAGAACACAGGAAAAAAAAGTTAGCAATAGAAATATTGAAACAAATGAAAAATCGCCAGATGACAGCAACGGCCTGCAAGTACAGCAGGGGAAAGCAGGAACCACAGAATATAAAGAATGGCAGCACAAAGAAGAAAGGAAAGTGTCACCCAAGCAAGCTGCCGTGGGCATGGCTGAAGTGATCACACCACACTGTGATGCACGCCCCATCTCAAAACTTATAAAAGAGAAAACAGATTTCAAAAAGAAGGTAGGATTTGTATTTCAAATATTTCTCTGTGTGGACATTCACTTCTTTTTCAGAGCTTATGAATGTCATCTTCTACTACTGTAGGTGTTCTTTGTCGTTTCTCTCTAACTTGTTATACTTGTTGACATACTTGTGTTATACTTGTGGTGTGTAATCTCAATTTTCATTATGTTAGGTCCAGTGATCTCTTGTGTATGCTTTTGGCTTGGTAAATCTTTTTTAGGTTCATGCCCTTTGGAACATCAATCCGAGTGAATTAGTGGTTGCAGTTTTGCCATCCATGCACAGTGCAGACACATATATTCTCAGACACTCGGAGTTTGTGTCTCTGAAACCAGATGAGTGGCTCATAGGCGAGGTAAGATGAAAGTGTTTGATTGCATGCATTTGTTAAGGTTTCTGAGCTTTTGTGTAATCAAATGTGTGTGAGTGCGTGAAATCACATCTTCTTCAATTGTGTTTGCTTTTTCCATAAGACCATTGAGTGTTACTTTCAAGTAGCGAAAGAATCCATGGACTTGGGGAAGAAGGTTTTCCTAATGAACCACTACACAACTGGTGTAATCATGAGTGGGAATAGAGAGCGCATGGCTAGACAACGTTTGTCCAAGGTAAGGACATCAAACACAAATGTTGATGGATTACATTAGTGAGGGGCAAACATGGTTTTTCACTAACTGATGATTGTTTTATCAATAGAGAAACAAGGAGAGCTACAAGCAATCAAAACAGGTCACAACTGTGCCCATGGTGCTGCCTAAAGAAACTACCTTTATAGTCAGAAATCAAAATTCAAAGGTAGCACACCATCCCTGTGAGGCAGCCTGTTGTACTAATCTTGTCATTCTTTTCATTACAGGTCAACTTTGAAAACTATGAAGCCATTATTAGCTTTTTTAACACTGGTGTCCACTGGAAATTGTTGGTAAGTGTGGTGCAGGTAATCCAAAACAGCGTAGGTTTATAATTACACCTGGAACCATTACAGTTCAAGTGATTATCCTTGTTGCATCTAAAAAAATTACAAAGTCACAATGTATGTGTTCCTCTCCTGTTAAAAAAGGTGGACATTGATAGTGAGTGTCCAAGGCAATGGTGACAGTGCACTTTTCCTAAATTATTATTGTGAATACTGCTGTGTAATGAACAGACAACCAAACAAGTCAAAGTGTCATGTAGGAAAAAAAGTACTGTTAGGTCATTTCCTGACTGTCTTTGCCGAGGTTTGCAAAATATTAAATGTTAAATAATATATAAATATAAATATAATATATATAAAATATTCAAATATTAAAAACCTTTGTTTAAACAACATAAAACTCCTGAAACTGCCTGTGTGTCTGGCCCCACATTAAATGCAACTTCATGTCTGATGATGGGCCCTTTGTTTCTTGCAGTATCTGTATGCTTATTCCCAGAAAGTCTTTGTGGTCGACCCTATGGGGAGTGACGAGATGGGAGACTCCACTGCAGCGGCAAAAAGGTTCAGGTAAGAAATCAAGCATTAGTTTCGTGGTGAAATTCTGCAGGGGCACACATACATTTCAGGTTCAAGTTCAGCATGACAAATATTTCCTCATTTATCAATAACCTATTGTTTTGATTCACAGGGACTTTTTTAAGATGCGAAGGAATGTCCTAGGAAAAGAAGACTGGTTGAATATCAACTGGCACCCAAGCGTGATTGGTCACACCAGGCAAGCAGATGCCTCAAGCTGTGGGGTCTTTGTGATGCAGGTCAGCATAACCTTTCCACGCCGAAATTTTGGACTTAAAACTATTGTATGAGAGATTTTTAGGGAAATAATTGCAACAAACTTTTGTCTGTTAGATGGGCGCAGACATCATTAACAATTTCCAGGATATTCCAACATATATCGAAATAAACAGCAGTGCCAAAGAAATGAGAAAGTTGCGGGAAGACCTGTCAATCAGAATTCTTGAGGCTTCAGGTATTGTACCATTTGATCCTCATTGCCTACTTTTCTTGGTGTATATTATTTTCCTGAAGCATGTTCTCTCTCTGTAACAAGTCTGGATGAAAAAGATTCTCAATTTATTTATATGCAGAACTCATTTGGGTATTCTTTTTGTACTATATAACACAGTGATGAAAAGTTAATTAAATCACATTTCACACAGTTAAAATTCAATGACACTTTGGCCTTCGTCGTGGTTGACACAACCATTGTCTGGGAAAAGTGTGGGTCTAAATTGCCCATAGTGAAGCAAAGCAAACTGAAACATGATAGCTGTGTTATCATGTGCCCCCTTAAAATCATAGCAACACACGCTGACGCAAAAAAGGGTAACAGGTGTTGACAGGAGTATTCTGAGACATGACAATGTGCGGTTTAAGAAGCAGTAGAACACCTAATCAGGAAAGTGCATACGAAAAGGTCTCTATCAAACTGTCTTCAATTATGCAACAATGATCTGTAGATAACATTGGAAAAATCAGTCTATTTGGCATGTTTATTATAGCTCCTCTCCAGGACATGTGCCTGATGTGTGGAGAAACACCAGTGCGGCAGACAAACTGGGTAAGTGAACATCATCTCTATCTGTATGTGTAATGTAAGCACATAATAACAAAACATGCCAGTGAAAGGTGATAGCTGAACTGATATAAGGTTTACTGTCCGTGTAGATTCAGTGTGACAGTTGTGAAAACTGGTTCCATGAATTGTGCATCTCAAAAGAAGAGTATGAAAGGGCAAAGAATGAAGTAACATGGATATGTACATTTTGCCAACCCCAGTTTGGTGAGTATGCTCTGCGTGCAAACTATCACTATGAAAGGGTTTTTTAAGCAGGACATGTAGTTTTAGATTCAGCAGAAACATACAGTAGGATGACATATTTCAGTGGACGTTATAATTGTTTGTTATTGTTAAGAAGTTTGGATTGCAGGCTTGTCTTCTGGCATTAATGGTTCTATAAATTAGAGATAACTTTTCAAAAAACACACCAAAGAAGGCACACATAAAAGATTACTGATAATCTGTGCAATTTATTACATGACACAGGCATCTCAAAGATAGAATTACTGTGTCAGATTAATGATTAGACATGGATGCATCAAATCACTTTCTAGGTTTCTTTCCAATAGTATAGAAACAAAGACACAACCATGAACACCTAAAAGAGCTTGCCATTTAGCACAGAAACAATATAACGTCTTGCTGTAAAAACACAAAGTAAGAAAAAAGGAGTTTGATTAAGAGAGATCTGGCAAATTGTGCAAATACCTAGATCTTGATTTGTGACCCATTTATACTCCTTGGATCCTTTGCAGTTCGTAACCCTTCTTACGGTTTTATATTTCAGGCACTGTTGATGAGTGAGCATCCACCCCCTACTCCCGAGCATTACATAAAAGACATGCTGGAAACTCAAGAAGACTGTCAACGTGTTCTCAGCAGAATTCACCTCCAAAAGACACGTAAGTACAAGTTTCAATATCCCCCCAAAAATTTATCTTGGGTAAGAGTAAACTTTCGTACACTTTGCCAAACAATAATGAAAACCACTAGAACACAAAATCACTAGAAACCATTTGTTATCTATTGCCAGAAACCAAACACAGTCTGTATGAAAACAGTAAAAAAGTTAATCATGACACAACACAGTCCCTTTTAAATATGATCACTACACTACACTGTTAACATCACTGTAGTAGTGCAAAGAAATGTAAAACGACAGTATGTCACCATGACATGATTTATGTGAAAGATTTCCAGATAAAATTGTATCCATCCTAGTAAGATAGATTAATCAAGAAATTCCACTCCGTTGTGAGAAAGATCAAAGAAAAATGGCTTCTATCAAATAGAAGTGTATCTAGGGTGATTCCTTTTTATTAGGTTTCCAAAACAGTACTCTATCTACCTTCAGACAGGGCACAGTGCTAAAAGGATTCTAACCGGAACAATAAAACACAATTGCATCATCGAAGTCCGAACCCCACTGGCTTTCAATATCGTACCATGTACATCTCCAGGAGTGGAGACTCATGAAAAAGAACAGCCTAGACACCAAAGTGATACTTTTCTTACAGTAAGGTTAAGGTAGTTGTAGGATGCTGTCTAGATCAATGAACAGATTATGTTAACAATAGCAAGCACGTAGCAGAGCATTTAGGCACACAGCCCCTAAATTGTGGAAATATATGTCAGACCTTTTTAAGGATGCCCCATACCTACAAGCATATTTAACAATGCTGTAGTCTTCTACATCGTCTCTGTAGTCTTCTTTATCCCAAGTGATCTAATTCTTTAGGAGGTGCAGAAACATAGATATCAAGTGGGTAAGTAGACAACCACGTTGCAATTGTTTTTTCTGTGTCTAACCCTTTTTTTTTCTCCACACCATGCCTGCCACTGTTCTCTCTTCGGTGCCTTTGGTTGATATTGAGCTCCGTCCCCCATGACAAGGGATCCTCCTGGATTTCTGAAGCAAGGAACCCAGCCTACAAAACTCAAGATCCTGTACTGCTCAACCCAGTGGATGGGACACACTCAACATTAACATCTAGTCTCACATAATATATGAAATAGAATTCACCGTGTCAATCTGCATGGTTGTGCATGTGAACTGTTTCTAGTAACTACTTGTCATACACAACCAGGACCTGGAGGGGAGGTCAACCATCAGGCCTTGGACCCCCAGAGATTTTTTTTCTCCTTTGGAGTTTTTTGTTTTTCTCTCCTTCGTGCCTGATGGTTACACAGTCACATCATCAAGACTGCATAACACACCTTCATTGTGATTACAGATATAGCTTATTTAAAATGTGAAACTAGGAAAAACCTAAACGTAACATGGGAAATAAAAAGAATGTAAAATCTAAAATTTTCAGATGTTGTGATGAAGCTTTTGACTCATGAATAGCACCCCCCTATCCCAGTGAATTACCTGTAGTGTTATCTTCAGAAACTCATTACAAAATAAAGAAAGGGGCCACAGCCACAGCAAGGTTGTACGAGGTTCGGGGGCCTGTCTGGTGTGTAAAACACTTGGTTTCAGCAGTGTGGGTGCTGTATTTGAAATGCTATTGAGCCTTGAAGACGACCCACCCGTCCCAGTGAATTACCTGTAGTGTTATCTTCAGAAACTAATGACAAAATAAAGAAAGGAGCCACAGCCACAGGAAGGTTGTATGAGGTTTGGGGGCCTGTCTGGTGTGTAAAACACTTGGTTTCAGCAGAGTGGGTGCTGTATTTGAAATGCTATTGAGCCATGAAGACGACCCACCCGTCCCAGTGTATTACCTGTAGTGTTATCTTCAGAAACTCATGACAAAATAAAGAAAGGAGCCACAGCCACAGGAAGGTTGTATGAGGTTTGGGGGCCTGTCTGGTGTGTAAAACACTTGGTTTCAGCAGAGTGGGTGCTGTATTTGAAATGCTATTGAGCCATGAAGACGACCCACCCGTCCCAGTGTATTACCTGTAGTGTTATCTTCAGAAACTCATGACAAAATAAAGAAAGGAGTCACAGCCACAGGAAGGTTGTATGAGGTTTGGGGGCCTGTCTGGTGCGAAAAACACTTGGTTTCAGCAGTGTGGGTGCTGTATTTGAAATGCTATTGAGCCATGAAGACGACCCACCCGTCCCAGTGTATTACCTGTAGTGTTATCTTCAGAAACTCATGACAAAATAAAGAAAGGAGCCACAGCCACAGGAAGGTTGTATGAGGTTTGGGGGCCTGTCTGGTGTGAAAAACACTTGGTTTCAGCAGTGTGGGTGCTGTATTTGAAATGCTATTGAGCCATGAAGACGACCCACCCGTCCCAGTGTATTACCTGTAGTGTTATCTTCAGAAACTCATGACAAAATAAAGAAAGGAGCCACAGCCACAGGAAGGTTGTATGAGGTTTGGGGGCCTGTCTGGTGTGAAAAACACTTGGTTTCAGCAGAGTGGGTGCTGTATTTGAAATGCTATTGAGCCATGAAGACGACCCACCTGTCCCAGTTTATTACCTGTAGTGTAATCTTCAGAAAATCATAAAAAATTAAAGAAAGGGGCCACAGCCACAGTAAGGTTGTATGAGGTTCGGGGGCCTGTCTGGTGTGTAAACACTTGGTTTCAGCAGTGTGGGTGCTGTATTTGAAATGCTATTGAGCCATGAAGACGACCCACCTGTCCCAGTGTATTACCTGTAGTGTAATCTTCAGAAAATCATAAAAAATTAAAGAAAGGGGCCACAGCCACAGTAAGGTTGTATGAGGTTCGGGGGCCTGTCTGGTGTGTAAAACACTTGGTTTCAGCAGTGTGGGTGCTGTATTTGAAATGCTATTGAGCCATGAAGACAACCCACCCATCCCACCTGTAGTGTTATCTTCAGAAAATCATAAAAAAATAAAGGTTCCATAACCCAAAACAAAGCTGGGAATAGTCAGATGACCTGCTTAGTGTGCAAAACACTTACCTGCAGCATTGTGGGTGCTGTGGTTTAAATGCTATTGGTTTGTGAACAGAATACCCCTATCCCAGTGCATTGTGCCACATTAAATAAAAGCAAGAGAAAAAGAGATTCAGAACACAAAGCTGTGTCAGTGTTCTGTGTAAAAAATCGGTTTGAACATCATGGGAGCTGTTTTTAATAAGCTGCTGAGAAAAGAATATTTTAATCTTCCTGCTGTCAGTAGTATTGTGAATATAGTTGACCCTTACCTGAATGAAAACAGGGCGTAAAGGAAGGGTTTCAGAAATCAAACAAAGCTTTATTCCCGTGCTTACAGTCTGGGTAATGGGAGACTGCGCTGTTCTGCTTCCTATGGTCATATACGGGTTTTTCGCACGAAGCCGTATTGAACAGTATTTCTCGCGTTGTTAACTTTACCCCGGGGTAAAGTTAGCTCGAAGTTCGAAAACGATTTTGGCACGCTTGTAGCACTTTCACGAAACCTCTTAGAGTTGCGAGAATGCTTGTTTTGTGTATAAAATACATTGTGGATGCTTTCTCAGCCTTTACTTTTTCGTTTTTATGACATTTTTTTGACCAAGCACGAATATTCTTTTGTCCATATCTTCGCAATGGAAGCACAGAACGCCGTCAAACCAAATGCATTTTAAAGACCACGACTTGTGGATATTTCCACACTCTTTACATCAAACTATCAGTGAGCTAATTATCTTTTTTTAAACCTCCGGTTTTTCATCGATGCGTAATTACGCACGAACTGGAACCCGGGGGACCGCTGTGTGCACACGTTCACAACGCGAGAAATACTGTTCAATACGGCTTCGTGCGAAAAACCCGTATATGACCATAGGAAGCAGAACAGTGCAGTCTCCCATTACCCAGACTGTAAGCATGGGAATAAAGCTTTGTTTGATTTCTGAAACCCTTCCTTTACGCCCTGTTTTCATTCAGGTAAGGGTCAACTATATTGAAAATACTACTGACAGCAGGAAGATTAAAATATTCTTTACTCAGCAGCTTGTTAAAAACAGCTCCCATGATGTTCAAACCGATTTTTTACACAGAACACTGACACTGCTTTGCATTCTGAATCTCTTTTTCTCATGCTTTTATTTAATATGGCACAATGCACTGGGATAGGGGTATTCTGTTCACAAACCAATAGCATTTAAACCACAGCACCCACAATGCTGCAAGTGTTTTGCACACTAAGCAGGTCCTCTGACTTTTCCCAGCTTTGTTTTGGGTTGTGGAACCTTTCTTTATATTTTTTAGGATTTTCTGAAGATAACACTACAGGTAATACACTGGGACAGGTGGGTCATCTTCATGGCTCAATAGCATTTCAAATACAGCACCCACACTGCTGTACCCAAGTGTTTTACACACCAGACAGGCCCCGAACCTCGTACAACCTTGCTGTGGCTGTGGCCCCTTTCTTTAATTTTTTTATGATTTTTTGAAGATAACACTACAGGTAATACACTGGGACAGGTGGGTCATCTTCATGGCTCAATAGCATTTCAAATACAGCACCCACACTGCTGAAACCAAGTGTTTTACACACCAGACAGGCCCCCTAACTTTATATAACCTTGCTGTGGCTGTGGCCCCTTTCTTTAATTTTTTATGATTTTTTGAAGATAACACTACAGGTAATACACTGGGATAGGTGGGTCGTCTTCATGGCTCAATAGCATTTCAAATACAGCACCCACACTGCTGAAACCAAGTGTTTTACACACCAGACAGGCCCCCTAACTTTATATAACCTTGCTGTGGCTGTGGCCCCTTTCTTTAATTTTTTATGATTTTTTGAAGATAACACTACAGGTAATACACTGGGATAGGTGGGTCGTCTTCATGGCTCAATAGCATTTCAAATACAGCACCCACACTGCTGAAACCAAGTGTTTTACACACCAGACAGCCCCCAGAACCTTATACAACCTTTCTGTGGTTGTGGCCCCTTTCTTTATTTTTTTAATAAGAATTTTAGTTTTTCAATATGGCACCATTAGACAGGCGGTACATGGGGATTGGGGGGTGCTATTCATGAGTCAATAGCTCTTCAAGCACAACAGCCACAGTGCTGCAACCAGGTGTTTTACACCAGACATTTCCCCTAACCTTATACAACCTCGCTTTGAGTTGTGGAACATTTATTTATTTTTTAATTGTTTTTTTGACTATAATCAAGTGTTGTGCTCACTAGGCAGGCCTCCTGACCTTACACAGACATGATTTGTTGTGTGCAACTTTAATTATCTTTTTAGGATTTTTTGAACATGGCAACTTCCACCGAGATGGGTGGGGGGTGTGGGGGTGCTCTTCAATAGCTTTTTCATCTATACACACAAACGGATGTAACCAAGACACTGAGAACCTGTCACACAGGGGCTGACTGCTGAGGATAGGGATCCAATGCAGTGCCCTTGGTAGGGTTGGCGCGAGACGCAGGCGTAGTCGGAGTAAACAGGCAGGGGCCCGAGTCCGGGAAGGCGTAGTACAGGCATAGGCACAGAATCGACAGGCGAAGGCGTAGTCGAGGGACTGGCAGGGGTCAGGGTCCGGGAAGGCGTAGAAGTTGCGTCGGTAGGCAGAGGCGTAAATGAAGAGACAGGCTGGGGTCAGGATCCGAGAAAGCGTAAAACAGGCGAAGGTACAAAATCGAGTGGCTAAAGCAGTTGTCGGAAAAGCGGGGTCGAGGTCCAGGGGAGAAGTCATAGTAAGGCAAAGGCGTAGTTAGTAGGTAAGCTCCAGGAGAGAATCTCAATCGTGAGCAATGACCGGGGGACAGATGAGGGTTTAAGCAGAGGACTGATTGACACGTGCACGTTTGGTACGGGGAGAGCTCGTAGGAATGCGGGAGCGCTTGCCTGCATGAGGGAGATTCGTGGCAAAACCAACAGAATCAACCTGAACTCACAGAAAAACAAGAATGCCCCCGAGACACCTGCACCCCCCCCGGACCACTCTGGTATCAACACCCCCAAACCCATCCATACCAGCTAACAAGACTCAGAATCGGTGCAACCCTCCAACCTGGACCAAGAGCAGGATGGGACAAGAACCTGCACCACACTACGCACCCCTCATCCAGACCAGCAGGACAGCCAGACCACAGACAGCACCATCATGTAACCCCCCTGTTCATTCCAACAGAAAAGCCGAACTGACCCCCACCAGCATGGCGACGCTGCAGCTCTGGTCACACCAGCAGGCCCAATGGGCTCAGAGCTGGGGGACATACAGATGCAGCCATTCAAAATGCGTGGGCGATACCGCATTATTTTCCGGTACGCTGTACGCAGTCTACCGCAAGTTACCGGTAAATACCGCGAGTTACCGGTAAATACCGCTAGTTACAATAGTATCCGGAATTTCGGCAAGGTGGAGCTAATAAAGCTCAACCTCTCATGTTTGAGCTGTGGCCATCAAAGTCTTTAACGAAGATATTACTAATAGTATTAATAATGAATGACCTTGGACAAGCTGTAAGTGTAAACTCAAAGTATTGCCCTGGTCAACATTCTTTTTTTCATTGACCGTCTTTGTAAAAGTAACACCACAGCATTTCGCAATCACGCATTTGTTTCCAATCATGCAAAGTACAGTAATTTTTGAGAATCGATTCACCATGCCTTTCACATGCTCATAAAAGAGATTGATTTAGGAACATAAACATATTACTGTATGAAAACTGTACTGTATACAGTATGTATATGTATATTTAATGTCTTAACTGTGCCCGTTTAAGTATTGAATATTCATATCTAATTTTACCACTGAAGGGAAATCTTAGTAGCTGAGCATAAAAAGAATAGGAGCATACTGCAACGCGTGTGAAGGCCATAAACGATATTAATTTTGGAACATAAACATACAGTTTATGGCTGGTCTCGGTACTTTAAAGAAAACATACATGAAACAAGGTTTCATTATGACCAGAATCGGTCTTGAGATATTTTTAACTTGATTTACAGTATTTGAGAGGTATGTCTTAACACCGATACTACAGTACGTAAATACTGCTCACGTATATGTTTCTAGGTTTATATTATGCATTTCATACGGTCAAATTACTTTTGAGCAACTAGTAAGAAGCGCGAAACGGTATGCCCAGGGTGTTTTAGTTTCGTTTTACTGGGACTCTGCTTTAACAATGTCGCCGTGGATTGATTAGAGATATCAAGTACATACAAGTCATTTATTAAATGTTGTAGTTCGTCTTGTAAAAATGTTACGAGTACATCATCTATCAACAATTACACAGGTTCTGTTTCCATATTGCGGATTTTGGTTACGTAATATTATTTTCTAAATTTCACATTGTGAACATATGATTTGGGCAAACAGAGCCGCAAAGAAGTACATTATGGGTTGTTGTTTTTTTTTGCAGTTTTATCTAGAACAAGCGATGCTTAAACCTTTGTCTGATTCTTGTGAAACTATCCACACGACAGTTACAGTACCTAGGAGTTGACTTCAGTGATGTCACTGATGGGATGTTTCTAAAAATCCATCCTCTGTAAAACGTCTTCTCTAGTTGTCCTGCATATGTATTCGCTAATGAAGCTGTGTGTTCTGAGCCTGGATATCTACATTTCTGTATGAACCAGCTTAGAGGGCTAAAGACAGCTTGTGTTTAAATTGAGTGTAAGGCAATTTATGCTTCTAAAGTCATGGTCAGCATTTATTATTGTACTGTGCTGTAAACTTGTTCTGTGCCTAGTCACATTATTTTATAGCGTTTTTATAGCGTTATCAAATCCGGTGGCGCTGTGTGTTAGTTTCCTGACTCCCATGTCACATGGTCTGTGATTGAAACCTGTGAAACCGGTTTAATTCGTCACAGCCAGCACTCCGGCAGAGAGGGGGTTGTACTCGTAAAGTAGAAGCAGGCGAGATTTCCAGCGAAAGACAACTCCCCTTCCCCGCCACCCTCATACGATTCAAATTGTATTACAGCATTGTAATTACACATTGTAATTGTATTACACATTGTACACATGCTTAAAAGAGAAGAGAGAAAACGCAAGCCTTCTTCAGGTGTGAGGGTCTTCTGCTCAGAATGAAACGCTAAAATGTAATGTAGGCTCTGAATGGGTTCAATTATGATTTGGGCTTGATTAAGGTCGCTGCCTTTCATCTAAAACCCTACTTGAATCCTTCTAAACTAAAAATCAGTGTTAGTGAGTTCTAAATAAAGAGGTATCCAGGTAACAGTGAAACGGGCGGACAGTCTGGGGAGATCGCCTGTTTTCCATGTAAATAGTTCCCTGGTTCCGCACCCCTTGGTGTTTCTCTCGCTCTCTCTCGGGTCACCTGATCATTAGCTCGAAAGATTTCAGTGCTTTGTGTATATTCTAATGGTAGTGGGGGCAGGGTGTGTGGGAACAGGTTTGGTTGAAATTGCATTGGAGATCTATGTTCTTCACACCTGAAACATTTTCTCTGAAAGCATTTTCTTCGCACTTTAACCAATCTTGTTACAGCATGTTACAGTTTACTATTATTAACCATATTAATTTTAAGTGCTTAATGCCATTTTTTGACCAGGCACGAATATTCTTATGTCCATATCTTCGCAAGGGAATCAGTGCGAATTGCAATACTAATTAAATTAAAACTACTAACTACTAACTAATACTAGCTAATTAAAACAAACCAGAAATGTGTTGTTCTGTCTAATGACATTACAAGTGGAAAGATTACAGATTTTAATCGTCTTTAATTTTGTTACGTTATACATTTTAGAAACGTTTCATCCATACAAACACCACAAAACTATTTTCGATTGTATTTCTGAATAGTATGTTACACTTAGTTCACTGTTTTAAATACATCTAATTAAGAAAGTTAGGTGTTAGCATAAACTATTAGCAATCAATAATATTAAATTTAGCACTGTAATAAGCTGTTGGACTTTCCCCCGCATCTTGTTAAAATATATTTTCATTGTTCAAATATACATTAAGTCTGACTATCATATAATAAGTTAAATACAAAACTAAAGAAAAAATAGGGTTAAATATAATTCAAAATATTTTGCTAACAATGTTAACTGTTTATGAATAATAAAATGTATTAACTAAGGAGTAGGATGGCACAGTTGTTAGTATGTTTTTTGTTTTGTTTCTTTTTCATAAATACAACAGTAGTACCTGATGTCTCAGTGGCTTTCAAAATTAAATTATGCATGCAAACCTGTGAACTAGAAAGATAACTAAGATATCCATCCATTTATAATGGTGGCGAAGTGGTTAGCATTGCTATCTTGCAGCACTGGGGTCCTAGGTTCAATTCCTGCCATCCTGTGTGTGTGGGGTTTATATGTTCTCTCTGGGTTACATGGTTTTTCTCCATATGTGTGATATGACTCCCTCTCGCACTCCAAAACATACTGGTAAGTTAATTGGTTTATGGGAAAACTGGCCCTGGTGTGTGTGTGTTTGTGTCTGACTGTCCTGTGATGGACTGGCACTATGTCCAGGGTGTATTCTGCCTTGTGTCCGTTGCTTACTGGGATAGGCTCCAAATCCTCTGTACTGGATAAAGAGATTAGAAATGGATGGAAGTAAAGGCACTGTGTGGATGGAACTATACACAGTGTTAGAAACCCACTATGAAATGGCAGCATCTCACTGAGAATAAAATATCTTATAGTGCTGGCTTAAGGAAACAGCCTTTCCACCTCTCTTGCACATCAGTATCCATACCTAGTTATTTAAACAAACTGCCTCTAATTATAAACATCTTAATATGCTGGCTCTGTGGATCCGCATCAGCTATGTTTGCCCATTCCTTCAATTCATGTGCATCCAACACACAGTTCAATGCCAGCAACTACACATAATCTAAAATACAATCCTTATTTCAGAATCTATGTAAACATATAGTCTGTTAACTTCATCATCTTCATCAAAAGTATGCCTAACCCCATAAGGAAGTGTTCTTGTTATAAGTGTATTCCTCAGCTTTCCCCAAATTATCTTCTTCTTGCCAACATCTCTAGTCTTTTATCCTGCAATAACTCAGCCAACACTTAAATCTCCAAAAGCTGCTTGTGTTAATTTCTTTAAATCACAAATATCATGTGTAAATACTGGCCATGTAATACTCTGCATTGTGGAATAATAGTTTATTTTAAAGGGAACTAGAGAAACTAAGAACTAGAAAAATCAAGAAAGGCTTTTTTTCTAGAATTAAAAAATGCACATCCTGTTCACTGGGGAAATTAAATCCACACTGAGCAATCTTCAATATGTTCAGAATATGACAGCAAGAATCCTATCAGGGATGCATTATACCTGTTTTCAAGTCCTTGCACTGGTTACCTATCAGATTTTGAGTCAACTTCAAAATCCTTATCCTCCTTATATACTGTCCTACAACTGTTATTATTGATCACCGAATTATTGTACTTGACATGACTTAATTCAGCCTTTCCTGAACGTCTATGACAGGCAGAGAGAGTGCTGTTTCTGGTGCGATCTTTTGCAGCTGACATTTCACTGTTTTAAATGAACAAGAAATTAGATTGCTCATAAATCAGTTATTCTATATAAACACAGCGTAATTGCCCTCCGAAAATCCTCTTTTTCTTGTTCGTTTTAGAGACCTTGATCGAAACTGATTTTAGATGTCAGAAAGGATTTATTTTCTCTGTATTTCCTACATTGCTTTGTCGAGATTTTAACTTTATATCTAACTTTATATCTAGGCTCAGATTTCAACTATAAATCGTACAGTAATTAATAGCAGTAAATACTGATGTGTTGCGCCCTCTTACCACAAAAATATACAGTGCCTTGCGAAAGTATTCGGCCCCCTTGAACTTTTCAACCTTTTGCCACATTTCAGGCTTCAAACATAAAGATATAAATTTTTTATTTTATGTGAAGAATCACCAACAAGTGGGACACAATTGTGAAGTGGAACGAAATCTATTGGATTTTTGAAACTTTTTTAACTAATAAAAAAATGAAAAGTGGGGCGTGCAAAATTATTCGGCCCCCTTGCGTTAATACTTTGTAGAGCCACCTTTTGCTGCGATTACAGCTGCAAGTCGCTTGGGGTATGTCTCTATCAGTTTTGCACATCGAGAGACTGAAATTCTTGCCCATTCTTCCTTGCAAAACAGCTCGAGCTCAGTGAGGTTGGATGGAGAGCGTTTGTGAACAGCAGTTTTCAGCTCTTTCCACAGATTCTCGATTGGATTCAGGTCTGGACTTTGACTTGGCCATTCAAACACCTGGATACGTTTATTTGTGAACCATTCCTTTGTAGATTTTGCTGTATGTTTGGGATCATTGTCTTGTTGGAAGATAAATCTCCGTCCCAGTTTCAGGTCTTTTGCAGACTCCAACAGGTTTTCATCCAGAATGGTCCTGTATTTGGCTGCATCCATCTTCCCCTCAATTTTAACCATCTTCCCTGTCCCTGCTGAAGAAAAGCAGGCCCAAACCATGATGCTGCCACCACCATGTTTGACAGTGGGGATGGTGTGTTGAGGGTGATGAGCTGTGTTGCTTTTACGCCAAACATATCGTTTTGCATTGTGGCCAAAAAGTTCGATTTTGGTTTCATCTGACCAGAGCACCTTCTTCCACATGTTTGGGGTGTCTCCCAGGTGGCTTGTGGCAAACTTTAGACGAGACTTTTTATGGATATCTTTGAGAAATGGCTTTCTTCTTGCCACTCTTCCATAAAGGCCAGATTTATGCAGTGTAAGACTGATTGTTGTCCTATGGACAGACTCTCCCACCTCAGCTGTAGTTCTCTGCAGTTCATCCAGAGTGATCATGGGCCTCTTGGCTGCATCTCTGATCAGTCTTCTCCTTGTCTGAGCTGAAAGTTTAGAGGGACGGCCAGGTCTTGGTAGATTTGCAGTGGTCTGATACTCCTTCCATTTCAAGATGATCGCTTGCACAGTGCTCCTTGGGATGTTTGAAGCTTGGGAAATCTTTTTGTATCCAAATCCGGCTTTAAACTTCTCCACAACAGTATTACGGACCTGCCTGGTGTGTTCCTTGGTCTTCATGATGCTCTCTGCGCTTTCAACAGAACCTTGAGACTATCACAGAGCAGGTGCATTTATACAGAGACTTGATTACACACAGGTGGATTCTATTTATCACCATCAGTCATTTAGGACAACATTGGATCATTCAGAGATCCTCGCTGAACTTCTGGAGTGAGTTTGCTGCACTGAAAGTAAAGGGGCCGAATAATTTTGCACGCCCCACTTTTCATTTTTTTATTAGTTAAAAAAGTTTCAAAAATCCAATAGATTTCGTTCCACTTCACAATTGTGTCCCACTTGTTGGTGATTCTTCACATAAAATAAAAAAATTATATCTTTATGTTTGAAGCCTGAAATGTGGCAAAAGGTTGAAAAGTTCAAGGGGGCCGAATACTTTCGCAAGGCACTGTATGTTTTGTAGTTGGGATTAACTTTATTTCGTACGCGTAGCTACTCCGATTCGGACACCGAACAGTTAAAGATGGTGGCAAATCAGACACCCAGAGGGGGGGGGGGGGGGGGCGTCTTCTCGCCTCCATAACTAAAATGCCAAATAGGAGTGGCTTAAGCGACATACACAGTCGTGTAACTGACAGTTTGAGGTAGCCTATCATGTAAATTTCGCTTTGTTGCTGATAGGTTAAGCTTTCGAAACTCTGCCCCAAAGTCATGTGACTGATTTTTCGCCCTGTTTCGTTGGTTAAACGCAATGATCACAAGCACCACCATGGTAACTGGGATGTGTAGTTTTTAATTTCGTTTGAATTATAACTGTACGTACTGTCTTCATATTTGGCCAGGGCTTTAAAGAGAAGGCGCGCCAAAAAATGTCGGTGCCGTCGTCTCCGCTTTAAAGGTACCCCCGTGCTGGAAGAATTTGACCTTGGAACGTTTGCCCAGCGTAGTTATAGTGGACATAAAAACAAGAGTTCGCTGGCATTATATCCTAGAAGACACAGACCGGTAAATGCTTGATGAACTAGGGATTGGACAGTTTCCAAGTGCTTGTACAATCGATGGAAATGTTCAAATAAATGTGCAAAAGAAATAAACAAAATAATCATTGATTTCTTTATCATATTGGCTAGCTAATGTCCTCTCTTTGCTAGTTAGTGGCTGTGTTTCTGCGTTGGGTAGCAACGGGTGACTGTTCTCAGGCGGAAGATGTAAACAGCTTAATTTTCGTGTTAAATAATTTTTAAAAATTAAAATTCATTCTATACAGCAATCACATATTTGGGTACCGTTTCATAAAACTTTCATGCTTAAAATGTTTAGGGAGAAATGGAAGACTGGTGTGTGTTTTTTCTTTAAACTATCAAGACCAGCCATACACAGTACAGTTTATGTACATACAGTAATGTTTATGTTCCTAAATTAATATCGTTTATGACCTTCAGATGCGTTATGCTCCTCTTCTTTTTATGCTCAGCTACTAAAATTTCCCTTTAGTGGTAAAATTCCATATAAATATTCAAAACTAAGCGGATTAAAATGTGCACAGTAAAGACATTAAATGATTAAATCTTTTCACTACCAACCAATGCACCACGAGTGCCCCTGTCAGTCATTTTGGCCAGCCAATCACTTACCGCGGTGCCCTCCGGTGCACTGCAGGTAGGTTACTGTACCGCGGGTTTTTACCGCTCATTTTGAATGGCTGTATCTGTAAGGTCCATATCTAGTATTTTAAGTAGTTCATTCCGAAAATACCTGTTATGAATGACCCTTCCCCTGGTCATGTTACAGTACAAAGATGTGTTGTTTGCCGCATCCTAAATTTATAAGTGTCTCAGTTTAGCCCGAATTTTATCAGCTGTTCTGTACATCGCCAGTGGCCTGGGTGCCTATACTTTTACAGATGATACTGAGCGGAGTATAAAGCTCTTGCTGAGAAAAATAATTGACGACCGCTCGCCATATGAGCATGTACGCTCCTTACTTGTAAAGGTAGATGGACAAATACTACATGTGAGTTTTGGTGCGTTGCAAAACTTATTTTATACTTATTTATACAGAAATGAAAAAAGATCTATGTAAAAACAGGGCTGTGAAATACTCGCAATGTGAATAGAGCTTTCACTCTGTTTTATAGACACAGGTGTGCCATCGTGAGAAGAATGAAAAATTTCGAATGTATACGTACATACTTACGAACTTTCATACGAGCTCTTGCTCTTGAATATTTTTTTGAATTTGCTAAATCACACGAAACACCAGCATCACTCATCGTAAGCATCTGACCAATTACATTCCTGAATTTTAAACGCATTTAGTATTTATTTTTAACTTGTTTTATTTATTTTGTAAAACAAAATACACACCTGTTTTAAGTATTCTTGCCATTTTTAGCATATTGTAAGTGGATATTTTTCAAACATTTTGTTTTTAAATCATATGAAACACAATCAACCCATTGTAACTTCCCATTGATAATTCCTGAGCTTTATAGCTGTGTATTATTTCTTTTTACCTTGTTTTAATATTTTTTTTATTATTTTTGCATTTTACAGAGCTTTTTAATATATTGTGAGCATTTTAGTGTCATTTTAAAATAGGACTATCAATGCTCCTGACTTTTAAACCTGTATTTCTTCTGACATTAATCTCTCCACCTACAGATGAGGAGGGAGGTATTTGATTTTAAATTGGTTGATTTGGGGGGGGGGGAATGTACATTCATTTCCTTGTGTGTATCACCAGTGGGAAACTTGGCATTTGTGGATGAATACAAGTAGCCTCGCCATTCCATGTGTGACATGAGCAGAGTGTAATTCCTGTCTTTATAGTGTGCTTGTTAGAGACTTAGCTGGCACCCAGAGCGCTTTAAATCCGGGAGTCAGCAGCCCAAGACAAGAGAGCTTCCTTCGTCTATGTTTTTTTGCGTGAAGGGGGAAACCATGCGTGTGCTGCAAACGATCTTAGTATCGAAGTGCCGTCCCACATAACCGATCCGAACAATCTGCTTTACAGAGGAGCACTGCCGGAGCTTATCGTTGGCAAACTGAAGACCAGGCTGACCTCTTCTGTGACTCTTGAACACTGAGTGTCAAGGTTGTGAATTCAAGCTCCACGCTGGCGGGAAATTCCATAGGTAATGATCACATTTTCTTGCATGCTAATCAAAAGAAATATTAAGAAACTTTTCCCGATACGAGTTTTTTACAAAAGTAAAGGCACACGGCACATGTGTGCCACATCACGTCCGAGTTGAGTGACAACTACCTCAGAGATTGTAAGCTGGGTAGTTTCAGATCAGATCACTTTTTGTATCAAAGGTTCAAGCAAACCCGAATACTTTTGCAAGAGACATTTCAGAATCCCAGTCAAATCCAGTACGATTGCTGGATCCTTTGAATTCGACTGAACTATAGCACAGATCTGCAGTCCACCATTAGAATACTGTGGGTGTGCTGTATAAGCCATACCGCCCAAAATAGTTCTAAAACAGGAGAAGCATCCTCGTTTAGGAATGTGGTATAAAGTGAAATGGTCTGGGAAGAGTCCTACGTTTGAACAGTTCAAAATAGACGTCAAGGGGTATTTACGGACTCTTTCGAAATGTAAGAACAAGCTGTGCGGACCTTATCTTTATTTACCTTGTGTAATCGTTTTTCATAAAGTGTAATTGTATTATAGCATGTGCCCCTGACGATTTTCTTGATACGTTATATGTGCTCTTGTTTGTATTGTATGTAGTTTTGTTGTTCAAATAAAACGTAAAAGACACAACTTTCCGGATGCGGCTGCTGTAAAAATAAAATGACATCAAGGGTGCTGTACGCAGAGGTCTGAAACCTGCTCAACAGAAGATCTTTATCAAGAGGTGTTAAAGAAGTAGAGATCTCGCCATGAGAGGGGAAGCATCTCAGAAAAAGCAGGTGCAGTCGGTTCCACGGTCATAACGCCACTAATTCGGGCGACAAGAGCAAAACCCACCCGGCTTCCTCCGGGCAAGTAATGAGACAAAGAGAGAACACACAGCGAGTAGCGTGGCCGAGCGGTCTAAGGCGCTGGATTAAGGCTCCAGTCTCTTCGGGGGCGTGGGTTCGAATCCCACCGCTGCCAGGTGCTTCTGTCGAGACCCCCTTTCAGCTGGCTTCAGACGAAAGGGAGGGAACTGCTTTTTGGCAGTCTCTCGAGAAACTAAGCAAAGTGTTTAAAGATACTTTCTCAGCTTGACATCAAGGCACAAAACAAAAACCTTCTTGCGTCCTCTCAACCCAAAAGCGCTTTGCCACTTTTTGCATTATGCAGGGAACGACGTCTGTCCAGATCACTTTTGTGTCAATGCAAATCGTAGTGTGCCCTCCGTTTTAATGTTGGCTGTGCTGGCGTGCTGCTTCTGTCTGTGAAACTTGAATGTTCTGCTTCTTCACACCAAATCATCGGCGGGGGTTGAGCTTGTTAAATCTTTGCGCATAGCGCTCCTTTGGAAGTACTTTGTCCAAGTTCAAAAGCGATCGTGGGATTTACTTCATGCGTGCCAAAAAGCATGCCTCGCACGACAGATTTAAATGGGGAATGGAGCCTGCTTCTTGCTGTTTTTCCTGTGGTTGCAGTTACAAAGTTGATCGTGCTTTCACATTCTGTTAACAGTATTCACTGGCTGAGCTTTATCAGTTGGTTCGTAAAGGAATCTCTGCTTCGGTTCCAGAAAAGTCATCTGTGGTGTGTTTTTTTCCGTGCCCATGGCAGTCTTTTAAAGCTGGTAGTAGTGGCGGCGAAGTTAATTTTTTAACCTCTTTAAAAGAATAAGGACGGGCTGGGGCGAGCTCCATTTACCACTCTTTCAGCTGACCGCCGAACTCCCGAACTGATTACACTGCAGAGCCACAGGCGCCTCGCTTTTCTCCATTCTCTGGGTCAGGGTGAAAAAAAACTTGCTGGTATTAGCTGGCCTGCTGGGAGCACCTCTTCTTCACTGATAAGCAAGATTTGTGTTTCATCTTTCTCAAGCTGTATAGATTTCTTTCAAAACAAGTTGTTCCAGAAAGGAAACGAACACTTGCATTCACCTGAATTAAAAGGCATGGGATTTGCCCATAAGGATAAATTCTGTACAGTAAGACAGGAAGAAAGGCACCGCTGGGAATCGGACCCAGGATCTCCTGTTTACTAGACAGGCACTTTAGCCAACTAAGCCACGGCGCCGGCAAAGTGCTGTTCTTTGACAGCCACATGGACACGTCTCAACTGCTCTGAGACATCTGCATTCGGTGTGCACCCAGCCTGCTCGCCTTGCAAGTTTCCTCATTTACATGCGATAGCTCCACCACTAAGAGAAAGGATGAGAAATGGCTTTTATCTGGCACTTTTCATGTCAGAGGATCTCAATCTGCTTTCCGTGTACAAGAGGATGTCCAACTCATGTAGCTAAAGACGTAGACGACAGTGCTCCACTGAAATCTTGATCTCACAACCCTCGGCATGACTCCGCTGTGTTCTGCTTTAGACAAAGGGGGGGAAAGACTTCTTTCATCACACGTTTTGCACTGTTTACGGTGTTTGCAGTGCTCTTTCTTAAATGAAAACCAGGAATCGGCACCATATGAGGTGAGACTAGATAATATTGGATCAAGTAGCCTCGCCATTCCATGCGTGACGTGCGCAAAGTGTAATTCCTGTCTTTATAGTGTGCTTGTTAGAGACTTAGCTGGCACCCAGAGCGCTTTAAATCCGGGAGTCAGCAGCCCAAGACAATAGAGCTTCCTTCGTCTATGTTTTTTGCGTGAAGGGGGAAACCATGCGTGTGCTGCAAACGATCTTAGTATCAAAGTGCCGTCCCACATAACCGATCCGAACAATCTGCTTTACAGAGGAGCACTGCCGGAGCTTATCGTTGGCAAACTGAAGACCAGGCTGACCTCTTCTGTGACTCTTGTACACTGAGTCTCAAGGTTGTGAATTCAAGCTCCACGCTGGCGGGAAATTCCATAGGTAATGATCACATTTTCTTGCATGCTAATCAAAAGAAATATTAAGAAACTTTTCCCGATACCAGTTTGTTACAAAAGTAAAGGCACACGGCACATGTGTGCCACATCACGTCCGAGTTTAGTGACAACTACCTCAGAGATTGTAACCTGGGTAGTTTCAGATCAGATCACTTTTTGTATCAAAGGTTCAAGCAAACCCGAATACTTTTGCAAGAGACATTTCAGAATCCCAGTCAAATCCAGTACGATTGCTGGATCCTTTGAATTCGACTGAACTATAGCACAGATCTGCAGTCCACCATTAGAATACTGTGGGTGTGCTGTATAAGCCATACCGCCCAAAATAGTTCTAAAACAGGAGAAGCATCCTCGTTTAGGAATGTGGTATAAAGTGAAATGGTCTGGGAAGAGTCCTACGTTTGAACAGTTCAAAATAGACGTCAAGGGGTATTTACGGTCTCTTTCGAAATGTAAGAACAAGCTGTGCGGACCTTATCTTTATTTACCTTGTGTAATCGTTTTTCATAAAGTGTAATTGTATTATAGCATGTGCCCCTGACGATTTTCTTGATACGTTATATGTGCTCTTGTTTGTATTGTATGTAGTTTTGTTGTTCAAATAAAACGTAAAAGACACAACTTTCCGGATGCGGCTGCTGTAAAAATAAAATGACATCAAGAGTGCTGTACGCAGAGGTCTGAAACCTGCTCCACAGAAGATCTTTATCCAGAGGTGTTAAAGAAGTCGAGATCTCGCCATGAGAGGGGAAGCATCTCAGAAAAAGCAGGTGCAGTCGGTTCCACGGTCATAACGCCACTAATTCGGGCGACAAGAGCAAAACCCACCCGGCTTCCTCCGGGCAAGTAATGAGACAAAGAGACAACGCACAGCGGGTAGCGTGGCCGAGCGGTCTAAGGCGCTGGATTAAGGCTCCAGTCTCTTCGGGGGCGTGGGCTCGAATCCCACCACTGCCAGGTGCTTCTGTCGAGACCCCCTTTCAGCTGGCTTCAGACGAAAAGGAGGGAACTGCTTTTTGGCAGTCTCTCGAGAAACTAAGCAAAGTGTTTAAAGATACTTTCTCAGCTTGACATCAAGGCACAAAACAAAAACCTTCTTGCGTCCTCTCAACCCAAAAGCGCTTTGCCACTTTTTGCGTTATGCAGGGAACGATGTCTGCCCAGATCACTTTTGTGTCAATGCAAATCGTAGTGTGCCCTCCGTTTTAATGTTGGCTGTGCTGGCGTGCTGCTTCTGTCTGTGAAACTTGAATGTTCTGCTTCTTCACACCGAATCGTCGGCGGGGGTTGAGCTTGTTAAATCTTTGCGCATAGCGCTCCTTTGGAAGTACATTGTCCAAGTTCAAAAGCAATGGTGGGATTTACTTCATGCGTGCAAAAAGCATGCCTCGCACGACAGATTTAAATGGGGAATGGAGCCTGCTTCTTGCTGTTTTTCCTGTGGTTGCAGTTACAAAGTTGATCGTGCTTTCACATTCTGTTAACAGTATTCACTGGCTGAGCTTTATCAGTTGGTTCGTAAAGGAATCTCTGCTTCGGTTCCAGAAAAGTCATCTGTAGTGTGTTTTTTTCCGTGCCCATGGCAGTCTTTTAAAGCTGGTAGTAATGGCGGCGAAGTTAATTTTTTATCCTCTTTAAAAGAATAAGGACGGGCTGGGGCGAGCTCCATTTACCACTCTTTCAGCTAACCGCCGAACTCGCGAACTGATTACACTGCAGAGCCACAGGCGCCTCGCTTTTCTCCATTCTCTGGGTTAGGGTGAAAAAAATTTTTTGCTGGTATTAGCAGCCTGCTGGGAGTACCTCTTCTTCACTGATAAGCAAGATTTGTGTTTCATCTTTCGCAAGCTGTATAGATTTCTTTCAAAACAAGTTGTTCCAGAAAGGAAACGGACACTTGCATTCACCTGAATTAAAAGGCATGGGATTTGCCCATAAGGATAAATTCTGTACAGTAAGACAGGAAGAAAGGCACCGCTGGGAATCGGACCCAGGATCTCCTGTTTACTAGACAGGCGCTTTAGCCAACTAAGCCACGGCGCCGGCAAAGTGCTGTCCTTTGACAGCCACTTGGACACGTCTCTACTGCTCTGAGACATCTGCGTTCGGTGTGCACCGAGCCTGCTCGCCTTGCAAGTTGCCTCATTTACATGCGATAGTTCCACCACTAAGAGAAAGGATGAGAAATAGCTTTTATCTGTCACTTTTCATGTCAGAGGATCTCAATCTGCTTTCCCTGTACAAGAGGATGTCCAACTCATGTAGCTAAAGACGTAGACGACAGTGCTCCACTGAAATCTTGATCTCACAACCCTCGGCATGACTCCGCTGTGTTCCGCTTTAGACAAAGGGGGGAAAAGACTTCTTTCATCACACGTTTTGCACTGTTTACGGTGTTTGCAGTGCTCTTTCTTAAATGAAAACCAGGAATCTGCACCATATGAGGTGAGACTAGATAATATTGGAACAAGTAGCCTCGCCATTCCATGCGTGACGTGAGCAAAGTGTAATTCCTGTCTTTATAGTGTGCTTGTTAGAGACATAGCTGGCTCCCAGAGCGCTTTAAATCCGGGAGTCAGCAGCCCAAGACAAGAGAGTTTCCTTCGTCTATGTTTTTTGCGTGAAGGGGGAAACCATGCGTGTGCTGCAAACGATCTTAGTATCGAAGTGCCGTCCCACATAACCGATCCGAACAATCTGCTTTACAGAGGAGCACTTCCGGAGCTTATCGTTGGCAAACTGAAGACCAGGCTGACCTCTTCTGTGACTCTTGAACACTGAGTCTCATGGTTGTGAATTCAAACTCCACGCCGGTGGGAAATTCAATAGGTAATGATCACATTTTCTTGCATGCTTCTGTAGGGTTTGGGCATTTACTTGGACAATTATTAATTGTAGCAGTAAATCACAAAATTGATTCTTTTGATGGCTTTAGAATCCAACCATGCAATATAACTCAAACAACGCACACACACAGGTACTAATACACGAGGATACATTTATTAATACATAGAATATGCATATAAACAGATCTTATCGAGAGGGTTATCAGAATACAAAAGATATATATTCAGTCAGTTACAAAGAGTTACATATATCAAGAGGACATACATTCAGTATATCATTCATTTAGACCGTTTCGTAATTGAACTTGGTTATAATTTCTACATTAGATACTCAAAACAAGTACATAACTCTTGTTGGGATAACAATTGAATTCTCCAGCAGTAATGCAGTGAAGTTGAATACTCATCCAATCTCTGGGGATTCAGATCTCCTGCGGCCACAAAGAAACAGTTGCAGGCTGTTGCTGTCCAATCTGCGCTCTCTGGCTCGGTGCCAGGCTGTGCTGTGCGGCTTGTGACGGTGCGCTGCTGATGCTCTCTGAATACTGGCTAGTTAGTTTTGGCTGAAACTAGCGAAGTTTGTGCACAGGAGAAAAGATGACTGTGAGTCCCAGCAGGTCAGGAAGAAGACCAGTTCGTTCCTGATGAAGCGCTAGTTCTGAATAGTAATTCAGCTGTCCACAGTTCTGACCTTTTCACCAGGCCTGCTGCTGGTGCTAACCTCGGGTGGATCCTCTGGTTACTCTCTGGCAACCTCCACTCTCGACTCTTAGAACAAAGGAAAGTTCTGGCACTCGGACACACTGGCCGTTCCGTGGTTGTCCGGGCTGAGTCTCAGGATGGTCAGGAGGCGCGCTGCGAGAATGTCCTGCCCTTGGGAGCCTTCTGCTCCTGGGCCGTCCTGCCCTGGAATTCTCCTTTGAATTCCCTTTAGAAAAGTCCACAGAATTCTACACTTAAGGCTCTCTGTGTTGCCTGTTTTTACCTGGAAGAACTTCAGCTCGTTGATTGGCTGAAAGTTCCATGGGCATCAGAGTCCCACGTGGGTTACTCGGCCCTACCAGTCCCTGATTGGTTGATCAAGGTGAGATATGAGTCACTTACTCCTGACACTTAGGAATGCAATCCAGATGTCCATCTGGCACTCCCTAGACAGATAGGCGCCAATGGATGCCTATTGATCATGATAGCCAGGCTTAGCTAAGTGCACCCCCCTTTGGGAGCTGTCCCTTATCAAAAGAAAACATCTTTAAATCAGCCTGCATGAATAGTTTCTCTGTGGCTGCACCACAGAGATGAACAGAGAGATGAGGCCTCATTTGGGAAAGCACTGAAACACTTAATTCTGTCTTATTAACAAGCATTGCCGCTACACTGGGATAGGACATTCCACACTGGAGTATTATTATTGAGAGACAGGATCACTGTCTGTTCCCCAGGCTGGGGCAGGAGATCCCACACTGTATCATTATTATTGAGAGACAGGCTCACTGTCTCTTCCTTAGGCTGGGAAAGGAGGTCTCACGCTGTATTATTATTATTGAGAGACAGGTTCACCGTCTGTTCCTCAGGCTGGGACAGGAGATCACACACTGTATTATTATTTCTGAGAGACAGGCTCACTGTCTGTTCTTCAGGCTGGGGCAGGAGATCACATTGTATTATTATTTTTGAGAGACAAGCTCACTGTTCCTCAGGCTGGAACAGGAGATGACACACTGTATTATTATTATTGAGAGACAGCCTCCGTGCCCCCCAGGCTGGGTCAGGAGATCACACACTGATCTATTATTATTGAGAGACAAGCACACTTTTTGTTCCTCAGACTGGGACAGGACATCCCACACTGGATTATTATTATTGAGAGACAGGATCACTGTCTGTTCCTCAGGCTAAGAAAGGAGCTCACACACTGGATTATTATTATTGAGAGATAGGTTTACTCTCTGTTCCCCAGGCTGGGACAGGAGATCACACACTGTATTATTAATATTGAGAGGCAGGCTCACTGTCTCTTCCTCAGGCTGGGACAGGAGGTAACACACTGTATTATTATTATTACTGAGATACAGGCTCACTGTCTGTTCCTCAGACTGGGACACGAGATCACACACTGTATTTGTATTATTGAGAGACAAGCTCACTTTTCCTCAGGCTGGGACTGGAGATCACACACTGTTCTATTATTAGTGAGAGACATGCTCACTGTTTGTTCCCCAGACTGGGACAGGACATTCCACACTGGATTATTATTATTGAGAGATAGGTTTACTGTCTGGTCCCCAGGCTGGGACAGGAGATCACACACTGTATTATTATTATTGAGAGACAGGTTCACTGTCTGTTCCTCAGGCTGGGACAGGAGATCACACACTGTATTATTATTATTGAGAGACAAGCTCACTGTTCCTCAGGCTGGGACAGGAGATCACATTGTATTATTATTATTAACAGATAAACTCACTGTTCCTCACTGTTATTATTATTGAGAGTCTGGCTCCCTGTTCCCCAAGCTGGGACAGGAGGTCACACACTGTATTATTATTATTATTGAGAGACAGGCTCGCTGTCTGTTCCTCAGGCTGGGACAGGAGATCACACACTGTACTATTATTATTGAGAGACAGGCTCAGTGTTCCCCAGGCTGGGACAGGAGATCACACACTTTATTATTATTATTGAGAGACAGGCTCACTGTTTGTTCCTCAGGCTGGGACTGGAGATCACACACTGTTCTATTATTATTGAGAAACAGGCTCGCTGTCTGCTCCTCAGGCTGGGACAGGAGATCACACACTGTATTATTATTATTGAGAGACAGGGTCACTGTCTGTTCTTCAGGCTGGGATAGGAGATCACGCACTGTATTATTATAATTGAGAGACAGGCTCGGTGTCTGTCCCTCATGCTGGGAGAGGAGATCACACACTGTATTATTATTATTGAGAGACAGGTTCGGTGTCTGCTCCTCAGGCTGGGACAGGAGATCACACACTGTTGTAGTGTGCTCTCACGAGGCACCAGTTCTGTAGGGGTTTGTGCATTTACTGGGACAATTATTAATTGTGGCAGTTAATCACAAAATTGATTCTTTTAATGGTCTCAGAATCCAACCATGCGAGATAACTCAAACAACGCACACACAGGTACTAATACACGAGGATACATTCATTAATATATATAATATGCATGTAAACCAAACAGATCTTATCGTAAGGGTTATCAGAATACAAAAGATATATATTCATTCAGTTACAAAGAGTTACACATATCAAGAGGACATACGTTCGGTATATCATTCATTTAGACCATTTCGTAATTTAACTTGGTTACAACTTCTGCATTAGATACTCAAAACAAGTACATAACTCTTAGGAATTACATTGATATCAACTGGTTGGGATAACAATAGAATTCTGGAGCAGTAATGCAGTGAAGTTGAATACTCTTCCGATCTCTGGGGATTCAGATCTCCTGCGGGCACAAAGAAACAGTTGCAGGCTTGTTGCTGTCCAATCCACACTCTCTGGCTCCGTGCCAGGCTGTGCTGTGCGGCTTGTGACGGTGCGCTGCTGATGCTCTCTGAATACTGGCTAGTTAGTTTGGGCTGAAACTAGCGAAGTTTGTGCACAGGAGAAAAGATGACTGTGAGTCCCAGCAGGTCAGGAAGAAGACCAGTTCGTTCCTGATGAAGCGCTAGTTCTGAATAGTAATTCAGCTGTCCACAGTTCTGACCTTTTCACCAGGCCTGCTGCTGGTGCTAACCTCGGGTGGATCCTCTGGTTACTCTCTGGCAACCTCCGCTCTCGACTCTTAGAACAAAGGAAAGTTCTGGCACTTGGACACACTGGCCGTTCCGTGGTGGTCCAGGCTGAGTCTCAGGATGGTCAGGAGGCGCGCTGCGAGAATGTTCTGCCCTTGGGAGCCTTTCTGCTCCTGGGCCGTCCCGCCCTGGAATTATCTCACAGCCCTGGAATTCTCCTTTGAATTCCCTTTAGAATAGTCTTGGAGCTCTGTGTTGCCTGTTTTTACCTGGAGGAACTTCAGCTCGTTCATTGGATGAAAGTTTCATGGGCATCAGAGACCCACGTGGGTTACTCTGCCCTACCAGTCCCTGATTGGTTGATCAAGGTGAGATATGAGTCACTTACTCCTGACACTTAGGAATGCAGTCCAGATGTCCATCTGGCACTCCCTAGACAGATAGGCGCCAATGGATGCCCATTGATCATGATAGCCAGGCTTAGCTAAATGCATCCCCATTTGGGAGCTGTCCCTTATCAAAAGAAAACATCTTTAAATCAGCCTGCCTGAATAGCTTCTCTGTGGCTGCACCACAGAGATGAAGAGAGAGATGGGGCCTCATTTGGGAAAGCACAGCAACACTTAATTATGTCTTATTAACAAGCATTGCCGCTACAATTAGTAGAAAGAAAGATACAATGTTTTGAAAATGTAATATGTTTTAAAGGATTAAAGGGAAAATAAATACTTTATATACGCAAACTAATTCAACTGAGCTCCTCTAAACAATATCGCCTGAAGAATTGCCAAAGCACAGTGTATCAATTTGGGTGACACTGGGGGAAAAGGATCACAACATTCTACACATTCTCACAATATTACACGCACGGAAACCAATATTTACCACTAGGATAGAATGCAGCATAGAACAGTTGGATAGAAGGTTAGTGTAACTCTATAGTGCATCACAGAGGTCAGTCTCTTCCCCCTCATTATGCAGGCTGACTTCAATGTCCTCCAGCGATAGTCAGCTGTAATCACTGATGCAGACATGATGTTAATACTCTGACAGCATCTTGGCTGATTTGGTTAAAGTGTTTTCCTATTAAACAGGAGATTCTGCGCTCAAATCCCAGCAGTGTCTTTCTTCCTGTCTTGTCTTACAAAATGTATCACTATGGATGATTACATGCAGCTTGATTTTGTTTAATGCAAGTTTTCATTCCCTTTCTGATGGCTCTCTAAAGTAATTTTTAAAAGTACTAATCGGGATGGATTACTGTACATATCCTCAGTAAAGGGGAATATATAAGTAGTGACTATCCAAATTGCATTTTTGTGTGAAACACATTTCAGAAAATTGAAAACCAATTTTCAAAACTCACAATAACAAGACAAAGGCAAAACATAAGTTCACTTTCACTTTATGCATATTTACCACAACCTTGCCTTATGATCATAAAAAGTCTTAATTTTAATATAGCAGTTTTAAATGGGACATTCAGAACATGGCATATGAGAATATATGGTTAACCGAGGATGAGCAAAGGATGATCGCACTTTCTGCTTATTGCTATGAACCTACCCCTGGTTATAAAAATGTCTCAAAATTCTGACACTGAGGTGTGAGACACAATGTAACAGGCTCTCATAATCCCGAAATACAAGAAATTTTACTGTAGCGTTTTATAAATTTGACCCTGTGAACATTGCATGTCCCTCCTTACTCATTACCAAAACATCTCAATGTCCCGGCACTATGTACATTTGTAATTACAACACTTCACTGTTTCATTTATGAGTTGTGACATTGTGAACATGGCATGTTAAAGTATATAGAAAATCTAGATCAGAACAGGCTAAATGCAATTCCTAGTGATTTATCATTTTCTTACTTTCTAAATGAAAAAAAATATTTTTTCAGTGATTATGACACTTCAGTATGACATAAAATATGCTTCAATGACAGAATAAATAATAATAATAAATAATCATGGAAAAAATACCCAAAGTGGACATTCATAGTTGTGATTATAGAATGTTAGATATCGGGTGGGTAGCTGCGTCAGCATGCGTAGGCTGCAAAGGAACAAGTAAAGGACTATTCCAGCTGAAAAGAGAAGAAAAGAATCACGTTTCGGCTGTGGAGCCTTCTTCAGGTGTCCGAAAGACAGGGCAGTAAGCAAAGATAATTTTCTTTTTATCTTTGCTGAATGCAGTTTATCGCTGATGACATCAAAGACATTAAGGACATTAAGGAGTTTTTACGGCTAACAGCTCCACATCAACTTCCTTTCATAACTTTCATAACTAACCTCATCAGATCCTTCAACTCTTTTCTTGGGTGAATATGGTTTTCTGGGGAGTTGCGATGTTGGGCATACAGTAACTGGACATTTCCCGGTGATTCTGACACATGTTAAGCACTCGCATTTCCTGCAAATATTAAAATGGTAAAGGTTTCGCTGAGAAATCCAATCGACCTTTGCGAAGACAATGTTTACATCGCAACAGAAACCCGTCCTTTGGTGGACTCAAACCACCGACTTTTCAGTTAACAACCGAATGCGCCACACAGACGGAATGGTGGATTCGTGTCTCACATCACAACTTTCCGGTTAAAAAAAATATTTTTTTGCCAGCTGGCAATATTTCTTCTGCACTGATAATCAAGAATTGAATTTAATTTCTCGCAAGCTGTGTGAATTTCTTGAAATACAAGTTTTCCAGAAAGGAAATGAATACATGCATTTAACGAAATCAAGCCCTTTGTGATAGTCCGAAATGGTACGTTATGTACCACAAGATAGGAAAAAAAACATGATTGGGATTTTAAGCTACTGTACGTGACCTATGGTACCAGACCGGGGTAAAGTTAGCTTGAAGTTCGAAAACGATTTTGGCACGCCTGTAGCGTTTACACGAAACCTCTTAGAATCGCGAGAATACTTGCTTTGTGCATAAAATACATTGTGAATGCTTTCTCAGCCTTTACTTTTTCGTTTATATTACATTTTTTTGGACCAAGCACGAATATTCTTTTGTCCATATCTTCGCAACGGAAGCACAGAACGCCTTCAAACCAAATGCATTTTAAAGACCACGACGTGGACATTTCCACAGCCTCTACATCAAAGTATCAGTGAGCTAATTATCTTTTTTTAAACCTCCGGTTTTTCATCGATGAGTAATTACGCACTAACTGGAACCCGGGGGACCGCTGTATACACAAGTTCACAACGCGAGAAATACTGTTCAATACGGCTTCATGCGAAAAACCCGTATATGACCATAGGAAGCATAACTGTGCAGTCTCCAATTACCCAGACTGTAAGTACGGGAATAAAGCTTTGTCTGAATTCTGAAACCCTTCCTTTACGTCCTGTTTTCATTCAGGTAAGAGTCAACTATATGCAAAATACTACTGACAGCAAGAAGATTAAAATATTCTTTACTCAGCAGCTTATTAAACACAGCTCCCATGATGTTCAAACCGATTTTTTACACAGAACACTGACACAGCTTTGCGTTCTGAATCTCTTTTTCTCGTGTGTTTATTTAATGTGGCACAATGTACTGGGATAGGGGTATTCTGTTCACAAACCAATAGCATTTAAACCACAGCACCCACAATGCTGCAAGTAAGTGTTTTGCACACTAAGCAGAGAGCGATGTCTTCCTCGTTAGTATAGTGGCAAGTATCCCCACCTGTCACCCGGGAGACCAGGGTTCATCAGGACGCGCATTGAAGTGAAAGCAGGATCCGCTATGACATCCACTGTGCAGATCCCGCCACACTCAGAGGTGAGTGGGTCTGTTCGATCACAGCGCTAGGCGAATCCCCAAACAGTGTGCGTGGCAACAAACGAAACGGGCCTGTTTCCGCCCGGTTTCGATCCGGGGAAATCGGGCCCAGTAGTGGCGGGATCTGTACAGTGCATGTCGCAGCGCTTCAATGTGCTTCCTGATGTCCTACCCCGAGAACAGAAAAGACAGCATCCACAGCAACAACAGCTCAGGTCTCTGCACAGGAGCTAAGCTGCCCTCATCTCCTCTGCTCTGCGGCTCCTGCGGAGTGGAGTCCTGCCTGGAGCCGTGTTTGCAGGCGGCGGCTCCCCGCGCCCTGTCTGTACGTCGTGTCCAAGAGCTCCTGGGAGGAAGAGAGAGCCCTCCCACTCGGGGGCTTTTCCACGGTCTGTGTGAGGAGGGGCGGGTGTGTCCAGTAGCTTATCGAGCGGAAGCCTGGGGCGGCGGAGAGCTGTGATCGTGCAGACCTTGAGGTGTCACCTCTTTGTCTGCTTTCCCGCCCCCCCTCCGCCCAAGCTCTGCTCCAAAGTAGCCCGGCAACCCCTCACACCTGCACGTGTCACAACCTAAGGTGCGGTCATGAGACACCCATGGGGTGTCGTTCTGTTCTTGCTAATTGTTTCCTGCCCGTCGCAGGCAGGAGTCCATGCGAGGAAGATGCGCTGGACAGAGCTCAGAGGGCGCAGCTGGGTGGCTTTCCTTCTGAGTGACGTTCCTGCAACACTCTCCCGCTACTCTTGGTGCGCTCATGCCACAACACAGGAAGGCTGGAGCAGGTGGCTGTGGGCTTTGCGCACTGCCGAAATAGCTCAGTTGGGAGAGCGTTAGACTGAAGATCTAAAGGTCCCTGGTTCGATCCCGGGTTTCGGCATTTTGTTTCATCGCGACCTTTGTTCCTCTCTCCAGCGCCCCCTTCCTAAAGTGACGCGTCCCTTTCTCAGCCCGAAACGCAAGCGAGACACCAGCAGCAGTCCCTGCAAGTTTCCGTAGTGTTTCGCCTAACACGCGAAAGGTCCCCGGTTCGAGACGGGGCGGAAACAGCCTCGTTTTGCATCTCCTGTACTTCACAGAGGTCTTGAGCGACCGGTCATTTGTTCCCAATGTATTTCCGGTGCCTTCGTGCACTCTTGTACCAAACGCACGTTCCTTCTGTACGCTGAGCCGATCATTTGCAATTGGGCTGTGCCGACAGACCAGGACGAGCTCTGTCGGCTCAAAAGCAGCGCAGGACCTGCAAGAACAACAGAAAGATTAGCATCCAGCGGGGGCCTCTTAGTGAGCCCAAGAGCTCATCAAGAATCGGCTCCAGCAACAGGGCTGGGCGCATTGTTCCATTCTCCGCCCACTCTCGGTGTAAACAAGTCCCTCCTGGTCTCTGCTTGAAATGCACTTTCCTGCGTTTGCTTTGGTGTAACTGGCTTCCCCTGCATGGGCGAATGTGAAGAAGATCCTTAGTAAGTCATTGAAGAAAACCGAGAAGAGGTCGGAGTGGCCTCTGTCGTTCATCAACGATCCAGTCAGGCAGTACTCCTCTGTAAAGCGCCGTTCGTTCACGTCGATTGGCTTTTTTTTGCCTTCATTCGTGCGAGTAGTAAAAGCAGACGCCCCTATTCTGCCGTGACCCGGATTCGAACCGGGGTTGTTGCGGCCACAACGTAAAGTACTGACCACTATACGATCACAGCGAGTTACCGAGACACACGCGGTAGGGCGGAAAGGGCTGTGCTCTCTTCGTGTGACATAATTCGGAAAAGTCCTGACGTTGCATTTCAACTGAGCCCCAGTATACATCGACCCTTCGACACTCTGAGTGACAACTCTCTTGCGTGTTTTCTCATATTTATGTAGTTTGCTTGCTTGATGCCGTGAACAGCATGGTTGTTCGCTGCCATATAGTCTAGCGGTTAGGGTTCCTGGTTTTCACCCAGGCGGTTCGACTCGGTTTTGCCTCCTGCTTTCCAAAAGATCAGCACCGTGTACGAAAGAGCCGCATTAAAACTACTCGAACGTGCAAAACGTGCGAGAAGAGGGGGCGCTTGTTTCCAAACGAAACTTCTCGCGTGTGAGACGAGCTGATCATCGCTGTGGGAGGGTTACTCTGGTAGACAGGGCTGACCTTCGGCAATAGGATTTATAGTCTCCAAGATGATATTTGCACTTTCTGGAGAGGCGATTTTCTCCACTTCAGTAGCCCGATTTCGTCGATTGCGTGGAGAGGGCTGTAGAATGTGGCGCCGCCTTTCCTGCTCCGTCCATGACAGGCGTGCTGGTCTCTGGAGAGAGAGCACGGTCCATCAGCGCACTCCAATAAAGGCACTGGAAGCAGCTAAATCGCATTGGCGAAGCTCAGCGCTGGGCAGCTGGGCACGTCTCACCACCGTTTCCGTAGTGTAGTGGTTATCACGTTCGCCTCACACGCGAAAGGTCCCCGGTTCGAAACCGGGCGGAAACAGACATCTTTTGTCGCCAGGCACAAAAGGGGATTGGGGATTCGCCTAGCGCTGTGATCCAACAGACCCACTGGACCCACCTCTTAGTGTGGCGGGATCTGCACAGTGCATGTCACAGCGCATCCTGCTTTCACTTCAAGGCACGTCCTGATGCACCCCAGTCTCCCGCGTGACAGGTGGGGACAGGTGACAGGTCCTATACTAACGAGGAAGACATCGCTCTCTCCGACCCCCGGCATCGTGTCCCGACCCACCGTGCTGGAAGCCGACGCGTGCTGTGATTCCTTTACGGAGCAGAAATGACAACCGAGGAGCCGAGAGATCATTTCAGCATTTCGCGTCTGAACGGAAAACACAAACGACCAACTCGGAATGACTTGCCTTTGACGCTTCTCAAAGCGTTCTTTGTGCATCGAACAGACCCACTCACCTCTTAGTGTGGCGGGATCTGCACAGTGCATGTCGCAGCGCTTCCTGCTTTCACTTCAATGTGCTTCCTGATGTCGAGTCGACTGCCGTGCGGAGGCTCTGAAAGCGAGAGCAATGAAAAGGTGCACGACGCTGTGAAAGAAAACAGAGAAGTGAAAGGCAGTCATTTCTCTAAGGAGGTGAAAGAAAAGCTACTCCCCGTCGGGGAATCGAACCCCGGTCTCCCGCGTGACAGGCGGGGATACTTGCCACTATACTAACGAGGAAGACATCGATCTCTCCAACCCCCGGCATTGTGTCCCGACCCAGCATGCTGGAAGCCGACGCGTGCTGTGATCCCTTTACGGAGCAGAAATGACAACCGAGGAGCCGAGAGATCATGTCAGCATTTCGCGTCTGAACGGAAAACACAAACGACCAACTCGGAATGACTTGCCTTTGACGCTTTTCAAAGTGTTCTTTGTGCACGACGACTGCGCCGCCTAGCAGATACAAAGGGGTTGTACAACTTTGAACTAGCAAATGGAAGAGGGCTAAGCCCCCTCTCTTTTAGCCCAGGTTCGATCTGTCTCCCAGAATCACCAGGGCGCACACACACACACACCCGTGCCGTTGAAGTGCTCTGCTTCATTTCTAAGTGCAACTCAACATTCACTCCTACCCCGAGTGCAGAAAAGACAGCATCCACAGCAACAACAGCTCAGGTCTCTGTACAGGAGCTAAGCTGCCCTCATCTCCTCTGCTCTGCGGCTCCTGCGGAGTGGAGTCCCGCCTGGAGCCGTGTTTGCAGGCGGCGGCTCCCCGCGCCCTGTCTGGGCATCGTGTCCAAGAGCTCCTGGGAGGAAGAGCGAGCCCTCCCACTCGGGGGCTTTTCCACGGTCTGTGTGAGGAGGGGCGGGTGTGTCCAGTAGCTTATCTAACGGAAGGCTGGGGCGGCGGAGAGCTGTGATCGTGCAGACCTTGAGGTGTCACCTCTTCGTCTGCTTTCCCGCCCCCCCTCCACCCAAGCTCTGCTCCAAAGTAGCCCGGCAACCCCTCACACCTGCACGTGTCACAACCTAAGGTGCGGTCATGAGACACCCATGGGGTGTCGTTCTGTTCTTGCTAATTGTTTCCTGCCCGTCGAAGGTAGGAGTCCATGCGAGGAAGATGCGCTGGACAGAGCTCAGAGGGCGCAGCTGGGTGGCTTTCCTTCTGAATGTCGTTCCTGCAACACTCTCCCGCTCCTCTTGGTGCGCTCATGCTGCAACACAGGAAGGCTGGAGCAGATGGCTGTGTGCTCTCTGCACCGCCGAAATAGCTCAGCTGGGAGAGCGTTAGACTGAAGATCTAAAGATCCCGGGTTTCGGCATTTTGTTTCATCGCGCCCTTTGTTCCTCTCTCCAGCACCCCCTTCCTAAAGTGACGCTTCCTTTTCTCAGCCCGAAACGCAAGTGAGACACCAGCAACAGTCCCTGCAGGTTTCCGTAGTGTAGCGGCTGTCACGTTTGCCTAACACGCGAAAAGTCCCCGGTTCGAGACCGAGTGGAAACAGCCTCGTTTTGCACGCTCCTGTACTTCACAGAGGTATTGAGCGACCGGTCATTTGTTCCCACTGTATTTCCGGTGCCTTCATGCAATCTTGTACCAAACGCACGTTCATTCTGTACGCTGCGCCGATCATTTGCAATTGTGCTGTGCCGACAGACCAGGACGAGGTCGGAGTGGCCTCTGTCGTTCATCAACGATCCAGTCAGGCAGTACTCCTCTGTAAAGCGCCGTTCGTTCACATCGATTGGCTTTTTTTTGCCTTCATTCGTGCAAGTAGTAAAAGCAGACGCCCCTTTAGGGAGCCTGTCAGCACCCGTTTTCCCCTTCTGTAAGCTCTCCATAGCCTCTCAGCTCTTCTACTGTCAAATCCCCCTCAAGTACTTCCCTATCTTCTTCACTCAAAACTTTTTCTAGCTTTGAGGTAAAAAAAATAATTTCTTCATCCTTTACCTCTGTAGAGCTGTACAGTCTTGAGTAGAAGTGTCACGCCCTCTGCAGCCAGAGGGCGGTCCTTCTCTGTCCTGTCCGTAGTTTCTGGTCTGCTGTCCTTCCTGTCCCTCTCTTTCCCTTGGGCTATATATTTCCGGGTCTTGCACTCTGTCCTCGCTCAGCACTGACGTTCGGATGTCCTGAGACCCGCCTAGCACCAGGGCGCCCCACGTCCGCTCCCTGAGGGCACAGGTTTCTATACGGCATTCCTGAACTCTTTGCACTAATGAGCCCGGGCCTTTTTCCCGTCTTGCCGCTACGCATATGGGTCTTTTTCCACCCTCCTGCTCCCCACGGTTAGTCCCTTTGGACGTCCGTGACAAGAAGGCCTCGATGCAGGAGAGGATAGCACTCAGCTCTGTACTCTCTCTTCCCTCCTCATCAACTACACTTTCCATGACAGACTTGGAGCCTACCACTTTCCTGAAAAAGAAGCGAGTACACTTCTCATTTTCTTCCAAGAACTGCACTCTGATTCTTAACAGCACTCCTCGACTACTTTCTTCCGCTATGCTCCGGACATCCTTTTTTAAAAGGGTGATATCCTCGAGCACATCGAAGCCACTGTCTCGTGTAGAGACGCTGCAGCTGCCTCTGTTTCCTGGCTAGCACTCTTCTCCGTCTGGCAGCAGCCTTCCTTCCCTCAGCCATGAAAAAGGCCTTTGTCCTCACCTTCACCTCCTCCCACCACTCTCTTACTGACCCGTACAGACACTGCAAGGACAGCCACTGTGATAGTTTCTCCTTGTAGCGGGATACTACCCCCTCGTTCTCTAGCAGCTTTGTGTTGAGTTTCCAGAGGCCTGGGCCAAAGACAGTCCCGCCTTGGAGTTCCACTCTACACCCGAAAGCCTGATGATCTGAGAAGAAGACAGGCTGAAGAGTGACCCCAACAACTTTCACTCTCTCTGAGACAAAGCAATAGTCACTTCTGGAGCTGCTATTCCTCCCTGACCATGTATATCCTGCTGTTGTGGGATATATACATCTATCAAGTGGCATGCCTGCAGTTCCAAAGTTCTAGAAGGCGATCGAAGATTCTGAAGAGTGCTTGAGCTGGTATCGCCCTAGGTTGAGCCTAGAGGGTTAACGCCAAGCAGCAGCTGAGCTGGGTGGGATCCGGCAGCAACGTTCTCTCTCTCTGCTCTCTCCTCTCCCCTCCCCCTTTCTCTTGCTCCACCTCCTTGGCCTCTTGGCTGGGAGTAGGTACTCTTGGCCTGCCCGCGGTGCTTGCTTTCTTCCTCGAGACTCGGAAGCGCTATCCGCTCCCTCTCTCTCTCTGCCTCCTTGGACTCTTGGCTGGGAGTAGGTACTTGTGGCCTGCCCGCGGTGCTTACTTTCTTCCTCGAGACTCGGAAGCACTATCCGCTCCCTCTCTCTCTCTCCTCCTGCGCCTGCACCCAGCTGGGCTTTGCCCACAAGGACAAAGTCCAGGGCTCACTCGCTGCTCCTTTAGCAGCTAAACCCTCCTCTCCACAGGACCTTGCTCTCTCTCTTTCTCTCCTTTTTTCTTTTTTCTCCTTTCCAGATGGCAGACAAGAAGACACTGATCCAGTTCCACTGGACCAGGAAAACAGAGACGATGCCAACTGCGAAATCCTTTTTCATTACCTTCCTGAGAGGGATCCTGCAGTTGGTGGCCGGAGATCTCTACTGCCTGCAAGACAACAAGGCAGAGAGATACATGGAGGCCTACATGGCCACGGTCACCTCATATGAAAAGGCAACGAAAATGATCAGAGAAAAAGGTAAGCACCCCCGTTTCTCTGATTTCAGGCCGGAGCCTATGAGGAAGACAAACCAGAGGACCATCACAGTCCTCACATACAACCCCTACGTACCAATGGAACTGGTAACAGCGTTCCTAGGGAGGTATGTAACTGTGGTGGGCAAACCGATGGAGATCAGGGACAGTTGCAGCGTCTGGTACGGCAAACGCCAGTACCGAGTCCTCCTGAAAGAGGACCTAGAGGGCGTCGACGGTTTCCAGCACCCCCCGGCCCGCTTCAACATCGGAGCCGACAGGGGGTACCTTTACTACCCCAGGATGCCGGATTTCTGCAAGAAGTGCAGACAGTCCGGCCACAAGGAGAACACGTGTGACATCGTCAGATGTCACAACTGTAACAAAGAGGGGCACCTGGCAAAAACCTGCCGGGCAGCCAAAAAGTGCGACGGATGCGGTGCCGAGGGACACCTCCTTCACCAATGCAATCAATCTCCATTCCGCCGTTGTTTTTTATTACATGGAGTGTTAATATGTGTGAGATGTTCCTTTTGAGATGTTTTTTTTGCGGAATAAAGTATATTTTGTAGAACAAAAAAAATCTTATGACAAGGTTTACAAGTTATCTGTTGAACTACATTCTAATAGGTGTGGTCACATTCCAGGTCATTTGTTTACGTTTTTGTTTCTGCAGCAACTGTTAGATGAAATGTGCTAATATGTAACCTAACTCCAGTGTGAATAACTAGAAGAGGGGAGCAGCTCCATTCCAGACCAAGGGAGCTTTGAGATTGGCTGGGCCAGATCTCTCATTTGCATATCTGATTTGGAAATATAACACTAAACCCCCTTCTTGCATGGATTTAACTTGCACCCAAGAGTCCCCTACTGTGTATTGCTACTTATTTTTTATGATAAGTGGTGATTACCAGTTGACAGGTTTCATTTGTTGAATTATAAATGGTTCTGTATTATCATCCTGAATGGCCTGTACTCAAGGTTTGGTAGGGTATGTGTTTTCATTTCATTTACCAAATTGAATTTTTGCTCTTTTAGTATTTGTCTAGAAGGCTTTCTGAAGTCAGGAACCCCATTTATTTGGTGAAAAAGGATTCTGTATTAATATTAATATTTCTCATACAACATAAATAGGGTCTTTTATGAATAAAAAGATCTTGCACTTGGAAATCTTGATAAAGCTGTGTGCTTCCATACACTCGAGCAGTTTTGATTCCTAATATTTGACCTTAGGTGTGGGAACGGGTCTTTTTTGCATTTGATTTCCAATTGATCAGCACAGATCAGCATAGAAAATAGACCCATAAAGCAACCTCAGCAGTGACAAATGTCACTGGGTCACTTGGGTTTATACGTCGGGGTCCGGTAGTGAAGCTCCGCTCCTGTTTAGCCTCCGAAGCCTTACAGGGTGCGGCCCTGGCGCTTCAGCACGTACACCACGTCCATGGCGGTGACGGTCTTCCTCTTGGCATGCTCGTTGTAGGTGACGGCGTCGCGGATGACGTTCTCCAGGAACACCTTCAGCACCCCGCGGGTCTCCTCGTAGATCAGCCCGGAGATCCGCTTCACTCCCCCACGGCGAGCCAGGCGGCGGATGGCGGGCTTGGTGATTCCCTGGATGTTGTCACAGAGAACCTTATGGTGACGCTTAGCGCCTCCTTTCCCGAGTCCCTTTCCGCCTTTGCCTCTTCCAGACATCTTCTAGTTATCAGCTGTGAACACGACACACACTGCTCATCTTTGATGTATAATAGACATCTTTCTTTGATGTCTATTAGACATCAAAGAAAGATTTTTATAGGTGTAGAAACTAGTAAATAAAGCCAATGATTTGTTTTAGAAATGTATTCTTAAAATATACAATTATTCACACCTTAACAATATGTAGTTCAAATTATACATTATATACAATATTGTATTCAAATGTCTAATCATTATAAAAAACACAACTAGTAAACTTCAGTTAAAAATTCTAGTAACATGGCAATATATATATATTAATGACAAACACAAACTAATTACATGAACACGCTAATATTTAACTCAAAACCACATTTCGATTCAGATATAAATTTTTAAAATTTACAACTTCTTTATTTTCACGAAAATATTATTAATGTAGCACAAACGCTACTTTCTAATAAAGACAGAAAGAAACTGTTTGTTTTGTGTCTCATGGTGATCCTCCTCTCGAGACTAATGAAATGTTTAATATGATCCCTCGAGAAAAAAAAGGAATCAATTTCCGCCTGTAATGATTGATGCCCCATCAAACATTTTGTAATATCCCTGGAAGTTTATACAGTAGAATTCTGGTTCGTGGCTTAAATTCAAGGTAAATGAGACTAAGGAAACGAGTTGGAAACTTGATGTCGAAGTGGGATTTAAATCACCCATTTCACATTTTACTTCATTGGGCAGTATGTGCCTGAAAGCAATGCCACAGCATCCCTTCGATAGCTCAGTTGGTAGAGCGGAGGACTGTAGTGGAGTCAACAAGGAATCCTTAGGTCGCTGGTTCGATTCCGGCTCGAAGGAAGGTGCTTTTTGTGTAATTTAATCAAAGAGTTAAAAACGTTTTATTCAGACATTGATCAAAAGCTCAATAATCGACTAAGCAAAGGCTCCTGTTCCGAATTCAGCCCACGTCTGATTGTCTTGTTTTGGCCAAGATCTGATCTTTGAATTAAGGGACTAGACTGTCTGCTTTGTAATTCAAAAATACATACAAATGTCAAGTTTTTTGTAGATATAAAGGTGTTCTCTGTTTTCAAAGGATAGTTACTTCATTGGCATAATGATTTGGTATTGATTTTGTATCGTTGTATTATAAAGTTTGTGCTTTCTGTGTTTTTATTGTATTGTGAACTTATTTTTTAAACAAATGCTTACAAAGGCAAACACGGCACACATCTGTTTATACCAGCGGTGAATTGTACATTTTTATTAAGTACAAGCTACTGTGCACTTCTGGGAGTATAACAGGTTCGATATAAAGTGGCAAAAATATAAAAGGGGAAAATACCCCAGACTGCATGTAAAGCCCTTGTTGTGACTGTTTTAGATAAGATGGCGTACTATGCACGAAATGTTGCAGAAACACAATCTGATATTTTGATACAGGTAGGCCAGCGCTTCCAAAGCATGCAGGTGTAGAACAGGACTTAATGCATTTTTAGAATGCAGATTGCAGATTAGAATGGCATATGTTTAGCAATAATATTATTTATGGTACCTGAAAGTTTCAGGTTGTTGCACAAAGCTAAGGTATGCGTATACGTGATCTGACAACTGGAATCAATTTCCTGTCGTTAAACTCTGTTTATTTTTAAGTTGATAATAATAATAATAAACTTTATTTTATATAGCGCCTTTAAAGGTGGCTTCTCAAAGCGCTTTACAGGATGACAATAACAATAAATAAGAAGACTACAACAATAAATAAGAAAATTTCACAAGACAGGACACAATTATAATTACAACAATACAACAATAAAAATAGAGGAGACCGTGGAAGATGGTATTAAGAAGAGCAGAGGGGTGAAGAATGGAACCAGTTAAGTAAAGGCTTTTCTGAAGAAGAAGGTTTTGAGTCTGGATTTGAAGGAGTTTAGAGAAGGTGTCTCTCTAATATCCTTGGGCAAAGAGTTCCAGAGCTTGGGGGCATAGCAGGAGAAGGCCCTGTCGCCCATACAATGTAGACGGGCTTGGGGGACAGTAAGGAGGGCAGAATTTGAAGAGCGGAGGTTGCGAGGTGGGGAGTAGGGCGATAAAAGTTCAGACAGGTATTGAGGTGCCAAGCCATGTAAAGCCTTGTAGGTGAGCATGAGGATTTTAAAGTCTACGCGGAATTTGACCGGAAGCCAGTGCAAGGACTCCAGGATAGGAGTAATGTGAACACTTGTACTAGACCTGGTCAGGATTCTGGCTGCTGAATTTTGGACATACTGCAGCTTGTTCAGAGTAGATTTAGATACACCAGGGAGCAGAGCATTGCAGTAGTCAATTCGGGAGAATACAAATATGTTGATCAGCTTTTCAGCCACAGTTAATGATAGCATAGGGCGTAGTCTTGCGATATTTCTAAGGTGAAAAAAAGATGTTTTGACAGTATGCTGTACATGTGGGTCGAATGTTAAGCCAGAATCGAATATAACCCCAAGGTTTTTCAATTTTGATTGAAGCTCTAGTACAGAGCCATCTACAGACAGGGTTACAGGACTGGCTTTACGAAGTTGATGGGGGGTACCAATAAGCATGACTTCAGTCTTGTCACAGTTAAGATGAAGGAAGTTTTGAGTCATCCAAATTTTTATGTCAGAGATGAATTTAGATAGAATAGAGACAGCCACGTCAGTGTCGGGTTTGGTATGGATGTATATTTGAGTATCGTCAGCGTAAAAATGAAAGCTGAGGCCATGTGATCTTAAAAGCTGACCAAGTGGGAACATGTAAATGCTGAAGAGCAAGGGGCCCAGTATTGAGCCCTGGGGGACACCAGACTTGACAAGAACGATTTCAGACCTGTACCCATTGAGAGAGACAAAGTGACAGCGATCAGTGAGGTAAGACTTAAACCATTTGAGGGCAGTGTCAGAGACTCCAAACACAGTCTCAAGACGAGAAAGCAAGGTGTTATGGTCAACAGTGTCAAAGGCAGCACTGAGATCAAGAAGGATGAGTATGGAAAGAGAACCAGAATCAGAAGCTATTAGGAGATCGTTGGTGACTTTGACTAGGGCGGTTTCTGTGCTGTGAAGTTGACGGAAGCCAGATTGGAGGGGTTCGAAGTTGAGGCCCAGGATCCAAATCTTCAGTTCTGATTTTTTAAAGTGATATCTTTCCTTCCTGTCGTGGAAGTCACACGATGTGAGCAATTGTTTTTTTTACGTTGCGATCCAAAGAGCCTCAGACGCACAGTCTAACAGTAACCAAACCAGAATGCATTCTGCTGGGAGCCGGGCTGAGCTCATTCTCACTCCCTGTGCGGAAAACAGAATTATTTCTTCCCCGAACATCGTCTACAGATCACTTGTGCGCTTTTAACCTTCTCGCAGCTACGGGCGAGACTGACGCTCATGATATGAAGGCACCCGCTGGAACACATTCTCTAACTCTCACAATCGCGACAGACTTCGCTTTTTAAAAAAAAAGTAGATATAGCCCTGAAAAAAGCATTAGCTTTATCAGTTTTTACATTAATCTATTTTGAATCAAAGTTTGATTTTTTTATTGCATTTTACATTATAATAATAATAATTATCATCATCATCATTATTGCTTACACTTATATAGCGCTGTTCTGGATACTCCACTCAATGCGCTTTACAGGTAATGGGGACTCCCCTCCACCACCACCATTCTCCTGAATGAGCACAGAGATTCAGGACCTCGGTTTTACGTCTCAGCTGAAGGACGGCACCTGATTACAGTTTAGTGTCCCCGTCATTGTACTGGGGTATCAGGACCCGCATGGACTGCAGGGTGAGCGCCCAGCGACAGAAACCAGACGTGTGTCGGGCTCGGCTGTGAGCAGGACAGTGACGTCACGGGGACAAAGTAGAGGAAATCAAAACGGTTCTATAAAAGACCTGTGTCAGCTGTTGGTTTGCAGTCTGGACTCTAAATCCTCCGATCCGATTTTAAATCTCTCTAATACCTGAGCGGCTTCTTCCGAGTATTTATTCGTATACTTATCAGTAGTATGAAGGATGTGACAAATTTATGATTTCTTGGAACAAAATGGTTTTTATTTGCATTCGAAATGAAGCGGAATTTTAGCGCGACACACAAACCCTTTGTCTTTTTTAGATAGTAATTTTTAAACAGACATAAATGTAGAAAACGTGTTTTATTTTAGCACTACAATAGCAGGGTCAGTGGCGTAATGAATAACGTGTCAGGACTTCCATCAGAAAATTATACTGTAGGTTGGACTGCCGTCTGGCTTGTTTCGTTTATACCACTTACATTCTTTTATATAAATGAACTCCACCTGAAAGCTATAGAACACACTTTAGGTAAGTTGTCTGCAGCCTCATGCGAATTTCGACAACTTACCCAAAACACTGTACTGTCTGGAGTTCAGCTCCAGCTCTGAACTCAATTGCAATGAAAAACCATGCATAACAAAACTGGAGAACAGCTGAACTTGTGCTCAGTTCGGTGATGAGGGTTCAGAACTGTCCTTGTTGTAATTAGCACGAACTGCACAGGCTCTGAATCAGACCATGTCAATTAGTCTGATCAGTGTAGGACACGTTAATGTAGAATTATTAATAGGTTTATTAGTTAGTTAGTTCAGGTTTACCCACCTGAACTAATGTAGAATTATTACTTGGTCTGTCTCTTGTTTGTATATAAATGAATGTCTCTGACAACTTAATGTTAGTTTTACGATGTAGGTCAGGTGTTGACATATGCACGAGTATACGAAATGTCTCACTCCTGATTCAACTTATGTTCTATAGGAGATTGGCGATTCCTCCTGTTTCTCGTACAACCATATCAGAACAGAAGACCGTGTCACCCAGCTGTGATTCAAGATCGACTCGCATCTTTATCCCTTTTTTGTTCGTGATCATTATTTTCTTTAGTTATGATCAATATTGAACTTTTTCGAAATGAAATGACAATAATCAAACATGCAGGCAGATTTTTTAAAAGTATTCAGAATTGACAGGGTGCCCCTTTGGAACAGTCGTCAGAAAATGTGAGAAAATGAAAGTTATGTAAGCTCTGACACAAAGCATTGAAGATTGGAATCTGAGTGTAAAAAAGCTACCCGTCTCCCAATGATAGGCAGGGATACACACCATGACTCGAATAGACTCAGCGAACTTTAACACCTATGATATTACAAGTGCTTTGCACGTGTCGAATTTCAAGAAGGAACTACTACAACAGTTGTGGACATAATTCATTACCACCGGCAAAGTCCAATACCGGCAGCTTCTGAGAAAATAATGTTCACTCATGGAATTTGGTCTTTGAACGGCTGGCGGGAAAATTCATTTATACTCCTGTTACACCCTCAGCTGAAACATGTTAAAATAACAACGCAGATTTGTTGGAGAACCTGACAAGAATTATTGGGTTAGCACTGTATGTATTCTGGTATATTTACTTTAATTTTAATATAAATGTAAACATGCATGCTGTATAATCTATTGTAATTTTAAAATATGTTAGCTGAGGATGCGAGGGGGGCTATTATACCTTGTGAAACACGCAAGGAACTGTAAAAAACTGGTATTTGAAAAAAATTGGCGATCACAAGAAAACCACAATTTATGTGGTATTATCAGCAATATCCTTCAAAATCTATGTTCAAATGAAGGATTTAAAGAAACTATGAAAAAAGCAACAGTAATAGCAGAGGATTTTGATTTTTGCTCTTCAAGTCAGTAGATCGATGTAGAGTTGCACCCCTACAAACAGCACAAAGGATGAAACCCACCTCTTTCGTTATTGCTATGTTTGTGCCGGTGAAAGTAGCATTTGTGCTATTGAAAGCATCTCGGAAGATGAAGGTGCAGTCACTTCCACATGTCATGATATCATTAGATCCGACGACAAGAGCTGAAGCCCCCGGCATTTTCCAAGCCAGGAATGTGAGGAAGATAGGCAGGGAGGAAGGTAGCGTGGCCGAGCGGTCTAAGGCGCTGGATTTAGACTCCAGTCTCTCTGGGGGCGTGGGTTCAAATCCCACCGCTGCCAAATGTTAGTGTTTTAAGACCTGCAATACGATCAGTAAAACCACTTTTTGTTAGGCAGCGGGAGGTGTTTAGAGATAGACTTTCTAAAAGACAGGCTTAACATCAAGGCAGAAAAAATATTTTGTTTTCTCAACAAAAATTATTTTTGGCACGTTCAGCTTTATGTAGGGAACAACATCTGCCGAGATCACTTTTGAGGCAGTGCACATGATAGTGTACCAGCAAGTAAATTTAATATTGGCTGTGGTGGTGAGCTGCTTTTGTCTGTGAAACTTTTAATTCTTCACGCCGAATCGTTGGCAGGGGTAATAGCTTATCTTTGAACAGAGCGCTCCATCAGAAATACTTTGTTCGTGCTCAAAAGAGATCAGAGGATTAACTTCATGAATTCACATAGCATACCTTACAGGAAAGATTTAAAAGGGGAATTGATTGTGCTACCTGATGTTGTTCCTGTGGTTTCTTTGGATACAAAGGTGAATGTTCTTTGACGTTCTGCTAGAGTATCCACTGGGTGGGTTTTATCGATAAGCTCGGATAGGTCATCAGTGCTCCGTCTCCGGAAAATAATCAGCACTGTTTTTTCCTGTGCTGTCTTTTAAAACATATAAGATCACGAGTTTACAGATTTCTCCAAATAACAACTATACATTTCAACCCAGCGGTTAGCATTCCTTCAATCCAATAGTTTTACTCTAGGTTAAAAGCAGCGTAATATACAGAGAGATGATATTCAAATATTTCAATGTTCTGTTGGATTACCTGTATGGAGATATCACTCAGAATTCCTAATATGATTTTGAGTTCAGTTTTGCTTTACTACTTTCAGAGTCTTATATTGACCTTGCTGAAGCAGAGAAGTGACATAATCACAAATAGTCTTATTAATATTTCAGTTAAATCTTTTTTTCTGTAGTAACATCAGTTGATATTAATATTAGTCCTGATTTATAATTTTTTGTCATGGTTGATCTTAAATAATTTTGTAATTAGTTTCAGTTTTGAAAAATCATGCAGAGAAGCTACCAAAACGGGTATAGTTCATATAATGATTAATGAAGTAGCAGCATTTTGGGTTGAAAACAAAAAGTATATCTTGGTATGAATCCTAACACTTCATAGACAGCGTTCTAGGACTTCTCGCTTCAGATAAAGTTGTCAATACATCATAGATTTCTACTCAATCAATATCAGCAGTGTTATCACTACCGAACGCTAAATATAGATCCTGGCAATACTTCGTGAGATCTTCGTAAGAAAATCCAAAATACTACGGAAGGAATCAAATTTATATGTTTCTTTGGATCGAGAAGATGATCATTATGAGACTCAAAACATGCCTGTCTTTTCTTTTTTCGAGGACAAATGGATTATTGAGGTGTAAAGATGGGTTCAAAACCAAAATCACCTGCTATCGCTGCTGTTTCTTCAAATCCTTCAACTGATCATCGATATCGAGGAATAATATATAGTTTCTTCAAATCCTTCAACTGATCATCGACATAGAGAAATAATATTATACAATTGTGGTTTTCTGTTAATTGCCAATTTGACTAATTACATCTTCGTTTACAGATGTCTTGCATGTATCACAAGGTATAATAGTCGTCGTGCGTCCTCAGTTAAAATGTACGACAAAAGTACAACATTTATGGTTACATCCATATTAAAATGAAGGTTAATATACCAAGATATTAAAATACAATTGTACAGTCCTAACTTAATAATGCCTGTGAAGTTTTCCAACAAATCCAAACTGTAATTTTGAAATATTATAGCTGAGAATGAAAAGAGAGTACAAAGATCAAATTCAATGAGTGAAAATGCACCAGTAGTTCTCTAAGCTGAGTTTCTTCCCTGAACATGACTTGCTTGCGAAGCACCAAGCAGCCTTGAACGGATCGCGGAAATCAAATATAGAGTACAGATGGATTCAGAGTGTCCTTTCCAACTTTTGTGCAACATTTTCCTTTGATAGGGTGGAGTTGTCTTCACAATCTGGGTTAAATAAAAAGGAGTGACGTCAGTGTTAAACAGCTTTCCTTCTTGGAGAACAATGGTTGTGTTCCATATTTCTAATTATTTTGGTTTCAAGATCGCAATTTAGTGTGAAACATAAAAGCCAGCTGGATAAGCTTTATTAATTTCCCTCATGGGATCAATAAAGTATCTACAGCAGTGGTTCTCAAACTTTTTGGACCAAGTACCATCCCTAATCCAACCAAAGCATCCAAGTACCACCTACAAGTCATCATCTCATAGGAACCCCAGAAATTCTCAATGACCAACATGAGTGTACGTGCACATACTCACACATACATATAATAAATATTATAATAATGAACTTTATTTGATATAGCGCCTTTAAAGGTGGCTTCTCAAAGTATTTTACAGAAAAAAAAACATTAACAACAACTAATAAAAAAGCACCATTTCAGTGAGAGGAGTGAGCCTATTTAGTTGAGCAAAGGAGATGTGAATTAATTTTTCGAGCCTTGATACAATTCACAACAGAGTCTAACAGATATTAAATCGTCAGGCATTTTCTTGACGGCAAAGGTCTCGCGGTGGATGTTGTAATGCGTACATTAATTTCTGGAGCAACCTCTCTAATTCGTGCAACTGCACCGTTATGTCGGCTTGTCATTGCTCTAGCACCGTCTGTACAAACTCAGACGCATTTTATCAAGTCGAGGTCATTCTCTTCGATAAATTCATTCAGAAGCTGAAATATGTGCTCTCCTGTAGTTCCTGTTGGTAGCGGTTTACAGAACAGAAAGTCTTCATGGGACATACCCTCAAACTCGTATCTAACGTAAACGAGCAAATTGGCCAAATCAACTACAGACTCATCTAATTGCAGTGAAAAACATCTGCTCATCTTAACGCGCTCTATCAGTGTACGTTTGATATAATCCTTCATTTCAATAATTCTATGAATGACTGTGTCTTTCAGGGGGAGGGGGGCAGCAGGTCGAGCTGTTTAGCAGCTTTTTTTCCACACATAATACGTGTCAGCTCTTTTGCCAACGGTAAATAAGGTTCTTCAAAAATAGTGTAGCTTACCTGCTTTAGCAATCCGCAAGCTTTTTCCGCATTTCCGTTTTTATTTCCGTATTTATTTAAAGTTTTTATTTCATGCGCATGGGAGCGAAACACAGAGACGCTCGGTGTATTTTTCTCAAATTCGAACAGTTCTTAAATATTTTTCTATCACGCTTTCGTGTGCTCACAAGATTGCCTGCGTTCGTAGCACGTATTTCTATGCATTCCTGTGTTTACAATGTTGGCATTGTTCCAAAATCACGCACATTCTCTTTTCTCCCTATTTGCTGGAGATACAATAGCTTTTTTTAAATACAATTGGTCACTTGCATCCGTAGCACGCATTCCTATAGAGTGGTATAGAATTACAGAGTATCTCTTGTGTCCACTGAAGTATTAGCACGCACTGTATCGTAGTATGTAGGCTGCATATTCGACACGTATTAAAATACAAAATATGAAAACCCATCCCGATTTTTCAGTGCACACTACACAGTTCCAGGGTCATTTGGCGTACCACCTGGTGGCACTCCACGTACCACTGCCGGTACGCGTACCACAGTTTGAGAACCACTGATCTACAGTATCTATAAATCTCTTACACGTCATTTACAATGGCTTTTCAACTAATAGCCCGTGCAGGGATCAAACCCTAGCTGTTGGTACAGTACGAGTTGCGTAAGGCTCTGTAACGCGCAGATGAGAAACTAACCTCTGCTTCTTCATTATATACACAGTGAGCTATATATGCGAGCTTACTGCCTCCTACGGGCTCTGTATTTGATTGCGGTACAAGACCGGCCGTGGAGATAAAGTGAGACGGGTGTGTACATTAAAAGGCTCATAGTGTCCCTGGGAGGGCTCAAACCACCACCCTTTTGGTTAACAACCGAACCACAAAGACTCATGTACAGCTTAACACTTCTCGGTCTCAGTGAAAGTGATACACTCCGTAAAATTTCCAGAGATTCATTTATTTTTAAAGGAAAATCACCAACAGCGGCCGAGATCTACTGGAGTTTTTTCATTCTATACTGCGATTTCTGAAGGGTACTCTGTGAAAATACGAGTTTTGACGAGAAGGGATGGACATATAAGGTCAAAAGGCTTGAGGAATTGAACCTTAAGGTGAAGACTGGGGGTTCAGTAGCAGCAGAACCTGATCAATATCAGTTGACTCCGATATACTTTGAAAATGAACTTGGGGATTTAGAGTCAGACGTGCTACCGTTGCACCATGGGGTACTTAATTAAAAAAAAAATAGAAAAAAAATCAGTGTTCCTGGAACTGTAATTGAGAACAACACCTGCACAAGAGCTGCGCAGGAAGAATAAAATGTGGTCTGGGAAGAAGAGACTCTCTTCGCAGAGCTGCGCTCTTCACAGATTTTTTTTTTGTGAAGCTGATTTGTCTCCTTTGGGAAATTCAACAGCACTGACAACCGTGACTTCATGGCGCAACGGTAGCGCGCCTGACTCCAGATCAGAAGGCTGCGTGTTCAAATCATGTCGAGGTCAGCTGTTACTTTTTCAGGTTCTGCTGGTCCTGAACACGGAATTCACCCCATGCAGTTGAGTTCTATCTGTACACCACATAGATAATCAAAACAAAATAGAGCAGTACAGGACACGCAGTGTGGAGCTCACACAGGCTTACAGTCTCCAGCATTGGAGTGGAGGGGAAAAAAGAACTTTTTTTTTTTTAAGAGAAAAGGCACAGTTCACATCTGCTTAACATCACGTCCAACTTTAGAGACAGCTACATCAGATAATGGAATCCCGGAAGTTTCAGATAACTTTTTTTAATACAGGTTCAAGCAAACCTGAAAGTTAATGAGTTTCCGGACACTTTTGTTTTATTAAAAAGTGTCTGAAGCCTGAAAATGTAATTTGAAAACAAAACCCGCTATTGGACATTAGCAGGTGCTTTTTGTAACGATTTGCTATTTCATGCTGGAAAACAAAGGAAACAGACCCAACGTTTGCTTTCAGGTGCGGTTCATTACATAATATACATCTATTACTGAGGAGCTTGAATAAAATTTACACGAGCCAGGTAGAAGTCGAACCTAGAATCTTATGATCCGAAATCAGACGCGTTGTTTATTAAACCGCTGGCATTTCACATGACCTGAATTCCCCCATAGTGTGCTCAGCGCCGCTACTAGTAATGCACCGCTCCGTCTAAAATTTCAAAGTGAGAAACATGTGTTTTCTGATTTTTTATGAGTTTTAAAATATAATCTCTTTAAATACAGACAAGGGGTTTATGTTTCGCACTGAAATTCCGATTGACTGAGAATTCAAAGAAAGACTGTTTTCTTCCACAACACCGTATAATTATCACATCCACCAGACTCTCCAACCTCTCCAGATCTTGCTGGTCGAGCAATTGCTCCGATAAATTAGGTCACGTATCATGTTAAATCATTTCTTCTCAACACAACATTTCCTGGTGCACGTTTTCTCTATGAAAAAAAGACATTTTTCCGTTGCACGATTTCTCCTTTTTTATCAAAGCGTACAGAAATAAAAAAGAAGAAGAAATAGTGTCGCAAAAGAACTCTGTCGCCCTTGGGAGATGTCAAACGCATTGGACATGAAAATGGCAGATAAAAGCCAGTTCTCTTCGTTTCTCAGTGTCGGGGCTGCTATGTAAAAGAGGCAATTTGCTCTGAGCGCAGGTTCAGCGCTTACTGAACGCAGATGTCTCAGAGCGGTGTGTCCAAGCGGCTGTAAAAGGTGAAGGCTGTCCTGTCACCGTAGCCTAGTTGGTTAAAGCGCTTCTCTATTAAACAAAAGAACCGAGATTCAAATCCCAGCCGTGTCTTTCTTCCTATCTTGTAGTACAGAACGTATCATTTCGGGCAATCACAAAGGGCTTGATTTCGTTAAATGCATGTGTTCATTTCCTTTCTGGAAAACTTGTTTTTGATGAAATTCACACAGCTTGCGAAAAATGAAATTCAATTCTTGGTTATCAGTGCAGAAGAAATATTACAGGCTGGCAAAATAAACGGGAAGAGATTTTTTTTTAACCGAAAACTTGTGATTCGAGAAATGACCTTACCAGTCGGTTAGCGCGTTCGGCTGTTAACCGAAAGGTTGGTGGTTCGAGTCCACCCAGGGACGGGGTTCTTTTGCAATATAAACATTGTCTTCAGTCGATTGGATTTCTCAGCGAAACCTTAACCATTTTAATATTTGCAGGAAATGCGAGTGTTTAACACGTGTCAGGGTCACCGGGAAATGTCCAATAATGCCCAACATTGCAACTCCCCAGAAAACCATATTCACTCAAAAAAAAATATCGTCGAATCTTCATTTATACTCCAGTTATCCAGAATCCTCTGCTGAAATATTTTAAAAATACAATGCAGGTTTGTTTGAGAACTTGACAAGCATTCTTACAATAGCACTGTGCAGTTGGATTTTGATATTTTGACATATTTACCTTAATTTTAAACATAAATACTATACAGTCTATTGTAATTTTAAAATATGTTAGCTGAGGATGCAAAGGGGTGAAAGGGAAAGGTCAGAGGGTATAGTAAAAACAAGGTTAGGATTGGTGGAGGTGGTAGGGGTGTTGATGGTTTTTCTCTTGTCATGGAAATATAACTATTAATTTTAAAGGATCACTTACTGACGTCAGACAGCTGCCAATTCTCCAGACGCGTCTCTGGAAGGATAAACAGTTTATCCTCCGAGGTTCGTCCAATTTGCTAAAATTGTCCGGGTCCGGATGGAGTTTCAGCAGCCGTTCGCGCTCAGGTTTGTGATCCCGGACGAGCCCCCAAATTGTCATGGAAATATAACTATCAAGGAAGCCACAAGAGAGAGTTCTCACCTGAGTAAGGTCTTTATTTCAATATTGCAATATTGGGAGCCCTGCAAAGTGCAACCAGAGACTCAATTTGTTACAAGCAGTACAGGGTTTTTATAAGACGTTGCGCTGTAAAAAAGTTCAGCACTTGGTCCCTTCTAAAACTTCCCCTTTCTCTAAGAGAAAACAGATTACATCATAGAGCGAGAGAAGAAAAACTAGATTTGTTATTCAAAGCTTATCAGTTACTTTCAGCTAATTCTAATGACCCAGACAGCATATATTGTTTTGGTACATTGTCTTCTAAACTAACCTAAACAGTGTACTTTGTTGACGAACTGTTTTCTAAAATTCTGCACGCACTGTAGCACAGCAGTTACATCCTTGAAATATATTATCTAAAAGCACCAATATATTTTTTCAAAGCTCTCTACATTTTTAAGAATCAATTTACTTATTAGATTTCCACTTCACCGGCATCATGCAAGCAAACTACATAAATATGAGAAAACACGCAAGAGAGTTGTCACTCAGAGTGTCGAAGGGTCGATGTATACTGGGGCTCAGTTGAAATGCAACGTCAGGACTTTTTCAAATTATGTCACACGAAGAGAGCACAGCCCTTTCCGCCCTGCCGCGTGTGTCTCGGTAACTCGCTGTGATCGTATAGTGGTCAGTACTTTGCGTTGTGGCCGCAACAACCCCGGTTCGAATCCGGGTCACGGCAGAATAGGGGCGTCTGCTTTTACCACTCGCACGAATGAAGGCAAAAAAAAGCCAATCGATGTGAACGAACGGCGCTTTACAGAGGAGTACTGCCTGACTGGATCGTTCATGAACGACAGAGGCCACTCCGACCTCTTCTCGGTTTTCTTCAATGACTTACTAAGGATCTTCTTCACATTCGCCCATGCAGGGGAAGCCAGTTACACCAAAGCAAACGCAGGAAAGTGCATTTCAAGCAGAGACCAGTAGGGACTTGTTTACACCGAGAGTGGGCGGGGAATGGAACAATGCGCCCAGCCCTGTTGCTGGAGCCGATTCTTGATGAGCTCTTGGGCTCACTAAGAGGCCCCCGCTGGATGCTAATCTTTCTGTTGTTCTTGCAGGTCCTGCGCTGCTTTTGAGCCGACAGAGCTCGTCCTGGTCTGTCGGCACAGCCCAATTGCAAATGATCGGCTCCGCGTACAGAAGGAACGTGCGTTTGGTACAAGAGTGCACGAAGGCACTGGAAATACATTGGGAACAAATGACCGGTTGCTCAAGACCTCTGTGAAGTACAGGAGCGTGCAAAACGAGGCTGTTTCCGCCCGGTCTCGAACCGGGGACCTTTCACGTGTTAGGCGAACGTGATAGCCGCTACACTACGGAAACCTGCAGGGACCACTGCTGGTTTCTCGCTTGCGTTTCGGGCTGAGAAAGGGACGCGTCACTTTAGGCAGGTGGCGCTGGAGAGAGGAACAAAGGTCGCGATGAAACGAAATGCCGAAACCCGGGATCGAACCAGGGACCTTTAGATCTTCAGTCTAACGCTCTCCCAACTGAGCTATTTCGGCAGTGCGCAAAGCCCACAGCCACCTGCTCCAGCCTTCCTGTGTTGTGGCATGAGCGCACCAAGAGTAGCGGGAGAGTGTTGCAGGAACGTCACTCAGAAGGAAAGCCACCCAGCTGCGCCCTCTGAGCTCTGTCCAGCGCATCTTCCTCGCATGGACTCCTGCCTGCGAGGGGCAGGAAACAATTAGCAAGAACAGAACGACACCCCATGGGTGTCTCATGACCGCACCTTAGGTTGTGACACGTGCAGGTGTGAGGGGTTGCCGGGCTACTTTTGAGCAGAGCTTGGGCGGAGGGGGGGCGGGAAAGCAGACAAAGAGGTGACACCTGAAGGTCTGCACGATTACAGCTCTCCGCCGCCCCAGGCTTCCGCTCGATAAGCTACTGGACACACCCGCCCCTCCTCACACAGACCGTGGAAAAGCCCCCGAGTGGGAGGGCTCTCTCTTCCTCCCAGGAGCTCTTGGACAAGACGCACAGACAGGTGTGGGGAGCCGCCGCCTGCAAACACGGCTCCAGGCAGGACTCCGCTCCGCAGGAGCCGCAGAGCAGAGGAGATGGGGGCAGCTTAGCTCCCGTGTAGAGACCTGAGCTGTTGTTGCTGTGGATGCTGTCTTTTCTGTTCTCGGGGTAGGACATCAGGAAGCACATTGAAGCGTTGCGACATGCACTGTACAGATCCCGCCACTACTGGGCCCGATTTCCCCGGATCGAAACCGGGCGGACACAGGCCCGTTTCGTTTGTTGCCACGCACACTGTTTGGGGATTCGCCTAGCGCTGTGATCGAACAGACCCACTCACCTCTTAGTGTGGCGGGATCTGCACAGTGGATGTCGCAGCGCATCCTGCTTTCACTTCAATGCATGTCCTGATGTACCCTGGTCTCCCGCGTGACAGGTGGGGATACTTGCCACTATACTAACGAGGAAGACATCGGTCTCTTCTTAGTGTGCAAAACACTTACTTGCAGCATTGTGGGTGCTGTGGTTTAAATGCTATTGGTTTGTGAACAGAATACCCCTATTCCAGTGCATTGTGCCACATTAAATAAACACACGAGAAAAAGAGATTCAGAACGCAAAGCTGTGTCAGTGTTCTGTGTAAAAAATCGGTTTGAACATCATGGGAGCTGTTTTTAATAAGCTGCTGAGTAAAGAATATTTTAATCTTCCTGCTGTCAGTAGTATTGTGCATATAGTTGACTCTTACCTGAATGAAAACAGGACGTAAAGGAAGGGTTTCAGAATTCAGACAAAGCTTTATTCCCGTGCTTACAGTCCGAGTAATTGGAGACTGCGCTATTCTGTTGCCTATGGTCATATACGGGTTTTTCGCATGAAGCCGTATTGAACAGCATTTCTCGCGTTGTGAACTTGTGTATACAGCGGTCCCCCGGGTTCCACTTAGTGCGTAATTACGCATCGATGAAAAACCGGAGGTTTAAAAAAAGATAATTAGCTCACTGATACTTTGATGTAGAGGCTGTGGAAATATCCACGTCGTGGTCTTTAAAATGCACTTGGTTTGAAGGCGTTCTGTGCTTCCGTTGCGAAGATATGGACAAAAGAATATTCGTGCTTGGTCCAAAAACTGTAATATAAACGAAAAAGTAAAGGCTGAGAAAGCATTCACAATGTATTTTATGCACAAAGCAAGTATTCTCGCGAATCTAAGAGGTTTCGTGTAAACGCTACAGGCGTGGCAAAATCGTTTTCGAACTTCAAGCTAACTTTACCCCGGTGTTTTACGCTGCTCCTTTCTACACTGAACTGGTCATTTGGACACCGTAAGACAAGAGAGACACATTTCTATGTAATCAGGAAACCAGGAATCCTAACCGTTAGCCCGTTAGTGCCACAGAAAAAAAAACGTTTCAGCAAGATAAAATTGCAGGGTAAACACATTTTTTTCTTTTTCGTAGCGCTTGTGTTTTGTTTGATTTAGCGAATTTTATACACTTTATTTCTGACACATGACTTAAAAGGCTGGTAGAGTATATTTAATACAAAAGCGCTGAACAACAATTTTCATCTACCGTATTGTCATGTTTTTTAAAAAAGCAAGTTAAATGCATGTATAGTAAATGTTTTTTTTTCATATAATAGTGTTTATGGTCTGATAAACGTAATTCATTATTTAACGGACATTTGGTATAATTAAAAAAATACTCATTCACGAATGTAAACATTTTTTACAATAACGTGTTCTATTATACATGCAGCAATATCACCAGACAGTTTAATGGTCTGTCGTCCTTTTACAGTTCTGGGTTTTATTCTGTCTTCAGATGCACCAGATGTATTTTTAAAATACGTAAATAACAATTCTGGTGCAGCAAAGCATTCTGATTAATTCAGATTCACTCTTCACGTGTGTTATAGATATCATATAATGTTTTTGTATCCACGCAAAATCTCGCATGAAGTTGATAAACTTTGCTTGTAACATATTTAACAAGGCACAGTGCCAAACTATTAAAATACATCAGAAAAGAACCCGAACTCATCTAATTGATGTATTTGAAACGAACGGGTGGGAGACTTTAATATGGCGTTCTGGAAATTCACTTTTAGGAGTTTTCGGAAGTCTGGACCCAGATATACAGTGAGGGAGGAGTGCTTGACTTCCTGCTTTCAGCTCGTGCATTGTTTCTACGTGTGAAAACCAACAGAGAGAGCTTTATCGGTTCACAGAAACGTCCCAGCAGTTTTCTAGGTTAAGATGGAAGAATAAATGTAATAAATGGAGATGTTATTGCTGCTGGGGAGTATGAAGGCGGTTTAGCGAGGCGGTGGCGTGTGGAGGGAGGAGACGCGCATTCCGCACGGGCAGCGCAGAGCAATGAGTCACACCTGCTGCGCGCTGAGTCCTGTCCTATATAACCGCTGAGCCCGGACACAGCCTCTCCAGCCAGTGCTGGAGTTTTTTTTTTAAATAATACTTCAGAAAGTGCAGGAACTGACTCTCTTGCTCAGTTGAGGCTATAGGAATCTGTGTTTCTCTCAGGCTGTCAGGAATAGCGCTTATTATATTTTTTTCTCAGGCTAAACAGTATCATTGGGCTGAATTTCAGTTAAACGCCTAGTTTAGAAAGATCAAGAATGAGTTAGGGAAGACAGAGGTGGAGACTAATGGAAGTTATGAAAGCCATTAATGGGTTGTCTCTGCTTGAGCTTGATTTAGACCTTAGTAGTGCAAAGTCTAGGGGTTAATTGCAACAAACTGAAAGTGAAGTACTAACAGGCGTTCAACCCGTGTTTAGTACGCAGCTGTGGTCTGAAGTTGTGCTCCACCTTAAGTCCAATTGCAATGAACGTTGCTATTGTGCTTAGTCCAGCACCGTACTAAACCTGTTCTCAATTGCAACGAACACAGAGTAATAGTTGTTGCCCTCTAGAAGTGACTAAACTAGTGAATTATTTTAAACCACCTCTTAATATGGCTTGAGCAACTTAGTACCATACTTGGTGTAACGATGAATTGCATTAGAAGGCTCCAGAATATAGTGGAAATAATATCGTTACCACGTACTGAATTTATGCATCCGTCGCTTGAAAACATTGTAATATTTAATTAAAATTGCTTAACACTCATACCACATTTATTCATAATGAAGCTGATTAATATGTGTATTTACAAAAGTGACATTTACTAATTATGTTGAATGTTAATCATTACTAGTAGCTGTGAAGTTTAAGGTGCTAGGGAGTGAAGAGAACAGAACTTAAACTATTATTTATATAAATGTAGCGTGAGGCTTTAATGTGTTCTATAAAATCGAGGAGTCAACTGGATAGATTTGTTAAATATTTTAGTGATGGGTCTCCGTATTTGTGGTTATCAGAGGAAAGCAGGGATGAGGAGGAAATAGGTGGCACCCAAGCATGTTAAAGGAAAAAACTCGGAATCTTAAGTGATTTATTATGGTTTACAGTCCCTTTTCTGTCCTGTGGCTGTGATCCAATGACTGTGTTGAAACAGCCAGGGTTGTGCTAGCTCTTGATGGACTGGTATGCAAACCAAATGACAGACAAGCAAAGCAATGTTTTACAATTCTGAAAGCTCGTTCAATGTGGCTTCTTGTGTTTTTATGACTCCTGTTATAGTGCTGGTCTTGTAATGTTGTTGGATTGTGCACAGGTGTCAGAAGATACCGTTATAAAGGATAAGCATGAGTTAGCAAAACAACACGCCAGCAAGCACTTCCCCACTTTGAAAGGAAGATGCTGGAACTGATTCTGAGAAGGTCAGACGAACAATAATTGTTGTATTTATTTGCTCAGGTAGTTTTATAAGTTTAATTTTCAGTAAAGTTCTGTTAAAAATAAATTAATGTCAAATTAATACAGTAGTGTCCTGTCTCAAGCCCACAGCTGCAGTTCTCATTTGTTTTGTGACTTATTGCAATTGAGTATCCCTCATTTGGTGAATTGTAGCCTCAATGCAATTCTTACATTTTAAAACTATATTTAAACTAAATTTCCTGACTAATTTTAAACAAGAGACAAAGTAATTAGCGTGGTCTATGAATTAACCTACTTATCAGATGCAATGTTCTGATGCACAGTCCCTTGCAATTCGGGCTAAATAGTACAACAACAATGCTGAGCCCTGTGAACTGGATTAAGCACAAGATGAGCTGAGCTCCAACTTGGTTCCAAATGTTTATTAAGCACAAGTTGAGCTGAACTGAAAGGAAGACATTGGAACTGACTAGAAAATAACTTAATTTGAAATGTACGCTCCTACTGATACAGGAGAGGGAGAAAATCAAAGTTCTGAAAAGTAAGCACAAAGCACACCCTGCTAAAGAAATGTATTGCCTTAAAAAAAATGCTTAGGTCAGAGGAACAATTGTTTTTTTTTTGCACAAGTTTAATTTCCAGTTCTGTTAAAAATTAAACTTAACTTTACTGGTTATTAGTCGGTGTGTTTTGTAATGATTTAGCTATAATGATGTGTCCACTTATTCATCTGGAGTGTTAAACAAAATTAATGCTGCAATAATACAGTAGTGTTTAATTTCAAATGCACAGCTGTGGTTCTCATTTGTTTCATGACTAATTACAATTGGGTATCTCATTTAATAATGACGTAGCCTCATCAGGTGAATTGTAGCCTAAATGCAATTCTTAAATTAAAAACTAACTGATTTGTCAGGAAATTTAGTTTGAATATAAAGAAGAAACAGAAAAGTAATTGTATATTAATGTGGCCTATGTATTATTCTACTAATCAGAAGTGTTCTGATGTACAGTCCTCTCCAGTTCGGGCTAATTAGTTCAACAAGGCCAAGCCCTTGGAACTGGATTAGGCACAAGTTGAGCTGAGCTCCATCTTTGTTCCACATGTTTTTGCTGCAATTGAACTCGGAGCGGGAGATGATCTCCAGAATGTACCGTACTAACTTAGCACGCGGCTGTGTTTTAACTTGGGATGTCCATTGCAATTGACCCTGTGGGTTTATATACATGGGTTTCTCTGCATACACTACCATAAGGGAGGAATGGTGAGTTGGAGGGAGGGCACCAGTTTGGTTTATCAAGAATACACCAAACTGAGTAGAACTACAGATCCAACCATTCAAAATTTGCAGTAAATAGCAGTGCTTGTTCTGCAAAGAACTGTAGGATATAGCATGATGTATCAAAGTAGGGTGAAATATCTTGTAAAACCGCCAGGCGGAGCTATGAAAGCTTAATGTCTCATGTGCAGCATTTGCGCTGTTGCTAGAAAATGTATTTCTAAATATCACAAGATGTTCAAAGTTAAGTGGTTTATTAATAACAGCTAATCATTTCAAACTGCTTGTATTCTAAAATTGTATTTTGTTTGCGGGTGATTTGTCACTGTTTTCACAAACTTCAATTTATTAAACATCTTAGATATGGTGTTCCAGACCTCTGTTTACTTTCTGAAACTCCATCGATATTTCCTGTTTTCACACAGATAAGAATAAACTGCACGTGCAAATCTTTTCACAAGTGTAAAGATGTTCTGTGCTCAATAGCTCTTTAACACAGTACACATTATGTCATAGCTTTCTGAAGTCTGACAATCGTAAAAAGTTACCAAATAATATTGGTGAAACTGTTACCTGTCCTGGATAAAGCAATTAGAAAATAGTTGGATTTACACTTGTAAGAAAATTTCTGATTTTAATGGGACATGTTTAGTCTTTTCTTTTCAGCTTGAAATTAACTCTTGCCTACTATGTATATTCCATTGCAGCCATTTTAATGCAATGCAGCTCCATACTTCTCACAAAGTCTAGGCTAGGTGTTACACCCCACTGTGTTTATGTAGATTAGACAGTTCTACTTGGGGAGGGGAAGGAACTTTCAGTTTTCTGGTGTCATTGTTGGCCTTTAACATAAGGCAATCAGCAATCAAATGTCCTGTTTTTTCTTAAGTTGAACAAAGATGTGCCACATGCATACAGTGTCATGTTGTATATTTTTAATGCTACTACAGTACAGCTTGTGGGAAATACATTTGTCCTGTATCAAAGTTTAACTTACCCTACATTACAAACTGAGTGAATTCAACAGAATCGACGGCTAAAAGCAACATGTCAAAATGTTCCCAAAATAACAAAAAGTGAACGAGTTGAGGATTCGATAATAGAGTAATCATAACAATAACTCCCGAGTTGTTTAATGCAATCCAAATGAAAGAAGGACACTTAAATAAACATGAAAAGACTATTTGTTCATTGACGAAAAGTAATGTCGCACTCTCTCTTGTTTAATCTGATTGTTTTATTGCTGCACAGACTAAAACCAGAGAGAAATAGCACCTCTTTCTTTGAAGCATTTTGTTTATCCTATCATGTATCGGTTTCCAATCATACAAAGTAAGTTCTGAGAATCTCCAATTCAACATACCTATGTTTTCCTGGAGAATGCAAAGCCCTTTTGCCTCTGGACCAGTCAAAATTTATGGATGTGGTTCACCCCCAGTCCCAAAATTGCTAAACAGAAGAGTGGCGTAGCGGTCGGCTCTGGCTGTCCCCTCTGTGCCGACACACTGCACATTCAATCTCTCCTTCTCTTGACTGATGGGCAAAAGGTGGACATCTGGGAGAACTGTACGTGGCATCTGTGAGTTCTGCTGTGTAGATGGTGCTTCCTGAGGGGAGAGAGACAGTGGGGACGGCACCAGCCAATTCATTAGTGGTGGTGAGCAGAGAGGACAGGATGGAGTGTCCTGAAGGGGTGTGCTCTGCTGGGGGTGGAGAGTCGTATGGAGATACGCATTGCACCAGGTACAGCAACCTGTGTGGCAGGGAGGGGCACTTTTCAGGAGATGAAGGTCTGTTTGGAGACGGCTGACACCCTAGTGTTTGACTGCTGGAACATACAGATGCAGCCATTCAAAATGCGTGGGCGATACCGCATTATTTTCCAGTACGCTGTACGCAGTCTACCGCGAGTTACCGTAAATTCTCCTATAATACGGCAAGCAAAATTATAGTATCCGGAATTTCCGCAAGGTGGAGCTAATAAACTCAACCTCTCATGTTTGAGCTGTCGCCATCAAAGTCTTTAACGAAGATATTACTAATAGTAGTAATAATGAATGACCTTGGACGAGCTGTAAGTGTAAACTCAAAGTATTGGCCTGGTCAACATTCTTTTTTTCATTGACCGTCTTTGTAAAAGTAACACCACAGCATTTCGCAATCATGCATTTGTTTCCAATCATGCAAAGTACAGTAATTTTTGAGAATCAATTCACCATGCCTTTCACATGCTCATAAAAGAGATTGATTTAGGAACCTAAACATATTACCGTATGCAAACTGTACTGTATACAGTATGTATATGTATATTTAATGTCTTAACTGTGCCCTTTAAGTATTGAATATTTATATGGAATTTTACCACTGAAGGGAAATCTTAGTGCCTGAGCATAAAAAGAATAGGAGCATACTGCAACGCGTGTGAAGGCCATAAACGATATTAATTTTTGAACTTAAACATACAGTATATGGCTGGTCTCGGTACTTTAAAGAAAACATACACACCAGTATTCCATTTCTCACTAAACATTTTAAGCATCGAAGTCTTTAACTAACGTGATACCGGAGTCAACAAGCATACTTTTAGAATTCGATTAAAAGGGAATATAATATGGAATCGTGTATCTCAAGAAATTAATAACGATATGATTATAGTCGTGTACTGCGACAGGGCTGTGTAGGGCTGTTTCGCCTCTCTCTTCATGTGACTTCCCTTGTAGCCCACTGGTCTACGTGCCCGATTTCCAACTCACGGGCTGTGTGTTCAAATCCAGCTGGTGCTGGACTTTTCTTTTAACAAACATTTCTTCGAAAAAATAGAATAGCAATATTATGGACAATCAATTGACTTTTATATTTCAAAATATCACAACATGATCGATTCTAAGTCATTTTTGATAACAATGAATAGTCACCTTCTTCCCTTCTGACAACGGTCCCTGCTTCTGATTCCTGCTTCTATTGTGTGTGTGTGTAATAGAGTAAATTTTTATAGAGAAATGGAGGCTGGACAGTATGCGTTACAATATAAACATTTATATTGATTTAAATCGTGTTTTGATTTAAATCGAAAACGCATGTTTAATTATATGTGTTTTTTTAATCATAATCAGGCTAATGCAACATAAATTGATACAGTATCTTTGTCTTCTAAGTATCTTAATAAACTTTCAGCATAGCTTTCTACCCGTTTAGATTTATTTTTCTTGGGATTTTGGGATCAAACGTGGAAGGATTAGATTGTAATCGTTTTTTATTTTTCAAATACGTTTTAGAAAAGTGTAATCTATACCTGCCCAGACTGTACGCCTTCCTAAACCCCGCCCTGACCACTTTCACTCCTGTCCTGCTCTTCCCCGCGCACCCCAGCCGGGCACTCTTCGGCCTCTGCCCGGGACGAATGTATATTTTGATCTTTACATCCGGCGTGGCACCGAGGGAGCGTCTGCATTTATAACTTAGTTTTTAAAATTAGTCAAGCAATATGAAGCATCTCCTTTTACTTTTAAGTCCCTTAAATACATTGAGCACAGCTTTCTCACCACTTAAGATTACTTTTTGATACCATCCTTACACAAAGCAGGAACTTTCCGATGACATACAGTACAAGTGGAAAGATTACAGATTTTAATCGTCTTTAATTTTGTTACGTTATACGTTTTAGGAACATTTCATCTAAACAAACACCACAAAACTATTCTCGATTGTATTTCTGAATGTTATGTTACATCTACAGTAGTTCACTGCTTTAAATACATCGAATTAAGAAAGTTAGATGTAGCACTTTAGATCTTTTTTTCTGAACCAGGGAAAATCATGTTTCTCTATAACAATAATAAAAAACATTATTTTACATATCACCTTTAAAAGTGGCATCTCAAAGCAAAAAAGTAGATGGGGAAAAACAGTTAAAAGGGACCAAAGTAAATACCAGACAAACGCAAACGCGTTTTTAATAGAAATGCTTTTATTCATTCAGCAGAGAGTGAGAGGGACATCCAGCAGAGAGAGACACACACACACAGGTTTCCATTGACAAACGTAATTGTTTTTTTACATTCCTCTTGTCTAACAGGAATGTTTTGTTTCTGGACAAACTGTTAGACGAGAGGAAAAGAGCACCTCCTTCTACGAAGCATTTCGTTGATCCGATCACGAATTATTTTCCAGTCGCACAAAGTAAGGGTTGAGAATCTCCGATTCACCATGCTATTAATGGTTTCCCGGAGATTGCAAGGCAAGGCACTTTTGCCTCTGGACCCATCGAAATTTACAGACGTGGTCCACCCCCAGTAAATTTCAAAAGTCACAAGATTTCGAAACACGAGGGCGGCGTAGCGGTCGGCTCTTGCTTTCCCGTCTATGCCGATGCACTGCAAGTACAACCCCCCCTCCATCTCCTGAGTGATGGGTAGCAGTTGGACATCTGGGAGAATTATTCGTCCCACTGGCGTCTGTGAATTCCGCTGTGCTTCCTGGGGGGAGATAGACGGCGGGGACAGCATCAACCAATTCCCATGCGGTGGTGAACGGAGAGGCCGGGATGGAGTGTCCTGAGGCGGTGTGTGCTCTGCGGGGGGCAGAGCTTCCGCCAGGCATTGCAACCTGCGCGGCGGGGAGAGGCACTTTTCGGGAGACAGCTGCTCAACTGTTTGACTGCTGGAAAATACTGTCTCCTTCCTCTGCATTTTCAGGAGTGTCTCTAGCCTCCCAGTCCTCCCCAGTAATGCATCGTACTGCTCCCGCTGCTGCCGAAAAGTCTCCACACAGGTGCTGCTTCTACAGGTTGGCACCCTGGCCAGTGGCCGAGAGCAGAGACCCACGGCCTGTGGCAAAATAACATAATTCATGTAAGAAATAAAGTCACACAGTAGTATTCATCAGTCGCGGAACAGAAGTCAAAATAAACTTTTATTTTTTTCCGTCTTACCGCTTTCTTTTTTACTGTCCTGGTGGTAGATCGTTTCGCCCGTGCGGTGTTTTCTTGAAGAACAGGCTACGAAGAAATAATTATAATTGAATTTAAAATTCAAAACGGCAATAATACCTTGTAATATACGCTGTAATCACGTATTTCAGATGAAGTCTGCTGTATTTGCTTACCCTTCGCTCTTTGGAAGCTGGGGCGGCAGAAGCACCCCGTCTCTTCCCGTAAAAGGTCTTGGTCTCCATACTGTACTGTGGTCGCTGTAGTGCAGGTTCGCAGTTTTTTTTGTGATGGGAGCTCACCCAATCCCTTGGTGTATTTATGCTATATTCACATGTACGGCTAGAATGTTCATTGTCTTCCAATGAAAGGCGGGTGCCTCTTGCCAAAGTCGGGAGACATTAGAGGCTTGCCACACCCGGACTGTTAAACCAACGCATTAGCACGTCAAACCCCATTGAGGAGCCGGGCGCAATAATTGTTTTGTCCCTTGATTTACTGATCTGCATTAATTATGGAAATCGAGTTCCTGCTCTTTGCAGACGACCTGGTCCCGCTGTCGCCCACAGAACAGAGGCTGCGCCAGAACCTGGCGCTGCTGGAGCAGCACTGTCAGACCTGGGCGCCGACAGTCAATCTGGACAAGACCAGAGTTATGGTTTTCCAGAAAAAAAGCCAGACCTCAGGGAAACAGGTACAAATTCACACTTAACAACACATTAACACCTAACAACGGGAGCAGGGACGAATAAGGCCAGTACCCACTATTGTTAAACATACAGAAAAGAATATTAAAGTATTGAATATTAGTATTGGCTTTAGTATTAGCCATACAGAACATTAAAGTGCCCCTTTTCCATTCAGCAGGTGCCTGAGCCGCTGTGTCCTATCTTCTGACAGTCACCGTTGTGAATGTCTGTAGAGTGTATCTTATTTTTAGTACTAAAATAAATACTTAGTACTTTAGTATTAAGTACTAAAATACTAGTACCGAGGGAGCGTCTGCATTTATAACTTCGTTTTTAAAATTAGTCAAGCAATATGAAGCATCTCCTTTTACTTTTAAGTCCCTTAAATACATTGAGCACAGCTACTCACCACTTAAGATTGCTTTTTGATACCATCCTTACACAAAGCAGAAACTTTCCGATGACATACAGTACAAGTGGAAAGATTACAGATTTTAATCGTCTTTAATTTTGTTACGTTATACGTTTTAGGAACGTTTCATCTAAACAAACACCACAAAACTATTTTTAACACTCCACAGGCATTCACAACAGCAACATATGAAACGTTTGCACGTATAGTTAAGTTATTACTTGGTTTTCAAAGTGCAATGAAATACAATATTGTTGTTGTTGCTGTTCTGGTTGTTTTTATCCTGTAAAGTGTTTTGAGAAGCCACCTTTAAAGGCGATATATACTGTAAAACCGCTGATTCTTATGGAATGTGTTCCGCAGGGGATTCAAATTTTTATTTATTTTTTAATTGCGTATCTAAGGAAATCTCAGTATAACTTTGTTCATGAACAAACAGTGGCATGTTACATTATTATTCGTTTTTTTGTTAACAAGGCTCGCCAGCTAATGTGAATCGAAACCTGTCTTGCTAGCTTTTAAAGTCGTGCATGTGTAAACGACAATTCAAATAGAGAAAAAAAGACCTGACTGACAAGATTTAATTAATGCACATCAGTAAATCAAGGGACAAAACAACTATTGCGCCAGGGTCCTCAATGGGCTTTGACGTGCTAATGCGGTGGTTTAACAGTCCGGGTGTGGCAAGCCTCTAATGTCTCCCGACTTCGGCAAAAGGCACCCGCCTTTCATTGGAAGACAATGAACATTCTAGCCGTACATGTGAATATAGCATAAATACACCAAGGGATTGGGTGAGCTCCCATCACAAAAAAAAAACTGCGAACCTGCACTACAGCGACCATAGTACAATATGGAGACCAAGACCTTTTACGGGAAGAGACGGGGTGCTTCTGCTGCCCCAGCTTCCAAAGAGCGAAGGGTAAGCAAATACAGCAGACTTCATCTGAAATACGCGATTACAGCGCATATTACAAGGTATTATTGCCGTTTTGAATTTTAAATTCAATTATAATTATTTCTTCGTAGCTTGTTCTTCAAGAAAACACCGCACGGGCGAAACGATCTTCGAAATCTACCACCAGGACAGTAAAAAAGAAAGCGGTAAGACGGAAAAAAAGAAAAGTTTATTTTGACTTCTGTTCTGCGACTGATGAATACTACTGTGTGACTTTATTTCTTACATGAATTATGTTTTTTTGCCACAGGCCGTGGGTCTCTGCTCTCGGCCACTGGCCAGGGTGCCAACCTGTAGAAGCAACACCTGTGTGGAGACTTTTCGGCAGCAGCGGGAGCAGTACGACGCATTACTGGGGAGGATTGGGAGGCTAGAGACACTCCTGAAAATGCAGAGGAAGGAGACAGTATTTTCCAGCAGTCAAACAGTTGAGCAGCTGTCTCCCGAAAAGTGCCTCTCCCCGCCGCGCAGGTTGCAATGCCTGGCGGAAGCTCTGCCCCCCGCAGAGCACACACCGCCTCAGGACACTCCATCCCGGCCTCTCCGTTCACCACCGCATGGGAATTGGTTGATGCTGTCCCCGCCGTCTATCTCCCCCCAGGAAGCACAGCGGAATTCACAGACGCCAGTGGGACGAATAATTCTCCCAGATGTCCAACTGCTACCCATCACTCAGGAGATGGAGGGGGGGTTGTACTTGCAGTGCATCGGCATAGACGGGAAAGCAAGAGCCGACCGCTACGCCGCCCTCGTGTTTCGAAATCTTGTGACTTTTGAAATTTACTGGGGGTGGACCACGTCTGTAAATTTCGATGGGTCCAGAGGCAAAAGTGCCTTGCCTTGCAATCTCCGGGAAACCATTAGTAGCATGGTGAATCGGAGATTCTCAACCCTTACTGCGTGCGACTGGAAAAGAATTAGTGATCGGATCAAGGAAATGCTTCGTAGAAGGAGGCGCTCTTTTCCTCTAGTCTAACAGTCTGTCCACAACAAAACATTCCTGTTAGACAAGAGGAATTGAAAAAAACAATTTTGTCAATGGAAACCGGTGTGTGTGTCTCTCCCTGCTGGATGTCCCTCTCACTCTCTGCTGAATGAATAAAAGCATTTTATTAAAAACACGTTTGTGTTTGTCTGGTATTTACTTTGGTCCCTTTTAACTGTTTTTCCCATCTACTTTTCTGCTTTGAGATGCCACTTTTAAAGGTGATATGTAAAATAATGTTTTTTATTATTGTTATAGAGAAACATGATCAGATTTTCCCTGGTTCAGAAAAAAATATCTAAAGTGCTACACATAACTTTCTTAATTCGATGTATTTAAAGCAGTGAACTACTGTAGGTGTAACATAACGTTCAGAAATACAATCTCATATTTGAAAAATAAAAACGATTACAATCTAATCCTTCCACGTTTGATCCCAAAATCCCAAGAAATATAAATCTAAACGGGTAGAAAGGTATGCTGAAAGTTTATTAAGATACTTAGAAGACAAAGATACTGTATCAATTTATGTTGCATTAGCCTGATTATGATTAAAAAACACATATAATTAAACTCGCGTTTGCGATTTAAATCAGAACACAATTTAAATCAATATAAATGTTTATATTGTAACGCATACTGTCCAGCCTGCATTTCTCTATAACAATTTACTCTATTGCACACACACACACTAGAAGCAGGAAGCAGAAACAGGGACCATTGTCAGAAGGGAAGAAGGTGACTATTCATTGTTATCAAAAATGACTTAGAATCGATCATGTTGTGATATTTTGAAATATAAAAGTCAATTGATTGTCCATAATATCGCTATTCTATTTTTTCGAAGAAATGTTTGCACAAGCTTGATTTGAACACACAACCCGTGAGTTGATAGTTGGGCACATAGACCAGTAGGCTACAAGGGAAGTTGCATGAAGAGAGAGGCGAAACAGCCCTACACAGCCCTGTCGCAGTACACGAATATAATCATATCGTTATTAAATTCTTTAGATACGCGATTCCATATTATATTAGCAGAAAAGCTTAAAACTACCACTTTTTCACATTTATTTCACATGCTAGTTATATACTTCGATGCTTAAAATCGTTAGGGAGAAATGGAATACCGGCGTGTATTTTTCCTTTAAAGTACCGATTCCTGGAATCTGACTGGCTGACACCCCTCTGAAGTGGTTCCATAAAATCTGGTATACGGAAAAGAAAGCGTTGCTACATACAAGTATCTTTTAATACAGTCTTTGCTGTGCTCTTGAGGATCCTTGTGATATTTTGAGCTCTAGTTGAATGATAAGTGTCGCATTTTAAATCATTTTCGTAGTTAGAAATTATGAAACGCCCTGTTAAAAGCAAGGAAGTTTTTATGCCCGTTGAAGTAAAACAAAATGCCTGACAAAGTATGGCTTGGACAGATTCCGAGTGCTTGTACAAATGTGCTAAAGAAATTATACTTTGAGTATACAGCTTGTCCAAAGTCATCCATTATTAATACTATTAGTAATATCTTCGGTAAAGGCTTTGATGCATAAATATTTCTGATAAAGGTAGGTTGTGTACTTTTGTCCAACTGAGCAATCTTGCTTTCATAAAATATACCAACATTTTAATGACTGATGATTAACATGCTGTAATACACAGTTCAAAATTAAAAGCTCAAATGCTGTACATGAGAGGTTAAGCTCCCCCTGGCGGTTTTACAAGGTGGCGCCGGATAGTTTCCGGGATGACGTCAAATGACGCGATTAACCGCGTGATACTGCGTGACACCGCGACACGCCCACCTGGGTATGCCGCGAAATACCCCACCCATTTTGAATTGCTGCATCTGTAATACCTTGTGATACATGCAAGTCATCTGTAAACGAAGATGTAATTACAATAAAATTGGCAATTCACAGAAAACCACAATTTGTATAATATTATTCCTCGTTATCAATGATCAATTAAAGGATTTGAAGAAACAGCAGCAATAGCAGATGATTTTGGTTTTGAACCCATCTTTACACCTCAATAATCCATTTGTCCTCGAAAAAAGAAAAGACGCATATTTTGAGTCTCATAATTATATGTGAATATGTGAATAACAGTTTAACCCCAAATGTCTGTAATTGTGATTCTGTTAAAATTCAAAAAAGTATCTATCAATAGTAAGAAATTATCAAGAAAGTAAGAAATTGTGTTATTTCATAAACTGTAAGACATGTAGACATTTACAGGTTATATCCTTTGCTTTGTCTTTTAACACAAGTGTTCAGGATCCAAGCCCATGTTTGGACGGTTGTGTTTCTCTTTTAATCATCAAATGTCATTATTTTGTCCTTCAGTTCTTTCTCGAGTTGTACCATGGATATTTTATACCATCGATACTTTTCATGCTCTTTTGCATTTTCCTTCACATACGGAAAAAAACTCAAGGCGTTCTTGTCACTGTGCTACACAGTACAGGACACGCAGTGAGTAATTCGCGCAGCTTTCAGAGGAATCCAGAGGGAGGACTCTTAATGCAAGGAGCTGTTTTTTTTTGCATTAATCATTATTAACCAGAAACAGCTGCACAACTGGTTGCATTTGTGATTATGTCACTTCTCTGCTTCAGCAAGGTCAATAAAAGACTCTGAAAGTAGTAGAGAAAAACTGAATTAAAATCATATTAGCAATTCTGAACGATATCTGCATACAGGCAATCCAATAAGAACGTTGAAATCTTTGAATGTCATCTCTCTATATATTGCGCTGCTTTTTACTTGGAGTAAAACTATTGGATTGAAAGGTTAAAATGTATTGTTGTTATTTGGAGAAATCAATGAACTCGTGATTTTATATGTTTTAAAATACGGTCATGCGCACAGAAAAAAGACAGTGCTGATTATTTTTCTGGAGACGGAGCACTGATGACCTATCCGAGCCAATTGATAAAGCCCAGCCAGTGGATACTCTAGCAGAACGTGGAAGAACGTTCACCATTGTAACCAAGGCAACCACAGGAACAACATCAAGAAGCACAATCAATTCCCCATTTAAATCTTTCGTGTAAGGTATGCCAAGTGAAAGCATGAAGTAAATCCCCTGATCTCTTTTGAACATGGACAAGGTATTTCTGATGGAGCGCAATGAGCAAAGATTTAATAAGCTACTCCTGCCGATGATTCAGCTTAAAGAAGTAAAAGCTTCACAAACAAAAGCAGCTCGCTACCACAGCCAATATTAAATGTACTTGGTGGCACATTACCATTTGCACTGGCTCAAAAGTGGTCTCGGCAGACGTTGTTCCCTACGTAAAGCTGAAAGCGCCAAAGAGCATTTCCATTGAGAAAAAAAAATCTTTCTTGATGTTAAACATAGAGAGCCTGCCTTTTAGAAGTTCTCCCTCTAAACACCTTGTGCAGCCTCCCGACAGACTAACAAAAAGCGCCTTTTCACCAACTCAATTTATAATACGCCCCTCAAAACTCACAACCGAATAACAATCCATCCGTATATTTGATTTCCAAGATCCATTCAAGGCAACTTGGCTCTTCGCAAGCAAATAATTTCAGGGAAGAAACTCAGTTTAGTCAACTACTGGTGCATTCAGCACACCACTTGCTTTCGCTTGTCAGGGTGGCCGAGTGGTCTAAGGCGCCAGACTCAAGGACATGTGTCTTTCCAGTTGGCTTGGGTGTTCTGGTCTCCAAATGGAGGCGTGGGTTCAAATGCCACTCCTGACAGCTTCTGCTTTTACCTCTCTTGAATTGTTCCAGTGCTACAGTGAATGACTGAAATATAAAAGCAGCAGAAGAAAGCAAGCAACTCAGTGCAATTTGTGAGTATTCTGCACTGTTAAAATGCACAGGTTTTCATACTTTTTGGAATTCGTAGCTCAAGAAGTGACTCCTGTTTCATTTTCTATTCACCAACTGGATTTGCATTCCGCCCCTCACACCTCACAACAGAATAACAAACGGCTTCATGTGCCACAGCATTCCCCTGTAGATTCGGTTTGCACTATGAATTAGGCGACCCCGAATGAAATATTTTAGTGTTGGCTCAATTGTGAGGAATTTCATGAACCCTCAAAAAGGAACGCTTGCAGAAAATGCCAGCAATTCAAAGCGTGTAGGCAACATGAACAGACCAATTCTGCAATTTCTTTTTTCGCGGGCGGTGCTTTCCGAGTCGATGGCTCTGCATTAGAAATGAGAAGTCCTGAACTCTAAACACGTTCTTGCCATAACTGCTACTCCTGCTGCTACTCCTTCGTCCTCGAAAAAAGAAAAGACAGGCATGTTTTGAGTCTCAAAATGATCTTCTGGATCCACAAGAAACATGTAAATTTGATATTTTGGATGTGCTGTACTTAAAACTTCCATCGAAGAGAGATTTCGTCAGTTGCATGAAATTGAAACTTTCGACTTTTTGTCTGGTATTGAAAATATGTTTAAAAAAAACCATAAACAATTTTCTAACAAACAACTCATGAATTATTGCCAGGATCTATATTTAGTGTTCGGTAGTGATAACACTGCTGATATTGATTGAGTAGAAATCTATGATGTATTGACAGCTTTATCTGAAGCGAGAAGTCCTAGAACGCCATCTATGAAGTTTAAGGATTGATACCAAGAAATGCCTTTTGTTTCCCACCCCAACTGCTGCTTTTGCATTACACATTATGTGAACATTACCAGTTTTGGTAGCTTCTGGGCACGATTTTCCTAAACTGAAACTTATTACAAAATTCTTGTAAATCAGGACTAATTTTAATATCAAATGAAATTACTACAGAAGAAAAGGCTTAACTGAAATATGAATAAGACTATGCAAGCCTAAAAAGTAGAACAATTCAATTTCTATAACTTATTTTTTAATGTTTTGAGAAATTGGCTCACACACCGGAAGACACTAACGTTTCTCTTTGTTAGAGTATGTGAATAACAGTTTAACCCCAAATATTTGTAATTGTGATTCTGTTAAAATTCAATAAATCGTCTATCAACAGTAAGAAATTATAAAGAAAGTAAAAAATTGTTTTATTACATAAACTATAAGACAATGAAGAGAGTTTACTTCGCTTTTGTTCTTTTGACTTAAGCGTTCAGGATCCGAACCCATCTGCGGACGGTTGTGTTTCTTGAATCTCTTGTAATCATCAAAAGTCGCTGTTTTGTGCTACAGTTTTTTCTCGAGTTGTACCATGGATATTTTATATGATCAATACTTTACATGCTCTTTTGCATTTTCCTTCACATACAGAAAAAGTTCAAGTTGTTCATATCACTGTGCTGCACATTTACGCTGGACCACCTGTAACAGTACAGGACACACAGTGAGGAATTCGTGCAGCTTTCAGCTCAGTGCGGAGTCCAGAGGGAGGACTCGCTCGCTGAATGATCTCTCAGGAAATCCCGGGTGAGAGTCAAAAGGTAAACCTGGCTCTCTATGAACACGAGCAAAGAGTTCTCACTCAACAGAAGATTTCGATGTGAGTACAGTAATATAAAACACCTGAAGATGCCAGGGATTGAACCCCGGTCCTGTGGAGCAGTAAGTGACTTGTAGCGCTGACATAAGAGATACTTACATAAAGTGCTTTTACTGACCATATTACAAATCACAGGAAGTAAGGTCTTGAAACATTGGGCAGTAGTGGGATTTAAACCCACACCCCTGAAAGAGTGGAGCCTAAAATCCAGCATATTAGACCATTCAGCCACACTACCTCTGGCCCCTTCTCCTTTCCTCTCGTTGCTCAGTATAGTTGCCTTCATGCAATTGAGCCAGGTTTGAATCCCAGCCAATGCATCTCCAAATCTTTTCAAATGAATCTGTGATCTTGTAGCACATCCTCTGAAACCAGCAATCGAAACTGGAGACGTCTTCTTCAACACTGAAAAGCTCAATTAGGATGAAGCAGTAATACACTGGACAGCAGTACCATATGTGTTCTTGATTGATTCAGACTCGTTCTCAGTGGTTCTTGCTCACCAAATAACTAAAAAGCTGAGGAAGAACGCTACGAAAAATACTAATCAAAATACAAAATAATAATCAGTATTAACCAGAAACAGCAGAAAAACTGGTCACAATTGTGATTATGTCGCTTCTCTGCTTCAGCAAGGTCAATAAAGGACTCTCTGAAAGTAGTAATGCACTAAAGCACTGCAAAACTGAATTCAAAATCATATTAGGAATTCTGAGTGGTGCCTGCTTACATGCAATCCAATACGGATGTTGTCTTTAAATAAGAATTCTCTATGTTTCCCTGCCTTTTCCCTGGAGTGAAACTATTGGATTGAAGGAATTCTTATGACAGGTTTACAAGGTGCCGTTGATATTGGGATAAGTCTATGAACTCGTGATTTTTATATACTTTAAATAACGGCCATACACACAGAATAAAATGACAGTACTGATGATTTTTCCTGAGATGAAGCACAGCTTATCTTTCCAAGACTGCTTATAAAGGCAAGCCAGTGGATACTATAGCAGAACATGGAAAAACGTTCAGCTTCGTAACCAACAAATTCCCCATTTAGATCTGACATGTGAGGTATGCTTTGTGATTACTTGAAGTGAAACCCACAATCTCTTTTGAACTTAGACAAGTTATTTCTGATGGAGCGCTATGCGGAAAGACATAATCAGCTCTACCCCTGAGGATGACTCGACTTGAAAATGCAGAACATTAACGTTTCACAGAAAAAAGGAGCACAACCGACATTAAAATTGAGGGCGCACTGTGATTTGCACTGACTCAAAAGTGATCTTGGTAGACAAACTTCCCTGCTGAAGGTGGAAACGATAATTTGTGTTGAGAAGAAGAAACACTTTTTTCTCTCTGCTTTGATGTTAAGCTGATAAAGTAGCTTTTAACACATTGCTCCATTTGGTGGTTGTAACACAAAAACTACTAGCAGCAGTGGGATTCAAGCCCACACCCCAAAAGAGACTGGAGCCTTAATCCAGCGCCTTAGACCACTCGGCCACGCTACCCGCTGTGCACTGTTTCTTTGTCTCATTACTTGCCCGGAGGAAGCCGGGTGGGTTTTGCTCTTGTCGCCCGAATTAGTGGCGTTATGACCGTGGAACCGACTGCACCTGCTTTTTCTGAGATGCTTCCCCTCTCATGGCGAGATCTCGACTTCTTTAACACCTCTGGATAAAGATCTTCTGTTGAGCAGGTTTCAGACCTCTGCGTACAGCACCCTTGATGTCATTTTATTTTTACAGCAGCCGCATCCGGAAAGTTGTGTCTTTTACGTTTTATTTGAACAACAAAACTACATACAATACAAACAAGAGTACATATAACGTATCAAGAAAATCGTCAGGGGCACATGCTATAATACAATTACACTTTATGAAAAACGATTACACAAGGTAAATAAAGATAAGGTCCGCACAGCTCGTTCTTACATTTCGAAAGAGTCCGTAAATACCCCTTTACGTCTATTTTGAACTGTTCAAACGTAGGACTCTTCCCAGACCATTTCACTTTATACCACATTCCTAAACGAGGATGCTTCTCCTGTTTTAGAACTATTTTGGGCGGTATGGCTTATACAGCACACCCACAGTATTCTAATGGTGGACTGCAGATCTGTGCTATAGTTCAGTCGAATTCAAAGGATCCAGCAATCGTACTGGATTTGACTGGGATTCTGAAATGTCTCTTGCAAAAGTATTCGGGTTTGCTTGAACCTTTGATAAAAAAAGTGATCTGATCTGAAACTACCCAGCTTACAATCTCTGAGGTAGTTGTCACTAAACTCGGACATGATGTGGCACACATGTGCCATGTGCCTTTACTTTTGTAAAAAACTGGTATCGGGAAAAGTTTCTTAATATTTCTTTTTATTAGCATGCAAGAAAATGTGATCATTACCTATGGAATTTCCCCCCAGCGTGGAGCTTGAATTCACAACCTTGAGACTCAGTGTTCAAGAGTCACAGAAGAGGTCAGCCTGGTCTTCAGTTTGCCAACGATAAGCTCCGGCAGTGCTCCTCTGTAAAGCAGATTGTTCGGATCGGTTGTGTGGGACGGCACTTCGATACTAAGATCGTTTGCAGCACACGCATGGTTTCCCCCTTCACACAAAAAACATAGACGAAGGAAACTCTCTTGTCTTGGGCTGCTGACTCCCGGATTTAAAGCGCTCTGGGTGCCAGCTATGTCTCTAACAAGCACACTATAAAGACAGGAATTACACTTTGCTCACGTCACGCATGGAATGGCGAGGCTACTTGTTCCAATATTATCTAGTCTCACCTCATATGGTGCCGATTCCTGGTTTTCATTTAAGAAAGAGCACTGCAAGCACCGTAAACAGTGCAAAACGTGTGATGAAAGAAGTCTTTTCCCCCCTTTGTCTAAAGCAGAACACAGCGGAGTCATGCCGAGGGTTGTGAGATCAAGATTTCAGTGGAGCACTGTCGTCTACGTCTTTAGCTACATGAGTTGGACATCCTCTTGTACACGGAAAGCAGATTGAGATCCTCTGACATGAAAAGTGACAGATAAAAGCCATTTCTCATCCTTTCTCTTAGTGGTGGAACTATCGCATGTAACTGAGGCAACTTGCAAGGCGAGCAGGCTCGGTGCACACCGAATGCAGATGTCTCAGAGCAGTTGAGACGTGTCCAAGTGGCTGTCAAAGGACAGCACTTTGCCGGCGCCGTGGGTTAGTTGGCTAAAGTGCCTGTCTAGTAAACAGGAGATCCTGGGTCCGATTCCCAGCGGTGCCTTTCTTCCTGTCTTACTGTACAGAATTTATCCTTATGGGCAAATCCCATGCCTTTTAATTCAGGTGAATGCAAGTGTTCGTTTCCTTTCTGGAACAACTTGTTTTGAAAGAAATCTATACAGCTTGCGAAAGATGAAACACAAATCTTGCTTATCAGTGAAGAAGAGGTACTCCCAGCAGGCCAGCTAATACCAGCAAAGTTTTTTTTTCACCCTAACCCAGAGAATGGAGAAAAGCGAGGCGCCTGTGGCTCTGCAGTGTAATCAGTTCGCGAGTTCGGCGGTTAGCTGAAAGAGTGGTAAATGGAGCTCGCCCCAGCCCGTCCTTATTCTTTTAAAGAGGATAAAAAATTAACTTCGCCGCCATTACTACCAGCTTTAAAAGACTGCCATGGGCACGGAAAAAAACACACTACAGATGACTTTTCTGGAACCGAAGCAGAGATTCCTTTACGAACCAACTGATAAAGCTCAGCCAGTGAATACTGTTAACAGAATGTGAAAGCACGATCAACTTTGTAACTGCAACCACAGGAAAAATAGCAAAAAGCAGGCTCCATTCCCCATTTAAATCTGTCGTGCGAGGCATGCTTTTTGCACGCATGAAGTAAATCCCACGATTGCTTTTGAACTTGGACAAAGTACTTCCAAAGGAGCGCTATGCGCAAAGATTTAACAAGCTCAACCCCCGCCGACGATTTGGTGTGAAGAAGCAGAACATTCAAGTTTCACAGACAGAAGCAGCACGCCAGCACAGCCAACATTAAAACGGAGGGCACACTACGATTTGCATTGACACAAAAGTGATCTGGGCAGACATCGTTCCCTGCATAACGCAAAAAGTGGCAAAGCGCTTTTGGGTTGAGAGGACACAAGAAGGTTTTTGTTTTGTGCCTTGATGTCAAGCTGAGAAAGTATCTTTAAACACTTTGCTTAGTTTCTCGAGAGACTGCCAAAAAGCAGTTCCCTTCGTCTGAAGCCAGCTGAAAGGGGGTCTCGACAGAAGCACCTGGCAGCGGTGGGATTTGAACCCACGCCCCCGAAGAGACTGGAGCCTTAATCCAGCGCCTTAGACCGCTCGGCCACGCTACTCGCTGTGCACTGTCTCTTTGTTTCATTACTTGCCCGCAGGAAGCCGGGTGGGTTTTGCTCTTGTCGCCCGAATTAGTGGCGTTATGACCGTGGAACCGACTGCACCTGCTTTTTCTGAGATGCTTCCCCTCTCATGGCGAGATCTCGACTTCTTTAACACCTCTGGATAAAGATCTTCTGTGGAGCAGGTTTCAGACCTCTGCGTACAGCACCCTTGATGTCATTTTATTTTTACAGCAGCCGCATCCGGAAAGTTGTGTCTTTTACGTTTTATTTGAACAACAAAACTACATACAATACAAACAAGAGCACATATAACGTATCAAGAAAATCATTAAGGGCACATGCTATAATACAATTACACTTTATGAAAAACGATTACACAAAGGTATTCGGGTTTGCTTGAACCTTTAAAAAAAAGTGATCTGAAACTACCCAGCTCACAATCTCTGAGGTATTTGTCACTAAACTCGGACGTGATGTGCCACACATGTGCCATGTGCCTTTACTTTTGTAAAAAACTGGTATCGGGAAAATTAAAGTTGAAACCCAAAACAGTAACATATTTAAGAGTAAATGCCTCCTAAGAGCTAGCAAGCGCTCCTAGTTAGTAAAGTTGTTTGTGTCCCAGCCTGTCACGCGGGAAACCGGGGTTTGATTACCGACGGGGAGACAGCTAGTTTTTTTATGATCAGATTCCAGTCTTTAATGCTGTGTGTGAGAGTTTACGTAACTTTCCTTTTCTCACATTTTCTGACGACTATTCCGAAGGACCGCCGTATCAACTCCTAATACTTTTCAAAAATCTGCCTGCATGTTTGATTAGTTTTGTTTTACTTAGAAAAAGTTCAATATTGATCATAACTAAAGAAAATTATGATCAGAAAGAAAAACAAAATGTTGAAGATGCAACTCGATTTTGAATCAGAGCTGGGTGACATGGGCTTCTGTTCTGATATGGTTTACAAGAAACAGGAGGAATCTCTTCTCTCCTATGAAACATGAGCTGAATCAGGAATGAGACATGTCATATATCAACGCATGACCTACATCGTAAAACTAAAATAAAAACTAACATTAAGTTATCAGAGACATCCATTTATATACAAACAAGAGACAGACAAAGCAATAATTCTACATTAACTTGTCCTGCACTGATCAGACTAATTGAAATGGTCTGATTCAGAGCCTGTGCAGCTCGTGCTAATACAACAACGACAGTATTGAACCCTCAGCACCATACTGACTACTGAGCACAAGTTCAGCTGCTCTCCAGCTTTGTTACGCACGTTTTTTTATTGCAAATGGAGCTGATCTCCAGACAGTACAGTGTTAGTCAGCAGCCTCTACTAGTAATACATCGCCCCTGTCCAAAATCTCTAGGTAAAAAAAACACATTTTATACATTTGTCTGTTTAAAGATATAATCTCTTTAAAAAAGACAAAGGGTTTGTGTGTCAATTGTTTCGAATTAATTTCGAACGCAAAGAAAAGTAGTTTTCTTCCAAGAAATCACACATTTGTCGCATCCTCCATACTATACTTCTCTCTTGTAGTAGTAAAGCATTTTGATTTAAACTGAACAATATATTAAATGTTTCATCTATACACTTACGATTAACATAGGCAGCCTTGAACGGATTGCGGAGATCAAATATACAGATGGATTCAGAGTGTGCTTTCCAACTTTTGTGTAACATTTTCCTTTGATAGGTCGGAGTTGTTTTTAAAATCTGGATTAAATAAAAAGGAGTGACGTCAGTGTAAAACAGCTTTCCTTCATGGGGAACAACAGTTGTGTTCCATATTTCTAATTATTTTGGTTTCAAGATAGCAATTTAGTATGAAACATAAAAGCCAGCTGGATAAATCTGTTACACCTCATTTACAATGGTCTTTCAACTAATAGCCCGTGCAGGGATCAAACCCCAGCTGTTGGTACGAGTTGCGTAAGGCTCTGCAACATGCAGATGAGAAACTAACCTCTGCTTCTTCATTTTATACACAGTGAGCTATATATGCGAGCTTACTGCCCCCTACGGGCTCTGTATTTGATTGCCGTACAAGACCGGCCATGGAGAAATGAAGTGAAGAGGGTGTGTTCATTTAAAGGCTCAGCGTCCCTGGGAGGTCTCAAACCACCACCCTTTTGGTTAACAACCGAACCACAAAGACTCACGTACAGCTTAACACTTCTCCGTCTCAGTGAAAGTGATACACTCCATAAAATTTCTGGAGAATCATTTGTCAATTTCCCTACGGGATTAATAAAGTATTTTCTATCTATCTTAAAGGAAAATCGCCAACAGTGGCAGATATCTATTGGAGTTTTTTCATTCTATACTGCGATTTCTGAAGGGTACCCTGTGAAAATACGAATTTTGATGAGAAGGGATGGACATATAAGGTTAGCAGGCTTGGGGAATTGGACCTTATGGTGAAGGCTGCTGGCTCAGCATCAGCAGAACCTGATCAGTATCGGTTGACTCCGATATACTTTGACAACTTAACTTCTGGATTTAGAGACATTTACCTTAGTGTCGGTATACTAAGATGTTTTGCTAACGAGGAAGGAGGGACAAAGTAAATTGGCAGAATGTGTGCTATATTGTTGACTACAAGTCCTCACATGCCAGAGGGTCATTATTAAAAAAAACGTTACAGTAAAATCTCTTGTACTTCACGATTATGAGTGCCTGATACATTGTGTCTCACACCTCAGTGTCAGACCTGTGAGACGAGCTTGTAATCAGGAGGGAGGGCCATAGCAATTCAGCAGAAATTGCATTCACCTTTTCCCAATGCAGTCTCACATGCCATTTTCTCACATGCCATGCTCGGAGGGTCATATTTTTAAAATGGTACCGTAAAATGTCCTGAAGTTCAGGATTTTGACAGTCTGTTATATTGTGTCTCACACCTTGATGTCAGAAATATGAGACGATTCTAAAATCAGGAGGGAGAGCCCTAGCAATATAGCAAACATTGCATTTACCATTTGACAATGTATTCTCTCATGCCATGTTCAGAGGGTCGTATTTAAAAAACGGTACAGTAAAATGTCCTGAAGTTCCATTGTCTCTCACACATCTGTGTCAGAATTTTTAGACATTTTTATAACCAGGAGGTAGGTTCACAGCAATAAGCAGAAAGTGCGATCACCCTCTGCTCATCCTCAGTTAACCATATATTCTCATATGCCATGTTCTAAATGTCCCATTTAAAACTGCTATATTAAAATTTCTTGCAAAATGCAAGAGTTTGAGATTTTTTATGATCAGAAGGCCAGGTCGTGGAAAATATGCAGAAAGTTCCAGTGAATTTACGTTTTGCCTTTGTCTTATTTACTCGTGGTATAACATGCCAGTTTGTTTTATTGTGAGTTGTGTTTCTGAAATGTGTTTCATACAAAAATGCAATTTGGACAGTCTCTACTTACATATTCCATTTTACTGAGGATATGTACAGTAATACATCTGGATAAGTATTTTTAAAAATGACTGTAGAGAGCCATCTACAGGCGAAAGATGACATAACATCACAGCAGCAGCATTTAAAATGGAATGAGAAATGCGAAGCAGCAGCTGGTGAATAAGAAGCCAACTCCAGCCTCGTTAATGCAATAGCATTAGGTGAGGTGGAAAAATATTTCTTACTCTGAATCTTAACATTTTTATAGGAGGTGTTCTAGGACTTCTTGCCTCAGAAAAAAAACAAACTGCCAGTACATCACTTATTTTTACTCCATCAATAGCAGCAGTGTTATCAGTACTGAGCCCTAAATGTAGGTCCTGTCATCATATAAAAAGTCGAAAGTATCGACTGCATTCAACTGATAAAATGTATCTTCTATGAGAGTTATATCTTTATCCAAAATACATCGGAAACAAATTTGCACATTTTTTTGGGGATCCTGAAGACTGAGAATCAAAACCTTTTTTTCCCTTCTTTCCAGGACCAAGGATTATTCAGATGCAAACATTGTCCCAAAATCAATGTACTTTCCTATCGCTGTTGCTTCTTCAAATCCTTCATCTGAACGTTGATATTGAAATATGATATCGTACAAATTGTGGTTTTCTTTTTAAAGCAAATTTTATGCTTCAAATTAAATAAATGTTATTTATTATGAATATGCCAGAACTTTTTCTGTACTTAAGAGGGTTCTGCCATTTTAGATGTTATGCTGTTCATGTCTGATTTATCAAATGTTTCATTTAAATCTTCCATCATTTCTGTATCAGTCTGAAGGCCTTGCAGTAAAGATTGCAATTCATCCAAAAATGCCAGGTTTCCCACTTGTGATAACAAGGAAGGAAATGTACAAGGAAATTAATGTACATTTTCCCCCCAAATCAACAAAGTTAAAATCAAATACCTCCCTCATCTGCAGGTGGAGAGAATTATATCAGAATAAATACAGGTTTAAAAGTCAGGAGCATTGATAGTCCTATTTTAAAATGACACTAAAATGCTCACAATATATTAAAAAAGCACTGTAAAATGCAAAAATAATTTAAAAAAATATTAAAACAAGGTAAAAAGTTAAAAGTTAAAAAGAAATAATACACAGTTATAAAGCTCAAGAATTATCAATGGGAAATTACAATGGGTTGATTGTGTTTCATATGATTTAAAAACATAAAATGTTTTTAAAAAATCCCCTTACAATATGCTAAAAATGGCAAGAATACTTCAAACTGGTGTGTAATTTTTTTTTAAAAAATAAAACAAGTTAAAAATAAATACTAAATGGGTTTAAAATTCAGGAATGTGATTGGTCAGATGCTTATGATGAGTGATGCTGGTGTTTTGTGCGCTTTAGCGAATTAAAAAAAATATTCGATTTAAAAACGGCAAGAGCTCGTATGAAAAAAAAGTTAGTAAGTATCTTTGTTATAACAGCTGCGCCAGAACTATTCAGATACATCAGAAAAGTACCTGAACTTGACTGGTTTATATTCAGTTATGTGCATTGGGAACGAAAGGGAGACTTACATGGATTTTATTAGGTTTTAGGTTTTTATTGTCCGAGTTGCCCACTTGACAGATAGATATGTCCTAATTCATGAATTGAGAGAATATTTATTGGGATGGGAACCACTGGTTTTAGCTAGAGATTTTAATTGCCTTTTAGAAAGAGAAGGCAGAATGAGGTGTGAGAGACGGGTCCAATTTGATA